>NC_079169.1:14368491-14708491 GCF_947568905.1 Ostrea edulis
ACTGGTCGTGTTGAAAAATAAACAAGAGACTTTATTTTAAACCGTAAGAACTAAACAAATTAGTGTTAATTTTAGATTGAGCAATGACATAATATTCATATTTAGTTCTAATAGATAGTTTCGGTCAGAAGTGATATTTTCCGTCATCTACTCGTTGTTAATTAAAATGTAAATGATTGCAATTTTTTATTTTATATAAATAGATATCAATTGAATTCATTTTAATATTTAAAATAATTTATTTGAATTAAATGTGAAAAAGGTGGGGTTTTTTCAAATTACGCTGTAAACAGCCATGTTTGGTGATGACAAAAATGTGCCGGAATGTCTCTATTCAAATGCGGCTTCTCTTCTCACAGAAAGAGGTCAATAAAACAGGTTGGGAAGAAACGCAGCATGTTTATGAAAAAGAAAAGCAGTCGAGTTTGTTTTATTCTAAATGAACTAAAGAATGTCCGTGGGTAGACAGAAAATATGTTTTAGTTCAAACTTAACAGAGAAGTGTGGTTTGCTATTAGAGGTCAGATCTAGCAAAATTATTTGAAGTAGCACGATTGGTCCAGTGCTCAAAATAGTAAATGTCAAACACTGCAGTTGAAATAAAAAATATCCTGGAGTTCCTCATTGACGATCTATCCGTATTCTTTGGTGATCAGCTCTTCCAACAGTCTTTTGGAATTCCCATGGGCAAGAATTGTGTTCCGTTCTTATCTGACCTGTTTTTATATTCTTATGAAGCAGAGTTTATTTAAAAGCTTATACGAGAGAAAAAGAAATCTCTTCCTGTGGCCTTCAATTTGACATTTAGATATATCGACGTTTTATCTATTAACTATAAAAAGCACTCGTTATAGCCTTCAACTCGACATTAAAATATATCGATGACGATATATCTATTAACAATCATTTTCCTTCATATGTCAATTCGATATGAACTCAAAATGAAAGAGACCACAGAGTCCTGCACATTTCCTTCGTACTTAGATTATTTTTTTCGATAGTCGATAATAACGGCAAACTAACAACTCAACTTTATGACAAACGGGATGATTTCATCTTCTCCATCATCAACTTCCCATATTTATAAAGCAATATTCCATCATCACCTGCACATGGTGTTGTGTCGCTCAACTTATTCAACTGATTCGACACACTAAAGCTTGTTCTGCGTATGATCAGTTTTTAAATCGCGGAAGTCTGCTGACAAACAAGATGATTTTACGGGGGTTTCAATAGTCTGCTTTGAAGTCAGCATTTTGCAAATTATATGGTCGTTATAATGATGCAAGGTGAAGATAACGAACAGTGATCAATCGTTATAATGATCTAAGTTGCCAGTACAACCTATCTTTCTGTCAAATGTTGAGTGACGTGTTTCATACCGACTGTTTGGCCGTTCATGGCACACTGATTTTGACTAAGGATTACTACGTTTACCTGATCAATTTAGATGTAGAGCTCACGGCGGGTGTGAGAATGCTTACTTCTCCTAGGCACCTGATCCCACCTCTGGTATATCCAAGGGTCTACGTTTACCCAACTCACTATTTTGTATTCCTTAAAGGAGTTAAGAGATTGGTCATTGTTCGTTATTTTCACCTTTCAAAAGCTAGTGAAAATACCTGTAACAATAAATTTAGAAAAATTATATTCATCTTTGTGTGAAATGTTGTGTGATGTGTTCCATACCGACTGTTAGGCCGTTCATGGCACACTGATTTTGACTACGGATAACTCCGTTTACCTGATCAGGATATAGGGCTCACGGCGGTTGTGACCGGTCGACAGGGGATGTTTACTCCTCCTAGGCACCTGATCCCACCTCTGGTGTGTCTAGGGGTCCGTGTTTTCCCAACTATCTAATTTGTATTGCTTGTAGGAGTTATGAGATTGATCACTATTCTTTATCTTCACCTTTCAATCATCGATAATTTGAAGGAGCTATAACTAAGTTGTTTGGTGGGGTTTTTTTCTTTCGAAAATATAGAGATTAGGAATGAATATCTAGAGATAGGGTTTTGTATTGCGGATAATACGAAAAACCTTGCAATACAAACAGCCTATCAGAAAATATCTATATTCCTAAATAAGAATCCTGAAGAAATATTGTCCAAAATTCGTCCCTAGTAACCATCAGTAATATCAATGATTCTGAATATAAAGAATCACTTCTCTGTGAGAATCACAAAAGAATATTTAGGGAAAATACTATTGCATTCAAATCCATTTATCTCAAATATTCTAAATTCACTCATGTAAATAAGAGGATTCTGTTGTACTTCAAAATATTTTTGGGCATTTAAATTCCAGATAGATCATTCTTTTCAAAACCATGACATATTGATTGTCCTTTGTTTTAGCCACTTTAACAATAGCAATATTAAAGAAATAATTTGTCTTTAGCTTTAATGATGTAAAAATACCAAGGTTGACAAAGAAGCAATTAATCTTAGTGATTCATTTAGTATATAAAGAGCTTCATTCAATCAAATGTGATATCCAGTGTCCAAAGTCAATATGGGAAAACTCCTAGTTGTTTTGATCGTTCTAGCCTGCCTGGTTGTCTTTTCAAACGGTAAAATTATAGCTCTAGCTCTCTCTCTCTCTCTCTCTCTCTCTCTCTCTCTCTCTCTCTCTCTATTTCTCTCTCTCATCCGCTACATTTAGTTTCTTTAAGTATTTTTATCAGTAATTATTTGCATGATATACCGGGTATGCAATAGATAGTGCAATTTAAACGAAGGTGTCATTGAAATCTAGCATGTACTTTATTTGGAATGAAATTTGGAATACGAAAAATGCATTGAAGACTTTTATGTAACATCTATAATAATTTGTTTTAAAGTTGCGAAAATATCTTTTTTAAGATTACGAAACGAAACACATGATGCATTATTATAAATCGTATAACGGGTATTTTATTTTCTGAGGTTGTTCATTTCATGAAGAATTTTGCGGATGGCAGAAATCGTTTTTGATCGATAGATATATTGATTGACTGATTGATTTATTGATTTATTGATTAATTGATTGATAAAATCCAGAAATAGGTATAGATTTTTCTACTCAAGTAGTTGTATAATAAAAATATCTAAGATTAGATTGAGTATACTCGACTAGTTTCTTCAAGTTTTCCGTAGATGACTTCAGCTTGTCCATCGTCTACTGCCCATATCTATGTAACTCACAGTGGGTATGATTGGTCGACAGGGGATGCTTACTCCTTCTAGACACCTGATTCCATCACTGGTACATTATATGTCCAGGGGTCCGTTTTTGCCCAACTCTTAATTTTGTATTCCTTACCGGAGTTGTGAGATTAATCACTGTTCGCGGTTATCTTCACCTTTTCACTTCATTAATCATTGATAAACCAATTTTTAGTAAAACCTCTTGTAATGTCAATTGAAGGTTAATCGATCCTCGTGTGATGGCATAGGTTTTTGCAAAAATCTTTATCAAATTAAACTTTGCGCATGATAGAAAATTATCTTCAGAGGAATTTTATTCACTGCATCAAATAAAAAAATTTGGTAAACTAGTGATATTGAAAAAGTGTATATTTTCTATAGATAATCAATTCTTTATAATTAAAAACATGTTGTCAAGGGTAATAACTCTTATGCTGGTATTTCTTCTAGAGCATGTCTATTATGCATGATTTCCCTAATATCCACAATTTATACATATTTATGAATTAACAGGATTTTTTAAACTGTTGACATTTAAGATTTGTCATTTCAACAAGTTTTTATCTATCTTAATTATTCTGTAGAACGAAAATGAGTGATTTTCTGATGTTAACATATACTTCCGTTTTTTATGTCTGACATCTTTTAAGATGTGGCAACATACACGTTTTCTTTGGTTATTGTTTAAATTTAACTATATTGAATGGAAATCAATACAGTTTTTGCACTTTTAACCATTATTATTGATAATTCACATGAGGATCGATATGCAAAATTCTTGAAATTGTCTCTTTCTGGAATCCTTAACAGATTCTGATACATTGATTATTGAGAATAATTTATGTAATCATCGAGGCAAAACATCTAACCTGAAAATACTCTACCTTTCCAACTAATCTGCGCCGTAAAATTTCAAATTCGTATTTGACGGCTGATATCACCACAATGCCTACCAATCAAATTATTTTGAACCCATGACATTTTACCAATAGAAAAGAGCTACGAATAACGTTGCAATAATGTTGTTTTTATTTTCTTCAAAAAAAGAAATTTTTCATTAAATATATTGTGAAGAAAATGAAACTATGACTCACTTATAGCCAGATACTCTACCTTGGTATAGTTTGAGAGCGAGGCGACTTGACAGAAATCACTACGTATACATATTTCCATTAATTGTATATGTATCTATAATCCCATGATACAAACTATAAATACATTCTTTACGTGCTCTAATCACAAAATCAAGATAAAAAATGTAGAGTAAAATGATGAATGGCTTCCACCTCTTACTCACAAGAAAAATAAGTTGCAGAACTGTAGCTCTCGGTCGGTCGGTCGATCGAGAGAGAGAATTATCAAAATTTGCAACTACAGTGCAGCCTTTTCTCCGCACGAATAATTCAAATTCGAATTGAAATTGAAAACTTAAGATTTTCAATTCTGTTTACAAAATCAAATTACGATAAAACTTTATGCTGTCTTTTCACTGTAAATTGATAATCAAATGAGAGTAATACATGTACAAGGATAAGGTATACAGGACATCAGTTCTGGAGTATCACAAGTTAATTCTGTTCATGTTTTCAGGTTGGTTATTTTTCAACAAGGTTGGCTGTATTTCCGAATGTATGAACGTGTTACAGTGTGGTCTTGGAACTTATTGTGACTTCAGATATGGTCATAGAGGTTGTTGCATAAGAAGTGAGGATTAAAAAATATTTCTGATACCTTCTAATTATAATGTAAACTGACAAAACATTGATCTACTTTTAAGTATGTGATTCTGTTAGTTAAAGATTTCTTTTTTTTTTCAAAATAATTTACAAAGTTGTAGTCAATTTATATGAGTTGCGCCCTTTCTGTTATTTCTTTTGAAATTGTTATCATGTTAAAACAATGCTCATGATACTTAAATATCTTAACCAGTGAAAGGAATGTCTTTTAATTGAAATATCTTCTTTATTCAGTGGCTGCTGGCGGTTGACACTGTGACAGTGGATTGGCTACAGATCATCAGAAAATGACGATGTAACCTGATTAGATATTTTGTTTAATTTGTGATGCTAGTCATTTTCCTGTCTACAATTAAAATCTTCCATAAAAGTTCTCCATCATTTGACTGTGAATACAATGAAATACCGGTAAATCATTTTCAACATTATCATTAGCTTGATGGTAGATTAGGGTAATGACTAGATTCAGCAACAAATGGGAAATACAGGTATGGCAAGGACGTTTATATAAGCAGCAAATGAAAGCATGAACTGAGCGAGGGCTCTATCATCGTTGGTGTATACATAGTAATTGATAAAAGGTGAAGATAACGAACAGTGATCAATCTCATAACTCCTATAAGCAATACAAAATAGATAGTTGGGCAAACACTGACCCCTGGACACACCAGAGCTGAGATCAGCTGCCTAGGAGGAGTAAGCATCCCCTGTCGACCGGTCACACCCGCAGTGAGCCCTATATCCTGATCAGACAAACGGAGTTATCTGTAGTCAAAATCAGTGTGCCAAGAACGCCTTAACAATCAAAACCATGCTTCAGTTTTAGACACATTTAATATTCCAGTCAATGGGTCGAATGAATATGAGTTACCGTACCTATACTGGATTCCTAAACTACATAAAAACCCTTACAAACAAAGATACATTGCTGGATCCAGTAAGTGCTCTACCAAGCCCCTATCTTTGCTCCTCACGAAAACATTAACAGCTGTGAAGGAGAAACGTCAAACTTACTGTGCGACTACATAAGCCAGAAGTGGTGTTAATCAAATGTGGATTCTAAAAAAATTCTAAAGAACTTTTAGTAAACTTGAAATCACAGAATTTTTCCCAAATCAATAGCATTAAAACCTATGACTTTTCAACACTATACACGACCATTCCTCACGATAAATTAAAGACTAGACTTTTTGACATCATAGACAGTTGCTTGTTCAACAAAAACGCAAAACGGAAATATTCATATCTAGTGATCAGTCATTCAAAAACTTACTTTGTTAAACACCACTCTGATTCCACGCACAAGTACTCTGAAGTTGAAATAAAAAATATGCTAGAGTTCCTCATTGACAATATCTTCGTGGTCTTTGGTGATCAGGTCTTCCAAACAGTCTGTTGGAATTCCCATGGGCACGAATCGTGCTCCTTTGTTAGCTGACCTGTTTTTATATTCATATGAAGCAGAATTTATTGAAAAACTTCTACGTGAGAAGAAACAATCTCTCGCCGTGACCTTCAATTCGACTTTTAGATATATCGATGACGTTTTGTCTATTAACAATGATAGCTTTCATTCATATGTCGATTTGATATATCCCTGTGAGCTGGAAATAAAGGACACTTCTGCTTCATACTTAGATATTTTATTGAAAGTAGACATTAACGGCAAACAAACAACTCAACTGTATGACAAACGGGATGATTTCAGCTTCTCCATCGTTAACTTCTCACATTTATGTAGCAATATTCCATTATCACCTGCATATGGTGTTTATATATCTCAACTGATTCGATATGCAAGAGCTTGTTCTGGGTATAGTCAGTTTTTAAATCGAGGTAAGCTACTGACAAACAAGTTGATGGTACAGGGATTTCAACAGTCTTGATTGAAGTCAGCATTTCGCAAATTCTATGGTCGTTATAACGATCTAGTTCGTCAATACAATCTCGCATGGGTCAAATGCTGTCTGACGTGTTTCATACCGATTGTTAATCCGTTCTTGGCACACTGATTTTGACTGCGGATAACTCCGTTTACCTGATCAGGATATGGGGCTCACGGCGGGTGTGACCGGTCAACAGGGGATGTTTAGTCCTCCTAGACACCTGATCCCACCTCTGGTGTGTCCAGGGGTCCGTGTTTTCCCAACTATCTAATTTGTATTGCTTGTAGGAGTTATGAGATTGATCACTGTTCTTTATCTTCACCTTTCAATCATCGATAATTTGAAGGAGCTATAACTAAGTTGTTTGGTGGGTTTTTTTTTTCTTTCCGTGTTTGCCCAGCTATCTATTTTGTATTGCTTGTAGGAGTTATGAGATTGATCACTGTTCGTTATCTTCACCTTGCATCAGACAGCATTTGACCCAATGATAGGTTGTATTGACGAACTAGATCGTTATAACGATCATAGAATTTGCGAAATGCTTACTTCAATGGAGACTGTTGAAACCCCTGCACCATCAACTTGTTTGTCAGTAGGTTGTCTCGATTTAAAAACTGACTATGCGCAGAACAAGCCCTACCATATCGAATCAGTTGAAAGATTTAAACACCATATGCTGGTGATAATGGAATACATACAGTTGAGTTGTAAGTTTGTCGTTAATGTCTACTTGCTTCTCACGTAGAAGTTTTTGAATAAATTCTGTTTCATATCAATATAGAAGCAGGTCAGCTAACAAATGAGCACAATTCGTGCACATGGGAATTCCAAGAGACTGTTGGAAAACCTGATCATCAAAGATCACGAAGATATTGTCAATGAAGAACTATAGCATATTTTTATTTCAACTTCAGAGTACTTGTGCGTGGAATCAGAGTGGTGTTTCACAAAGTAAGTTTTTGGATGACTGATCACTAGATATGAATATTTCCTTTTTCCATTTTTGTTGAAGAAACAACTGTCTATTATGTCAAAAAGTCTAGTCTTTAATTTATCGTGAGGAATGGTCGTTACAGTGTTGAAAAGTCATAGGTCTTGATGTTATTGATTTGGGGAAAAAGTTTTGCGATTTCAAGTTTACTAAAAGTTCTTTAGAATTTCTTTAGAATCCACTTTTGATTAACACCACTTCTGGCATATGGAGTGGCACAGTAAATTGGGAGTTTCTCCTTCACATCTGTTAATATTTTTGTGAGAAGCAAAGATAGGGGCCTGGTAGAACACTTACTGGATCCAGCAATGTATCTTTATTTGGAAAGGTTTTTATGTAGTTTAGGAATACAGTATAGGTACGGTAACCCATATTGATTCTACCCATTGACTGGGATATTAAATGTGTCTAAAACTGAAGCATGGTTTTGAAGAATTTCCTGTTTTGAAAGGACAGTTGGAGTATAAGTACGATTACCAAAAGTGGAATTAATGCCAAGTTCGTTTAAAATACAGTTGTAATAATGAGCCTTACAAACAAAGACAATGTTGTTACTAGCTTTGTCAGCTGGAACCAAAACCAAATGTAGAAAGAACTAGACAATAAGTGCCAAGGCAATAACAAGGTCTTCCGTCAACGATATTTCGGGCAGGAAACGGATTTTTTCTTTTAATGGCTTTTTCAATGATGTTCCTATGTAGACCTTTAATCATGCCAAAAAACAGCAAAATCCATCTAGCCATCTCTCAGAAATCGAGCTCACAAAAATCGTTGAGACAAAATCTGAATATTGTAAATTTTTCAACCATTTCCTGTCTAGACCAGAAGTGACAAACAAAATCGGACATATCTCACAAACGGAAGTAAATTTTCAAAAAATTAAAAATATACGCCCAAGGATATTAACATTCTTTATCATCCCTGAAAGTTTCAAGAAAATCCATCAAACCGTCACTGAGAAATCGTGTGGACAAAAAAGACGAAAAAATGATAAGAATATCTAGAAACTAATTACTAGTAACGAGTAGTTCTTCCGTTACACTACTTCCGTCCATAGCTTTCAGAGAATGTGCCTTAACAAAAAATGAGTCACTGGTGATCGGAATTTGAAAGGAAAACTAAAGTCTATAGAAACTGCTATGGACGAGCACTTCCGGTGATGTTTTATCCTTAAGTACCAGCGTCTCCTTATTGACTATAAGCCCTGAAAGTTTCGTGTCTCTATCTAAAAGTGTTTTACACAAAAGATGCCTGGGCAAAAAAATTTAAAAAAAATGTGAACCTGCCAACCGGAAGTGCATTTTCGTCATATCTCCCATATAGGTACATGTACGAGAAAAATAGTGTTTATCTTGTCTAAAAATGTCATTTTGATTGTTTCATAGATGAGAAATTCGCTCATTAGAAATTATGAAATTATGTTTGATCACACCCTGCGACGACCGGAAGTGACGGACGAAAATGACAGACCTATATCAGAAGTCTACACACTATAGTATATCATCCGTACAAGTTTCATAATTAAATCTCTAATAGTTTCTGAGAAATAGCAAGAAGGATAAAGCACATAATTCTATTAAGTCGCATACTCCCACGCATGCGCCCACAAACAAACCCGTACAAACTAATCTTAAACTTCAATTTCGTATATTCTACATATTCCATAGCAGATATATAATTGATATGAAGAAACAAGAAATTAGAAATTTTACCCATTTTTCGTAACTTCCGGTGACGACCGGAAGTAATATTAAGATGTGTTTTCCTATATATCTCAGCGATGCTGTACTGTCTATATTACCTGAAAGTTTCACGTGTCTATCTGAAGGGGTTCTTAACAAAAAGAAGTAGACTAAAGAAAGAAAAAGTGATGTGTTACTACCGACCAAAAGTGAATTTTGAAAAACAAAATTGACGAAACTCTAGATATTGATACTGTCAGTTACATATATGAAAATTATATCAAACACTTGAAATATAAGCGAGATTTATGGGGACACAAAAGACGAAAATCATAAATATATTTTATCTAGAAACCGGAAGTTGACGTTTCGATCTTCGAAGGGGTCAACATTTTTTGACACTTTGAAAGAGACTTTATAAACTGGGATATCTTTCGATTTAAAAGAAAAAGTTTGAAATTTCTTATTTCTTTTATCGATTTCGGTGACGATTGGAATTTAATTTCAATAGATTTCAATTTTGAAAAAAAAGCTTTGAAATTTGCGATTCTTGTAATCACTTCCGGTGACGATCGACAGCAAACGAAACTATAAGAAAGCATTATACAATTGACATATTTATTATCTTTGAAAGTTTCACTCGATATTTAGTGCGAACATTGCTGCAAAACGGAATTTTATTGGCCATTAATTACATCAAATTGAAGGTAGATATTTTTGTCGAACTATGAGCTTTCATTTTTTGTGCACTGCTTCTTTCTATTCTCTAGTACCGAGTTCCGCTATGATCGAATACTACATAATACAGAAAATACAAGTATTTGAAACATTTTCGAACGAATAAAACTAAAAGGGCATAAGATTTTAGACCTTAATATTTTTCTTCAAATAAGAAAATAAGAATCGGGTTTCAGTTTTAAATACCATTTTAATAATATGTCAGAAATAAATATGAACTACAATCACGTACTGATGGCAGTCTGTAGAACAAGAATTCAATCCATTAATACTCACAATAGCAACAAAGTCCAAACTTGATATATCTGAAGTCACAGTTTGCAGTATACCCACAATTGGTGTATTTATTACACCATTGTCCGGTGGGTGTACATCCGCCTTTATTCCAGGCTGAAACCATAGTCGTTCATGAAAAAGGTGAATATAGCGATTTCATAAATACTATAAAGAATATAAAAATCAATATTAGGACAAACACAGACCCTTGGAAACACCATAGGTGAGATCAGGTGTATAAGAGGAGTAAGCTTCGCCTGTTGACAAGTAGCGCTCACTGTGAGCCCTTTAACTTGATAAGGTAAATGGAGTAATCCATAGTCAAAAACAAAATATGTAAGGAACAGTCTTAGACTAAAAATTCGTATGAAACCTTTAGATAGCAATTAACCTATGGAGACAGGCTGTATTTGCAAATAAGATTATTATGGATATAACGAATTTGCGAAATGTTGACTTTATACGAAACTGTTGAAACCTCGGTAAGATCAATTTATTTTTCAATAGCCTTCATCGGTTTAATCTACTTAAAAATTGATCATACGCAGAGCATGTGTTCGCGTATTGAATTAGTTGAGAGACATAAACTCGATATGCAGGTGATGATGGGATATTGCTACACAACTATGGGAAGTTGACGATGGAGTATTTTTACAAGAGTATGAAAATAAAAGGACGGAGAGCTGAGCGATTCATTTCGAAACATTCCGATACGATGCATTGATTTTTTAATGGAAAAGTAATGAAAATGCGTATTGGCTGTATCCATATATCATGTCGTTCTGTTCGAAATCTGTAAACATAGTAAAAATCATTTGGCTAAAGCCAACCAACTTTTGTTTGTTTTCTGTTTCTTTATGTATGTAGAATATATAACATATTTTTAATGTAAAAAAGGATAAAAAACACAACAACCTAATTCACTTAAGGTAGCTAAAATTTTATTTAATGATTCGTTGAAACACCTCTGATGAAGTATGATTTCACCACCGGAAGAGTGATACAAGCTCTCAAGTGTTTTGTATGATTTTTTGTGATTTATTTCGGAATAATGAAAAAGTTGCTCGTTGCAAATAAGATACTCTGGGGTCCAAAATCCGCAGTGATTTGATGCATAATATGAATATCTAAGAAAACTTGCCTGAACGACTCAGATAGACGTTCTAATGTTTTAGATAAAAAAATATTTATGAAAATTGAAAACGTTATTTGCTAATATTTTTTAAATCTACGGATAAAATCTTCAAAAAACATGTCAAATAAAAAAGATATATCAGAGAAATATATTTTAAAGAGACACTACAGCTCATTTTCCACATTTTAATAAAGTGTTTTTAAAAACACGTATTGATAAAATGATAAAACTCATATCGATACTGACAATTTTGAACAATTGGATGCATTAATTTACTCTCAACTGTGCTTTGAAGATCGTCCGGAATTCAAAGGTTTCTTCATGCTGACTCGGACTTTTGAATGCTTATTTACATCACGTGGTTTTGAATGACAGCAAAGGTGTTGTGTAGGAATCCCCTTCAAGGGGACCACACTCATCTTTCAAGTATAAGCTAGATTATTTCCTGCTCATTATAAGTAATTATATAAATCATAATTCAACAGAAACCCACCTATGTTCTTATTGACCGATGTTTTTACAACTGGTTAACACTTGTCGTGTTCAGATAAAAATAACACTTTTAAAGTAGTTCTTCGCGGCTAGTCCCAATAGCACATTTAGGGGGGCCAGGATCCCCCTCCCATTTTTAACCACAAATTGTGAGTGAAACTCCAAATTTTGCACCCAGAATGGCCGATTACTTTGGCTAATATTTGACTTTCACACACCCCTTCGGAAATGCTAGATCCGCCACTGAGTTACAATCGTTTCTCCTAGCTCTTTGTTTTCCAACGGTCATACTGATCCCAAGGTAAATTTTATTTCACGTATGAGTTTTGTCTCATTTTATTTTTACCTCTTTTCTCATAGAATCTTTCAAAATTCTGGATCTATCGATATCCACTGCACTACACTTTCTCTCACTTGACAACATGCTGCACTGTTTACTGTCTATGCGCATGCGTCTGAAGACCGAAGGAGGAGACTCGATATTTTTTGTATAGGCCATCAAAAAGTATTAATTTTTACGTTAAAACGAGAGTTTGTAACTTTAGATAAGTGTTATTTTCGCAAAGTTCATACATTCAACAATGCAACAAAAATAGAGAAAGCCCTGAGAAAATTGTCATTTCATGATTTTTGCGCAAAATGAGCTGTAGTGTCTCTTTAAACAGAAATTGAAATGAAATGGTCAAAATTCAGAAATATTACGATTTTTCAAATTTGATCCATGCCCGATCGGAATTATAAGAAAATTGTCATAAAGAACATTGTAATAAAAAAAAACTACATTCCTTTCATGTAAAATGGTTTAGAAAATGAATTAATTTATAAAGGAAACTAATTTCTTGATGAAAAGTGCAAAAAATTAACAACAATATAATTGTTTTAGTAATTTCTATGAATTTTCATCGGGATCGGTACTTTTTTTCTCTCATTTGAATATAGTGATAATGTCTGAAATTTGGTCATTTCGTTTTAATTTCTTTTTAAAATACAGTTCTTCGATATATCTCTTTTCTAAATGACATGTTATTTTGAAGATTTTATCCGTAGATTTTAAATATATCAACAAATAACCTTTTCAATTTTCATAAATATTTTGTTCTAAAAATTTTGAACGTTTATATTTGAATCTTTTAGGTACGTTTTATGAGATATTCATATCATGCACCAAATCACAGCGAAATTTGGACTCTAAAATCTCTTATTTGCAAACAAAACACCTTTTTTATCATTCCTGGATAAATCACAAAAAATTTATATAAAGTAATTGAGATCTAATTGAAACCATACTTCATAAGAAGTGTATTAACGAGCCATTAAATAAAATTTTGGTGTAATGAGCTACCTTAATAAGAGGACAAAAACATTCGAAACAGGAATATATAAATGTTAGTCAAATCACAACTTATCGGATATATCGGTCATCAGACAAATCAAAAGAGTAAGGGTGACTAAGAATTTTCCCATATTGAATCGCACGTACAACTGCATACAACGAGTCCTATCTCAACTCAACCTTTTATACTTTGCATTAATTTATTTGATATATTTTAAACATTTTCCAGTTTATTCTCCATGTAGAATTTCCCTTGTGGTATAATTACGCATACTCAGTCATAAAGCTGTCAAAGATAAGGAAATTTGAAAGCGCAGAAATGAAATTTGTTTTGATTGTATGCGATTGGCCGTATTGTTTTCCTTGCAAAATTACTGTAACCACACTGCAAAGCGGTTTCCACCATAAAAAGATTAATAACTAGATTAGATGAAATATCATATTAAAATGACTTGTTCTCCTAATGAGTACAGGTGCAGTTCTTCCATACCGTAAATAACATTACCCTGTCTTTTTATAGAGGTAGATTCACAAGACCAATAATTAATCTCTGTTAATTTTATGAAATGTCTAGTTCTGTTGAATTTTCTACGTCACTTTGCGGGTGATTTACAGAAGTACATGAGATGCAACCGAACAACATAAGACTGAACACTTTGTTTTATAATTTGAAGCATTTAACGGATTTTCTTTTTACACATCTGTGGCCTTTTGTCTCTGTCTTATACTCAATTGAGTGCAACAAAGCCCTGCGTAAGAATGCCAGTTACTTAAGTTTTACTCATTCAGGAATATATAAGTGAAGAATTGTAAAGGAATGACAGTATTTTAAAATTTTCATCTTAATCGTAAGATTTTTTTTGTGGAAAAGGGCCACTGGTATCTATGTCGCGTCAGCCTATAATCCACAAACTTCTATTTATTGAACATTACTCCTTCTTTAATGCTCTTTTAACCTACGATTACGTGAACATACTGAAAGTGCTGATCAGAGTCGAGGACTGAACATACTGATCAGAGTCGAGGACTGAACATACTGATCAGAGTCGAGGACTGAACATACTGATCAGAGTCGGGGTCTGAACATACTGATCAGAGTCGAGGACTTAACATACTGATCAGAGTCGAGGACTGAACATACTGATCAGAGTCGAGGGCTGAACATACTGATCAGAGTCGGGGGCTGAACATACTGAAAGTACTGATCAGAGTCGGGGGCTCTGTGGACAGTCTATTACTTCATCACAATAGTCTGGCTTATTTCCAAGTTTCAGATTACCTAAAAGGCTAAATATACCTTATGGTACAAAGAATAGATTACTGATCATTGATATACAAGAAACAGGACAAACACATCAATTAGATGGTTTTGTATGAGACATCATCAAAGTGAACCTTCTTCTATTGCATGAACGAACTTAATTCTGGCTATATTAATATCGACGATTTAACATTCAAAGAAATGGTTGTCTAAAATGTTTGTACTATATCAAAAATTTGCTTTAGCATATTTTCAGTTGAGATACAATCATTTAAAATAGAAAATCACAATAAAAACTTTCAGAGTCCCAACATTTAAGGGGAGTCCCACATTTTTTTCCTCTTTCATTTTTACAATATTATTTTGGAAAGACTTTCCTTTAGTGGTATGTAACGAATTACCTGAAGCATTTTCTATTTGGAATTGCAATCGTTAGTTAAAATAGGTGTTGTGATTGATTAAAGGAGAAACGATGCTATCAGTTTGAACAGGCAAAAATCAATACACTTTTCAGCAATTGGTGACATGTTTTATCATGCACTATGGCCGAGATTGGAATATTCAAGGTGTCCAACACAGTGTAAGCGCCTATTGCAAATTGCTTTGATGACTTTCGTCACAGATATCATCAGCCCTTTTCTGTGGTACTCCAAGCGGAATTTGCTTTAACAAAGGGCATGTAACTTGCTAATTGATCTGGTTTCCCAATTCGGGAACCAGAATAATGAATGAATACACATACAGCCCCTGAAACGTTCTACTCTCCCACTTGAACGGTGAGCTAACGGTGAACGCACGGTGAGCGAACGCTGAACGCACGGTGAGCGAACGCTGAACGCACGGTGAGCGAACGCTGAACGCATGCAAAATGAATGCTGACCGCAATTTGGTGAACGGTGAGCGAACGTTTCCAACGCAAAGTGAACGGTGAGCGCACGTTGAATGTAAGATATTTATTCGGAATGTTTTGGATTTTCCCTTGGATTGTACTCATTTTATAATCAAGTAGGGAATATATTATACATATATAAATGATAAAACTAAAGCGATTCGGTAACTGCATGCATCTTCTACAGTTCTCAATGCACCTGTATGTTAATTCTAAACAAAACATATTACATTTTTGTGCAAGTACTGAATGTATATTTCTCTTGAAATGATCGTAAATTTCACATCAATGCATACAGCAATCATACACAAACAAGAGAAAATTTCATATATATGTACATCGTTTACAGTGTTATATCTACAGATACATGTACACATGGAAAAGAAGAGGGAAAAATATATTTTATGATCTAGTTTGCCAATACAACCTATCATTGGGTCAAATGCTGTCTAACGTGTTGCATACCGATTGTTAGCCCATTCTTGACACACTGATTTTGACTAAGGAGTACCTTTCCAATGTTTGGATGCATCATCTTCAGAAGAAACTATTGCTATGCAGACAGCACGTCACGATATTGACCAATCAATATAGTGGCCACCGCGGCAGATTTAAATGCAATAAGCCATTATGCAGACAGATCAACATACAGAAAAACTCAAAACATTTTGTGTCCCAATCTTTGATCTCGAAGGCATAAATAAATCGGCTTTTTATTCTACACCCCGTGCTTATGATAGCAATTCGTAAAAAGAATGATAAACATATTAATAGGTATTGAAATAAAAATCATAAACATTTGCTTAAAATATGAGGATTAATTATTCATTGATAGAATATATGAAATTAAAAATGATCATAGTATTTATTTTTTCGTACAGATTGATTGATTGAATATTGTTTAACGTCCCTCTAGAGAATATTTCACTCATATGGAGACGTCACCACTGCCGGTGAAGGGCTGCAAAATTTGGGCCTATGCTCGACGCTTACGTCCTTTGAGCAGGGAGGGATTTTTATCGTGCCACACCCCCTGTGACACGGGACCTCGGTTTATGTCGTCTAATCCGAAGGACTTTTTTTCGTACTGTAAATCATGAATTGTAGAGCATAGTCTTATTATTTCCAATAACACAATACATTAAATATTTCAAAAGTTTACGTCTACCGGTATGTGGGCCAACGTTGGCGGTCAATGTGACAAATGTTTACATTCGTTGCATACAAAATACATTTTTTTAAATAACTGAATATATTATAGCTTTGTATTTCCAAATTTTTGTCTCTTTTCAAACTGACATGTTTTTTAAAGATTTTATCCGTAGATTTGAAATATATCAACAAATACTGTAGATTCCTTATTTTACGCAAGTACTTATTATCGCGAAATGTCTCATGGAGGTCAAATCGCGAGAAAATAAATTCGCGAGTGCTCTGTTGATCAAGTGGTTTTGCACGTATTTTAGGAATATAAAAAGAAAAGCGAGAAGTATTTTTTCGCGAGCAATGTTTCTCGCGAAATTACGCGATAATAAATTCCTTGCGTATATTTAGGAATTTACAGTAACGTTTTCATTTTTCATAAATAGTTGTGTTTTTTTTTTTTTTTTTTTTTTGGTTTTTTTTTTTTTTTTTTTTGGTTTTTTTTTTTTTGGTTTGTTTTTTGTTTTTGTTTTTGTTTTTTTTTTTTTGGTTTTTTTTTTTTTTTTTGGTTTTTTTTTTTGGTTTTTGTAAAAAGAAAATTAGAATATTTACATTTGAATCTTTTAGGCATGTTTTATTAGATATCCATATCATGCACCAAATCACGGCGAAACAAAATAACAGAGCTTGTATCTATCTTTTGATGGTGAAACCATACTTCATAAGATGTCTTTTAACGAGCCATTAAATAAAAATTTTGGTGTAATGAACTTTCGTAAAAGAGATTTAGAATACCAAAATTCCCTTTGGCCATCATTCCAGTTTACCTATTCTAATATTGTAATAATATTAGGTCACAGACCACACTATTCTTTGAAAACTCCGCCTATATATAGGAGTTATGAGATTGTTCACTGCTCGTTATCTTCACCTTTCGTTTATAGCATCGAATGGCGTTAGTTGGTGAGACAAACTGCTGTTATGGGATAAAACAGTTTAAGAGTTACAAATGAGAATGTGAATATATATGTACAATTTATGAAATGTGCATACTGTTAATGTTTGTTATCATTGTGAATATCGCATAATAATAGCGTTCTAAGTTTTTTGCGGTGCCTAAAGATATTAAAGCACAGCACAGAGCACATAAAGTCATGTAAGGTATATGTTCTGAGTGACCTTGAAATTTACAAAACGATCTTGGGTAATAGCTGCCTGAAATCTATTTGCCTACTACTTATTCAATACATGTTCAAGAACTGTTAATATAAAGACCTTTTTCCTTATATAAAACATTTGTCCGAAAGTCATTCGCACAATACACATTTGTGTGATACTCAATAACTGCTGATATATTGTTGAAATGAAGGGTGTTTGCACTGATTGACCTTAATCTTTACAATATAACCTTGAGTGACCATTGTCCGAAATTCATTCGTACAATAATCAATAACTTGAAATATTGTTGAAATTTGGGTTTTTTCGTATATACGATATGTTCTGCGTGACCTTATTCTTTACAAAAATGACCTTGAGGGACCTCTAAAAGCCATTTCTTTGCACATTGATCAATAACTGATGAAATATTGTTGAAATGAAGTTTTTTCACATATAAATTTTCTATACCTGTAGATCTGAGTTTGTATTGCGTTTTGTCCGTTAGTATGTCTCTTTCCATTTCTCGAGTAGCCGATTTTGTTGAAATAGTTATATTTGAAGCTTTTCGATTATTCGGTGGACCTTGACTTTTTCTTTCTTCTTTTTCTTCCGTCCATTCCTACGCATTATTTCCACTCTTCCCTGTTGATTAGCAGTTGCAGCTAAATGGATGATGAAATCGTGTAGTAGTGAGGTTGGTGGAGTAGCTGGAAGACTATCTTTTCAGTTGTTTATCTCCTGGATCGATGATGAAATCGTGTAGTGATGAGGTTGGTGGAGTAGGTGGAAGACTTTCTTTCAGTTGTCTCTACACCCTATACAGGCCATGTGTTGGAAAATGCACCGAAAAATTCAATATGGCAAAAATGGTGAGACTGAAAATTTGAAGATGTTTCCCTCCATATTTTGTTAGCTATAAAGTATATAAGAGAAGAATGTCAGTGTATTGTGTGTAGTCATTTACAAGAGTTTAAAAAAACAAATGAAAATGATTGATATTGCGTACAATCATCAAAAACAAGTTCAACGCCAAAAAATCAACAAATATTTAGGAGTATGATCTTGTATTTTTCAGATGTATATAGGTATTTGTAAATGCACATCAAAATATATTTTTGTAAAAAGAAAAATCTCAAATTCTAGTAATTATTTATTTTGTAATTTATTTGCATTAAAATCGTTAATTCTCCAGTGAGGATCGCCAAGACTGCTGAATGTCCATATTGCATATACTACACTACATGAAATTGCACTTAATTATAAGGTGTAAACCGGGTGTAGGCTACAACGGTGTAGACAAATCAAGCCCGCCCAATTGTCATGAAGGTAGTACTCACATCATCCCCAACCGTCACGTGAACATCTCTCAGTGCAGAATAGAACGTATATTCAACCTTGGCATGAACAAAGGTCTGCACTGTTTCAACTCTTTCTGGAATGCTGAAAACGGAAAAATATACAACACAACGTGAAAAAGTATACAAGGACACTTTGATTAACTAGTTCTTAAAGCTTGTTTTTAAATTTTGATTATATATTAGTTATGCTACATAGTTTACAGTTTTGTAAGATTTGTACATAAATGCAACTTATTATATACTTTCAATTTCATCTCTTCTCTTTTCTTTAAAGGTTTGCGGGCATATATCACACGCTATATGCCCGGAAACTTTCCGCCCCGCAAACATTACGTCACAAACAATACACAAGCAAAGTACTACGTCGTTAATTTTCAAATTTTTCGTGTTTTTCATCTTTTACTCAGTTAAACCAATAAAAAATTGTTAAAAATAAATTATTGTTAGTTTCTAAATGAAATTGAAAGTATATGATAAAAAGGTTATAGTCTTTGTATGGGAAAATATGACGACCTCGTTTTTTGTCGCGGACGGACCGAGCTTATACAGCTTTTGTAGTTTAGTTCTAGTGTTAGTTTCTTTTTCTGTTTAGTTTTCTTTTCTATGTAAATATTCTATTATCCTGAGGAAGAGACAGGTCGTCCCGAAAAATTGACAATTCACTGTTGTTCGTGTCGTTGTCGTTTTATTGCTTTTTATATCCTTATTAATTTGACCCCCTCTCTACTACTAGATCCGACACTTTTTATATGTTGAGTGTTTTTGTATTATAGTGCTTTATATATAGACACACACACACACACACACACACACACACACACACACACACACATATATATATATATATATATATATATATATATATATATATATATATATATTTATATTGTTCAATGATCCAAAGTTTATTCTACATAAAAGTGCATACATGATTTCAATGACACATAAATCGTAAATGCACTTCCTATTGCATATAATTAAAGGAATAATTACTGACAAAACTAACTTAAAGAAACTAAAGGCAATCTACTGAAGAGACACACAGAGAGATTTATTTATCTTACCGTTTGACAGGGTAACCAGGCAGGCTAGAAGGGTCCATACAACTAGTAAGTTTCCCATTTTGACTTTGGACACTTGATCGAATGAAGGTCTTTATATACCAAATGAGTTACTGCAACCACCAGTCAATTTGATTTAAATTTTAAAAGTTATTTACAAAATTTATTATTTCCTTGTTTATTGTTTATCAATCGGACCCCCTCACACTTTACTTCATAAAAAGACTCGGGCGTCGCACGGTAGACATGTTGGGCGGACATGTTGTAAGTAGTCCCCGTCGTCAACGACTCGATGGCAGACGAAGATAAGAAAAAGTGTTTGTCATGCGGGGACCAAGACAGACGTTTATCTCCCCTCGTTGGGAAAAAATTCTTTCAAATCAAGAAGTTTCAATAATATTTTGCAGTTCCTAGACATTTCCGAATTGGAGCAGTCCGAAATTTCTCAGCTACGCTTATACATTTGTGATCCTTGTTGCAAAAAAGTCAAGTCGTTTTATACCTTTAGAAGAAATGCACGAACGCATATCACATCTTACCTTCAACAATTAAATTCAAATTCAAAACGATGTCGCAGTACCCCAATTAGAAACCAGCAGAAAAGAAAACGTGTGATCGATTCGCTAATTTCCTCACCGGAAAAGTTGAAGTTGAATCTAAATAAAAGTCTGGATAATTCTAAACCTAGTACAATACAACCTGTACCACCAGACCATGCTTACTCCCAAGTTCAACAATCTAACCCTAGTAACTGTAAACGTTTACCATCAGACCATGTTTACTCCCAAGGTCAGCAATCTAACCCCAGTAACTCTAAGAGTTTACCAACAGACCATGCTTACTCTCAAGGTCAACAATCTAACCCCAGTAACTGTAAAAGTTTACCAACAGACCATCCTATTCTACAAACATGTATGAGAACCCAAAAAGTCGAGGAAATCATTGTTCGGCAGCACGTCAAACCACGACTATGGAGGAATCAGTGCAATTAAACGATCGCAATATTTATCCCACCAACCCCATCAATGTGGTGATAACTACAGTGAAATAGACACCATGGTCTACCAACTTCAGACACTCTCAGCATCCAAAGCTAGCACACTCTCTAATATGAAAGGTGATGATAACGAACAGTTATCAATCTCATAAATCACATAAGCAATACAAAATAGATAGTTGGGCAAACACGGACCCCTGGACACACCAGAGGTGGGATCAGGTGCCTAGGAGGACTAAGCATTCCTTATTGACCGGTGACACCCGCCGTTAACCATATATTCTGATCAGGTAAACGGAGTTATCCGTAGTCAAAATCAGTGTCCCCAAAACGGCCTAAATAAACGGTATGAAACATGTCAGACAGCATTTGACCCAATGATAGGTTGTATTGACGAACTAGATCGTAATAACGACCATAGAATATCCATCACTAAGTTCTATCGCAGGCAAATTTATTTAAAGCAGCTACTGAAGAATTGCAACAGAACTACCTCTTCCTACATGATGTTTTACATGCTGAACTTGGTAATAAGGTAATTAAAAACATTAAATAAATGACTCATTTCTCTACAAGATATTATATTCACAGGGTGTTAAGCCACTTTTGGTCTAAAAATATATAGGATTATAGGAATTTTGTTTACACTTTATAGGGCAAATATAGGAATTTTCACAGCAGATTTATAGGAATAAATAGGGTTTTATTAAAGAATCTGTATAAAAGTTTATTGTTTCTGCATAAAAATTTATCAAGCATAGTATCTTACTGGAGAGGAAATAATATCAAACATAAACAAAGACAAAATCCTTTCAGATGTGGACAGTTTTCCATCCAATAGACAGTTCTTATACAATCATCATAGTTATTCTTTTCATAACAATCTGATTAAATAAAATATCAATCTGGCATCAGCTCCTGGAATTTTGGATTGTTTTTGTTTTTTATCATTTTTGAAAATAGGACTGTCATTTTTTTAATTTGGATATACAGGGCTTTATAAGGATTTTAATGACTTATAGGGGGAAATAGGAACCTTCAAGTTTATATGAATAAATAGGAACTTGATACCCTGTAAATTCACTTACTTACGGTATTCAAGTTTAATTTGCCGATGTAGGTCGTATATTTTACAATTTACATTGTATTCTAATGTGAGATTAATGTTACTACACATTATATTAACCAAGGCTCTACATTGATTAATTTTGGTCGAGGCCACTTTTGAAGGGTTTTAGCTCTCTTTGTGTGCTAGACAGGAATGGAAAAAAGTTGTCAATATAAGTATTGACTGGGCCGGTGGTCAATACTGGTAAACACCAGTCAATACTGGTTGATTGAAAATTGTTTGGCCATCATAGTCTGTGTTATTGGTTATTTCAAATGTTTAAGTGGTCATTATGGTAAATATTGTAATTCATCCAATGCACTATCAGTTTATGATAAAAACTTTTTAAGTCATAACATTAAATAAATAATGTAAATTATTCTGTGGAATTGGGGAAGATGTAAGGTTTCTGTTCAAATTCCTTACTTTAACAAAAACTACATTTTAACTCAATTAAACATTTGAAGGGCTGGATTGGTGATGTTTTTATAACAATAACATACACACTGGTCATCTCTGGTCCCAATATATGTTAATTAACACCTGTCAACTTTGCTTCCTGTGCTCAGGTAATTTCCAGCTACCTATTATTCTTAAACTGCCCAGGGACATGTATAAACAGGTCTGTCTCCAAAAGCTTTCTACTAGACTACTATGCAAGGTGAAGATAACGAACAGTGATCAATCTCATAACTCCTACAAGCAATACAAATTAGATAGTTGGGCAAACACGGACCCCTGGACACACCAGAGGTGGGATCAGGTGCCTAGGAGGAGTAAGCATCCCCTGTTGACCGGTCACACCCGCCGTGAGCCCCATATCCTGATCAGGTAAACGGAGTTATCCGCAGTCAAAATCAGTGTGCCAAGAACGGCTTAACAATCGGTATGAAACACGTCAGACAGCATTTGACCCAATGCGAGGTTGTATTGACGAACTAGATCGTTATAACGACCATAGAATTTGCGAAATGCTGACTTCAATCGAGACTGTTGAAATCCCTGTACCATCAACTTGTTTGTCAGTAGCTTACCTCGATTTAAAAACTGACTATACCCAGAACAAGCTCTTGCATATCGAATCAGTTGAGATATATAAACACCATATGCAGGTGATAATGGAATATTGCTACATAAATGTGGGAAGTTGACGATGGAGAAGCTGAAATCATCCCGTTTGTCATACAGTTGAGTTGTTAGTTTGCCGTTAATGTCTACTTTCAATAAAATATCCAAGTATGAAGCAGAAGTGGACGACTCTGTGGTGTCCTATATTTCGAGCTCACAGGGATATATCAAATCGACATATGAATGAAAGCTTTCATTGTTAATAGACAAAACGTCATCGATATATCTAAAAGTCGAATTGAAGGTCACAGCGAGAGATTTTTTCTTCTCACGTAGAAGTTTTTCAATAAATTCTGCTTCATATGAATATAAAAACAGGTCAGCTAACAAAGGAGCACAATTCGTGCCCATGGGAATTCCAACAGACTGTTGGAAGACCTGATCACCAAAGACCACGAAGATATTGTCAATGAGGAACTCTAGCATATTTTTTATTTCAACTTCAGAGTATTTGTGCGTGGAATCGGAGTGGTGTTTAACAAAGTAAGTTTTTGAATGACTGATCACTAAATATGAATATTTCCGTTTTCCGTTTTTGTTGAACAAGCAACTGTCTATGATGTCAAAAAGTCTAGTCTTTAATTTATCGTGAGGAATGGTCGTGTATAGTGTTGAAAAGTCATAGGTTTTAATGCTATTGATTTGGGAAAAATTCTGTGATTTCAAGTTTACTAAAAGTTCTTTAGAATTTTTTAGAATCCACATTTGATTAACACCACTTCTGGCATATGTAGTCGCACAGTAAGTTTGAAGTTTCTCCTTCACAGCTGTTAACATTTTCGTAAGGAGCAAAGATAGGGGCTTGGTAGAGCACTTACTGGATCCAGCAATGTATCTTTGTTTGTAAGGGTTTTTATGTAGTTTAGGAATCCAGTATAGGTACGGTAACTCATAGTCATTCGACCCATTGACTGGAATATTAAATGTGTCTAAAACTGAAGCATGGTTTTGAAGAATTTCGTCTTTTGAAAGGGCAGTTGGAGTATAAGTATGATTACCAAAAGTGGAATTAATGCCAAGTTCGTTTAAAATACAGTTGTAATAATGAGCCTTACAAACAAAGACAATGTTGTTACTAGCTTTGTCAGCTGGAACCAAAACATATTCCTCATGTAACCTATCTAATTCGTTTATCACTTCTGGTTTACTAAACACAGAAGGATAGATGGTACGTACTTTTGTTTTCATGTGTCTAATGCGGGATTTTAATATCCCTCTTATGCTTTTAACCCATTCTGACAATGTATCAAGTTCTTTTTCATATTTAGCCCATCGTCTGGCATAATCTTCAACAGAACTCATAATAGAGATGAAGTTCTGTCGCCAATTAAAAGACCGAGGTTCTCTGTATTTAGGACCTTTAAGAATAAGTGAAATATAGCAAAGATTTTGTTATTAAACCAATCTGATTAAAACTGGCTGCTTCTCAAATGGTAGCAGATTCAAAACAGCTGATTTTAATTAGATTGTTATTCATCAACCTAAAATATTCTAACAAATATCAGATTTCAACAAATTCAAAAACTGTCACAATAACCTCCATTTACGGAATGATCATGCACTCTCTGAACAACAGGAGTTCAGCAATACAGCGAATGTTCACTACAACTGCAATGGTATCCATGCAGATAACAAGGTACACAGTACGGAAAATTAAAAGATTCATCACTTTTCTGAAGTTTGGCATCGCATGTAGTTGATGTTTGTGTTGAGAATGATTAATATAATTTGCATATATAACATATTTTAGGTGACCTGAGTTAGGAATTTTTTTCTAGATTGCATAGCCCTTTAGGCTAGGGAGACTTTTACCTAATACTCATCTGATCAGGCTAAATTAGGCCCCTAAAACCCGAGTTTTTAAAAATATCTAACACTACATTTTACAACAAGTTGATCGACGAAGGTCGCATTTGACGCCACTGTACCACGTGCCAACCTATCTAATTAACTAGGCTTTTTGAAATCGGGGCTTATATTTAAGTCCGTATTGTCGCTAATTATCGCAATACTTCAGCGAACGAACTATTACAATTAATTTCTATAAGCATAAGGAAGACAAAATGCATATAATTCTGTATACTTTGAAAACACGAGATGTGTCAATTAAGGTAAGGTTTGCAACAACAGGGAAATAACTCTTAATATACCTCAGTGCACTTCGCGTTTTATGACGTCATAATGAAAAAAATGCGTCACGTCATAGTTGTATCGAGGGAAAATGTCATAATATTTACCTGCTATCAATTACTGCTATCAAGTGTCAAGTGGCGTATGTGTAAATCTCCATGACAAAATAATAATAATAATGTTTCTCAAATGTTTATTTATAAATTATTTTCTTTGATATTATAAAAAGTCTACAATTTATATATATATATATATATATATATATATATATATATATATATATGTGTGTGTGTGTGTGTGTGTGTGTGTGTGTGTGTGTGTGTGTGTGTGTGTGTGTGTGTGTGTGTGTGTGTGTGTATGTAGTATACGCTACGGTTAATTTCCATTAACATTATGTTATGACCTTGAAATCACCTCTAATGCCAGTAATGGGCATCGGCATTTCGAATACATGAAGAAAGTTGTTTGTGAAGAACGGCATGGCTCTGGTAAAGGATGATGATCGATACCGGTTGCTGATATTTTGTGTGAAAGCATGAGATGATCACATGTAATCTCTGCGAATCTTGCTGGGGAAAGTAGGATTTATTTTGATGCTGTTATAATCGATCATTGGTTGTGAATAGTATCCTCAAAGACAAGGTTCGACATTAACGAAGCTGGAAATGTTTATGACATTGACAAGCATTTTTTAAAAAATAGACCTGACCACGCTTTACCTCTCTAATTACATACACTTTATATTTCAATGCTATGACATCTACTTTCGCTGATGGAGCGATTTATCGCATGAACTTTGAAATGTAGAAAACGTGACTGATGTGATCACGTAAGAATAAAAGAGGGATCTTCTCTAGTATATCTTAAAATAGTCTTAATTTTGTATGACGAGCATCTGCATAACGGGATGGATCTTGTCGATATAAAACAGATTTATTAGTGTCACTTTTACTAACTTAACCTCTCTATATCCACCATTAACCGGGCTTTATATTGTCGCGAAGGTTACAGTTGTATGTTAAACTATGTAAACAAACGTTAGGCAATGGAACAAGAAGAGGGAATATATTTCAAAGATGTAGTAGATAAGACAGGTTCGGGCTAATGAAACACGGAAATTATGACGAAGCGGGACCGTGGAAAACCCGTAGGGATATTGAAGATACTCAGCGAAAACCAAAGTAATCGTGCTGTTGGGATGCTTCAAGCTGGAAAGGCACAGAATCTCGTAGCAAGGCACTTTGGAGTTCATCGGAACACCATCCATTCATTATGGAGACGTTTCCAACAATCTGGTAACACTCGGGATCATCGTTTCCAGACAGCAAGTTTGACTGCTTGTAGCATTCCTGGACTTCGACCAATCAGTCGGAATATATATATATATATATATATATATATATATATATATATATATAACTTATATAATATATATATATATATATATATATATATATATATATATATATATATATATATATATATGCAAAGCACTAAAATGACCAACGACAAGAACAACCAGATTGTCAAATTTTCGGGACGACCCGTCCCTTCTTCAGGACAAACGAAAAGAATTACATAATGTGGCCAATATCAACAGAGCATAATAACAAAAACTACATATAAATACATCTAGCACTACAACTACACTAATCTACAAACGTATTTACAACGCAAACTACATGTTTTTTGGTCTTTTAGCTTGCCAATCAATGTTAAAAGTCACTTTTGAGTACCAAACATCAACATTTTCTGAGAAAGTTGACAGATGCGCTGCCGGAGCCGATCAAGATCAGGATTCAATTTACTGATGTAGAGTTCGTAGTTTAATACTGGACAATATGCAGAGGCCTAAAACAAAATGTTAATTTTATAACGGTGAAACAAATCTGACACTTGATATCTCTTATTCACAACATAATATCTACTCTCATGTATCAAAATTCCATTTTTTGATCATTTATAAATATTTCAAATGTAAAAGAATATTATTGTATTATTTATAGCGATATCAAACTGTTAATGAACATATGAAGATGACAAAATTAGCTAGTATCTCGGGCATACGTCGACTGGTCGTGTTGAAAAATAAACAAGAGACTTTATTTTAAACCGTAAGAACTAAACAAATTAGTGTTAATTTTAAACTGTGCAATGGCATAATATTCATATTTAGTTCTAATAGATAGTTTCGGTCAGAAGTGATATTTTCCGTCATCTACTCGTTGTTAATTAAAATGTAAATGAATGCAAATTTTTGTTTTATATAAATAAATATCATTTGAATTCATTTTAATATTTAAAATGATTTATTTGAATTAAATGTGAAAAAGGTGGGATTTTTTCAAATTACGCTGTAAACAGCCATGTTTGGTGACGACAAAAATGTGCCGGAATGTCTCTATTCAAATACGGCTTCTCTTCTCACAGAAAGAGGTCAATAAAACAGGTTGGGAAGAAACGCAGCATGTTTATGAAAAAGAAAAGCAGTCGAGTTTGTTTTATTCTAAATGAACTAAAGAATGTCCGCGGGTAGACAGAAAATATGTTTTAGTTCAAACTTAACAGAGAAGTGTGGTTTGTTATTAGAGTTAAGTATCTAACTCGATTATTACACGGAGAAAACATCAGTCTGCATTTTTCTGAGAAGTTTGGTATGGGCTAGTGAATGTAAGGTCAGATGTAGCAAAATTATTTGAAGTAGTACGATTGGTCCAGTGCTCAAAATAGTAAATGTCAAACCCTGCAGTTGAAATAAAAAATATCCTGGAGTTCCTCATTGACGATATATTCGTAATCTTTGGTGATCAGCTCTTCCAACAGTCTTTTGGAATTCCCATGGGCAAGAATTGTGTTCCGTTCTTATCTGACCTGTTTTTATATTCTTATGAAGCAGAGTTTATTTAAAAGCTTATATGCGAGAAGAAGAAATCTCTTCCTGTGGCCTTCAATTCGACATTTAGATATATCGACGTTTTATCTATAAAGGTAACTCCATACTCGCAGTTTTATCTGATACAAAATTAAAATGTGTATTTATTTCCATTCATTAGAGTTAAAACTAACAAATTATCAAATAAAATACATAGGTCATCGCATTTTTTTAGATATGAGATGTATATAAACAGAATCATATATCGCCGTCAGAAAATTGCAATTTTTCTTATACAGCGTTATTAAAATTTCATACAAACTGGTTATGAGGATATATTTATATTGCAAATCGTATTTTCCTCTATGAACCAACCAATTTCAGCGCGCGACACAATCCGTTCACATTGACTATGAACGGATTATGAACTAGCTTAAAGCACGCGACTTAGAGCGTAATGATTTGAAAAAAATGGAACATCTGTTACAAAGATCTCACAAATCACACCTTTGGATTAAAATTGTAAACTTACGTGGATTATCATCCCAATATTGCGGTCTCCTACCTCCAAAATACAGTGCACCTTGCA
This sequence comes from Ostrea edulis, assembly GCF_947568905.1. Lineage (NCBI taxonomy): Eukaryota > Metazoa > Mollusca > Bivalvia > Ostreida > Ostreidae > Ostrea > Ostrea edulis. The sequence continues at coordinate 14,397,646 of NC_079169.1, forward strand.
ATGTTGATAAAAGGCAGGGTGAGACGAAATATGACGTCCTGTCTATGTGTTGACGTACGTCACAATAACTACTGTGACAGAGGCTAGGAGTTCGTTTTATGCAACAAAATAATAGCAATGTAAACAAACGGTGTTTTAGTAAATGAATATAAATAGAAAAAATGAACATCACTTTTGAGCTGTTCATGGTCAATATGAACGGATTTGGATTTGAGGCAAATTCTCTGTGAATCGCTAGCGCGATTCACAGAATTTGCCTCAAATCCAAATCCGTTCATACTGACCATGAACAGCTCAAAAGTGATGTTTATTTCTTAAATAGTAGCATTCATAACAATTTCATGAAACTGTTTCTTCACAAAAATATACAAAATATCTGTAAAAAATAAAGGAAATCATCATATAATAGACTTGATAAAGAAATAAATAGAAACAGAGTTATTGCCCTTGGATTCATTATTTTGAAACGTATCATTGATTATTCATCTATAACTTAGACTTTTGAAATATTTTATTTTCAACAACATTTTTTTTACAATAACAATAGGAAAAGACTCCAACAAAATTTATGTTCCTATCATGCATAAATCGAAATAAATCATTGATTTTGCAAAATCTGATGACATCACAGGAGGGTGGAATTACTTTAACTATAAAAAGCACTTGCTATAGCCTTCAACTCGACATTACAATCTATCGACGACGATATATCTATTAACAATCATTTTCTTTCATATGTCAATTCGATATGAACTAGAAATGAAAGACGCCACAGACTCCTACACATTTGCTTCTTACTTAGATATTTTTTTTTTTTTTTTTTGAAAATCGATAATAACGGCAAACTAACAACTCAACTTTATGACAAACGGGATTATTTCATTTTCTCCATCATCAACTTTCCATATTTATAAAGCAATATTCCCTCATCACCTGCACATGGTGTTGTGTCGCTCAACTGATTCGATACACTAAAGCTTGTTCTGCGTATGATAAGTTTTTAAATCGCGTCAGTCTACTGACAAACAAGATGAAAAGCAGTCGAGTTTGTTCTATTCTATATGAACTAAGGAATGTCCGCGGGTAGACAGAAAACATATTTTAGTTCAAACTTAACAGAGAAGTGTGGATTGCTATTAGAGTTAAGTATCTAACTCGCTTATTACACGGAGAAAACATCAGTCTGCATTTTTCTGAGAAGTTTGGTATGGGCTAGTGAATGTAAGGTCAGATGTAGCAAAATTATTTGAAGTAGCACGATTGGTCCAGTGCTCAAAATAGTAAATGTCAAATCCTGCAGTTGAAATAAAAAATATCCTGGAGTTCCTCATTGACGATATATCCGTAATCTTTGGTGATCAACTATTCCAACAGTCTTTTGGAATTCCCATGGGCAAGAATTGTGTTCCATTCTTATCTGACCTGTTTTTATATTCTTATGAAGCAGAGTTTATTTAAAAGCTTATACGCGAGAAGAAGAAATCTCTTCCTGTGGCCTTCAATTCGACATTTAGATATATCGATGTTTTATCTATTAACTATAAAAAGCACTTCCTATATCCTTCAACTCGACATTAAAATATATCGATGACGATATATATATTAACAATCATTTTCATTCATATGTCAACTCGATATGAACTCAAAATGAAAGACACCACATAGTCCTACACATTTGCTTCGTACTTAGATTTTTATTTTTTTTTGAAAATCGATAATAACGGCAAACTAACATCTCAACTTTATGACAAACGGGATGATTTCATCTTCTCCATCATCAACTTCGCCATATTTATAAAGCAATATTCCATCATCACCTGCACATGGTGTTGTGTCGCTCAACTGATTCGATACACTAAAGCTTGTTCTGCGTATGATCAGTTTTTAAATCACGGCTGTCTACTGACAAACAAGATGATTTTACAGGGGTTTCAACAGTCTGGTTTCAAGTCAGAATTTCGCAAATTCTATGCTCGTTATAATTATCTAATTTGCCAGTACAACCTATCTTTGTGTCAAATGTTGTGTGACGTGTTTCATACAGACTGTTAGGCCGTTCATGTCACACTGATTTTGACTACGGATTACTCCGTTTACCTGATCAATTTAGATGTAGAGCTCACGGCGGGTGTGACCGGTCGACAAGGAATGCTTACTTCTCCTAGGCACCTCATCCCACCTCTGGTATATCCAAGGGTCCACGTATACCCAACACACTATTTTGTATTCCTTAAAGGAGTTATGAGATTGGTCATTGTTTGTTATTTTCACCTTTCATAAGCTAGTAGGTTATCAAAACCTGTAACAATAAATTTAGAAAAATTATATTCATCTTTGTGTCAAATGTTGTGTGACGTGTTTCATACCGATTGTTAGACAGTTCTGGGTACACTGATTTTAACTACGGATAACTACGTTTACCTGATCAAGATATAGGGTTCACGGCGGGTGTGACCGGTCGACAGGGGATGCTTACTCCTCCTAGGCACCTGATCCCACCCCTGGTGTGTTCAGGGGTCCGCGTTTGCCCAACTATCTATTTTGTATTGCTTGTAAGAGTTATGAGATTGATCACTGTTCGTTATTTTCACCTTTCATTCATTGATATTTTGAAGGAGCTATAACTAAGTTGTTTGATGGGGGTTTTTTTCTTTCCAAAATATGGATATTAGGAATGAATATCTAAAGATAGGGTTTTGTATTGTGAATAGTACGAAAACCCTTGCAATACAAACAGTCTATCAGAAAATATATATGTTCCTAAATAAGAATCCTAAAGAAATATTGTCCGAAAATCGTCCCTAATAACCATCAGCAATATCAATGATTCTGAATATAATGAATTACTTCTCTGTGAAAATCACAAAAGAATATTTAGGAAAAATACCATTGCATTCAAATCCATTTATCTCAAATATTTTAAATTCACTCATGTAAATAAGAGGATTCTGTTGTACTTCAAAACATTTTTGGGTATTTAAATTCCAGATAGATTATTCTTTTCAAAACCATGACATTGATTGTCCTTTGTTTTAGCCACTTTAACAATAGCAATATTCAGGAAATAATTTCTCTTTAGTTTTAATAATTGACAAGGTTGACAAGGAAACAATTAATCTTAGTGATTCATTTAGTATATAAAGATCTTCATTCGATCAAATGTGATATCCAGTGTCCAAAGTCAATATGGGAAAACTCCTAGGTGTTTTGATCCTTCTAGCCTGCCTGGTTGTCTTTTCAAACGGTAAGATTATAACTCTCTCTCTCTCTCTCTCTCTCTCTCTCTCTCTCTCTCTCTCTCTCTCTAATACGCTACATTTAGTTTCTTTAAGTATTTTTATCAGTAATTATTTGTATGATATACCGGGTATGCAATAGATAGTGCAATTTACACGAATGTGTCATTGAAATCTAGCATGTACTTTATTTGGAATGAAATTTGGAATACGAAAAATGCATTGAAGACTTTTATGTAACATCTATAATAATTTGTTTCAAAGTTGCGAAAATATCTTTTTTTAAGATTACGAAACGAAACCGTATAAGTTTTACATGATTCATTAGTATAAATCGTATAACTGGTATTTTATTTTCTGAGGTTCATTTCATGAGGAATTTTGCGCATGGCAGAAATCGTTCTCGATAGAAAGATATATATATATATATATATATATAGAGAGAGAGAGAGAGAGAGAGAGAGAGAGAGAGAGAGAGAGAGAGAGAGAGATATTGATTGATTGACTGATTGATTTATTGATTGATTGATTAATTGATTGATAAAATCCAGAAATAGGTATAGATTTTTCTACACAAGTAGTTGTATAATAAAAATATCAAAGATCAGATTGAGTATACTCGACTTGTTTCTTCAAGTTTTCCGTAGATGACTTCAACTTGTCCATCGTCTACTGCCCATATCTATGTAACTCACAGTGGGTATCATTGGTCGACAGGAGATGCTTATTCCTTCTAGGCACCTGATCCCATTTCTGGTACATTATATGTCCAGGGGTCCGTTTTTGCCCAACTCTTAATTTTGTATTCCTTACAGGAGCTATGAGATTAATCACTGTTCGCGGTTATCTTCACCTTTTCATTTCATTTATCATTGATAAACCAATTTTTAGTAAAAACCTCTTGTGATGTCAATTTAATACAATTTCTATCATTGTTTTCACTTAATTATGCAAAATTCTTGAAATTGTCTTTTTCTGGAATCCTTAACAGATTCTGATACATTGATTATTGAGAATAATTTATGTAATCATCGAGGCAAAACATCTAACCTGAAAATACTCTACCTTTCTAACTAATCTGCGCCGTAAAATTTCAATTTTGTATTTGACGGCTGATATCACCGCAATGCCTACCAATCAAATTATTTTGAACCCATCATATTTTACCAATAGAAAAGAGCTACGAATAACGTTGCAATAATGTGGGTTTTATTTTCTTCAAAAAAAGAAATTTTTCATTAAATATATTGTAAAAAAAAAAGTGAAACTATGACTCATTTATAGGAAGATACTCTACCTTGGTATAGTTTGAGAGCGAGGCGACTTTACAGAAATCACTTCGTATACATATTTCCATTAATTGTATATGTATCTATAACCCTACGATACAAACTATAAATACATTCTTTACGTGCTCTAATCACAAAATCAAGATATAAAATGTAGAGTAAAATGATGAATGGCTTCCACCTCTTACTCACAAGAAAAATAAGTTGCAGAACTGTAGCTCTCGGTCGGTCGGTCGATCGAGATCGAGAGAGAGAATTATCAAAATTTGCAGCTACAGTCCAGCCTTTTCTCCGCACGAATAATTCAAATTCGAATTGAAATTGAAAACTTAAGATTTTCAATTCTGTTTACAAAATCAAATTACGATCAAAGTTTATGCTGTCTTTTCACTGTAAATTGATAATCAAATGAGAGTAATACATGTACAAGGATAAGGTATACAGGACATCAGTTCTGGAGTATCACAAGTTAATTCTGTTCATGTTTTCAGGTTGGTTATTTTTCAACAAGGTTGGCTGTATTTCCGAATGTATGAACGTGTTACAGTGTGGTCTTGGAACTTATTGTGACTTCAGATATGGTCATAGAGGTTGTTGCATAAGAAGTGAGGATTAAAAAATATTTCTGATACCTTCTAATTATAATGTAAACTGACAAAACATTGATCTACTTTTAAGTATGTGATTCTGTTAGTTAAAGATTTCTTCTTTTTTTTCAAAATAATTTACAAAGTTGTAGTCAATTTATATGAGTTGCGCCCTTTCTGTTATTTCTTTTGAAATTGTTATCATGTTAAAACAATGCTCATGATACTTAAATATCTTAACCAGTGAAAGGAATGTCTTTTAATTGAAATATCTTCTTTATTCAGTGGTTGCTGGCGGTTGATACTGTGACAGTGGATTGGCTACAGATCATCAGAAAATGACGATGTAACCTGATTAGATATTTTGTTTAATTTGTGATGCTAGTCATTTTCCTGTCTACAATTAAAATCTTCCATAAAAGTTCTCCATCATTTGACTGTGAATACAATGAAATACCGGTAAATCATTTTCAACATTATCATTAGCTTGATGGTAGATTAGGGTAATGACTAGATTCAACAACAAATGGGAAATACAGGTATGGCAAGGACGTTTATATAAGCAGCAAATGAAAGCATGAACTGAGAGAGGGCTCTATCATCGTTGGTGTATACATAGTAATTGATAAAAGGTGAGGATAACGAACAGTGATCAATCTCACAACTCCTATAAGCAATACAAAATAGATAGTTGGGCAAACACTGACCCCTGGACACACCAGAGGTGAGATCAGGTGCCTAGGGAGGAGTAAGCATCCCCTGTCGACCGGTCACACCCGCAGTGAGCCCTATATCCTGATCAGAAAAACGGAGTTATCTGTATTCAAAATCAGTGTGCCAAGAACGCCTTAACAATCAAAACCATGCTTCAGTTTTAGACACATTTAATATTCCAGTCAATGGGTCGAATGAATATGAGTTACCGTACCTATACTGGATTCCTAAACTACATAAAAACCCTTACAAACAAAGATACATTCTGGATCCAGTAAGTGCTCTACCAAGCCCCTATCTTTGCTCCTCACGAAAATATTAACAGCTGTGAAGGAGAAACGTCAAACTTACTGTGCGACTACATAAGCCAGAAGTGGTGTTAATCAAATGTGGATTCTAAAAAAATTCTAAAGAACTTTTAGTAAACTTAAAATCACAGAATTTTTCCCAAATCAATAGCATTAAAACCTATGACTTTTCAACACTATACACGACCATTCCTCACGATAAATTAAAGACTAGACTTTTTGACATTATAGACAGTTGCTTCTTCAACAAAAACGCAAAACGGAAATATTCATATCTAGTGATCAGTCATTCAAAAACTTACTTTGTTAAACACCACTCTGATTCCACGCACAAGTACTCTGAAGTTGAAATAAAAAATATGCTAGAGTTCCTCATTGACAATATCTTCGTGGTCTTTTGTGATCAGGTCTTCCAAACAGTCTGTTGGAATTCCCATGGGCACGAATTGTGCTCCTTTGTTAGCTGACCTGTTTTTATATCCATATGAAGCAGAATTTATTCAAAAACTTCTACGTGAGAAGAAACAATCTCTCGCCGTGACCTTCAATTCGACTTTTAGATATATCGATGACGTTTTGTCTATTAATAATGATAGCTTTCATTCATATGTCGATTTGATATATCCCTGTGAGCTGGAAATAAAGGACACTTCTGCTTCATACTTAGATAATTTATTGAAAGTAGACATTAACGGCAAACAAACAACTCAACAGTATGACAAACGGGATGATTTCAGCTTCTCCATCGTTAACTTCCCAAATTTATGTAGCAATATTCCATATGTCGATTTGATATATCCCTGTGAGCTGGAAATAAAGGACACTTCTGCTTCATACTTAGATATTTTATTGAAAGTAGACATTAACGGCAAACTAACAACTCAACTGTATGACAAACGGGATGATTTCAGCTTCTCCATCGTTAACTTCCCACATTTATGTAGCAATATTCCATTATCACCTGCGTATGGTGTTTATATATCTCAACTGATTCGATATGCAAGAGCTTGTTCTGGGTATAGTCAGTTTTTAAATCGAGGTAAGCTACTGACAAACAAGTTGATGGTACAGGGATTTCAACAGTCTTGATTGAAGTCAGCATTTCGCAAATTCTATGGTCGTTATAACGATCTAGTTCGTCAATACAATCTCGCATTGGGTCAAATGCTGTCTGACGTGTTTCATACCGATTGTTAAGCCGTTCTTGGCACACTGATTTTGACTGCGGATAACTCCGTTTACCTGATCAGGATATGGGGCTCACGGCGGGTGTGACCGGTCAACAGGGGATCCTTACTCCTCCTAGACACCTGATCCTACCTCTGGTGTGTCCAGGGGTCCGTGTTTTCCCAACTATCTAATTTGTATTGCTTGTAGGAGTTATGAGATTGATCACTGTTCTTTATCTTCACCTTTCAATCATCGATAATTTGAAGGAGCTATAACTAAGTTGTTTGGTGGGTTTTTTTTCTTTCCGTGTTTGCCCAGCTATCTATTTTGTATTGCTTGTAGGAGTTATGAGATTGATCACTGTTCGTTATCTTCACCTTGCATCAGACAGCATTTGACCCAATGATAGGTTGTATTGACGAACTAGATCGTTATAACGATCATAGAATTTGCGAAATGCTGACTTCTGTGGAGACTGTTGAAACCCCTGCACCATCAACTTGTTTGTCAGTAGGTTGTCTCGATTTAAAAACTGACTATGCGCAGAACAAGCCCTACCATATCGAATCAGTTGAAAGATTTAAACACCATATGCTGGTGATAATGGAATATATACAGTTGAGTTGTAAGTTTGTCGTTAATGTCCACTTGCTTCTCACGTAGAAGTTTTTGAATAAATTCTGTTTCATATCAATATAGAAGCAGGTCAGCTAACAAATGAGCACAATTCGTGCCCATGGGAATTCCAAGAGACTGTTGGAAAACCTGATCATCAAAGATCACGAAGATATTGTCAATGAAGAACTATAGCATATTTTTATTTCAACTTCAGAGTACTTGTGCGTGGAATCAGAGTGGTGTTTCACAAAGTAAGTTTTTGGATGACTGATCACTAGATATGAATATTTCCTTTTTCCATTTTTGTTGAAGAAACAACTGCCTATTATGTCAAAAAGTCTAGTCTTTAATTTATCGTGAGGAATGGTGGTTACAGTGTTGAAAAGTCATAGGTCTTGATGTTATTGATTTGGGGAAAAAGTTTTGCGATTTCAAGTTTACTAAAAGTTCTTTATAATTTCTTTAGAATCCACTTTTGATTAACAGCACTTCTGGCATATGGAGTGGCACAGTAAATTGGGAGTTTCTCCTTCACAGCTGTTAATATTTTTGTGAGAAGCAAAGATAGGGGCCTGGTAGAACACTTACTGGATCCAGCAATGTATCTTTATTTGGAAAGGTTTTTATGTAGTTTAGGAATCCAGTATAGGTACGGTAACCCATATTGATTCTACCCATTGACTGGGATATTAAATGTTTCAAAAACTGAAGCATGGTTTTGAAGAATTTCCTGTTTTGAAAGGACAGTTGGAGAATAAGTACGATTACCAAAAGTGGAATTAATGCCAAGTTCGTTTAAAATACAGTTGTAATAATGAGCCTTACAAACAAAGACAATGTTGTTACTAGCTTTGTCAGCTGGAACCAAAACCAAATGTAGAAAGAACTAGACAATAAGTGCCAAGGCAATAACAAGGTCTTCCGTCAACGATATTTTGGGCAGGAAACGGATTTTTTCTTTTAATGGCTTTTTCAATGATGTTCATATGTAGACCTTTAATCATGCCAAAAAACAGCAAAATCCATCTAGCCATCTCTCAGAAATCGAGCTCACAAAAATCATTGAGACAAAATCTGAATATTGTAAATTTTTCAACCATTTCCTGTCTAGACCAGAAGTGACAAACAAAATCGGACATATCTCACAAACGGAAGTAAATTTTCAAAAAATTAAAAATATACGCCCAAGGATATTAGCATTCTTTATCATCCCTGAAAGTTTCAAGAAAATCCATCAAACCGTCACTGAGAAATCGTGTGGACAAAAAAGACGAAAAAATGATAAGAATATCTAGAAACTAATTACTAGTAACGAGTAGTTCTTCCGTTACACTACTTCCGTCCATAGCTTTCAGAGAATGTGCCTTAACAAAAAATGAGTCACCGGTGATCGGAATTTGAAAGGAAAACTAAAGTCTATAAAAACTGCTATGGACGAGCACTTCCGGTGATGTTTTATCCTTAAGTACCAGCGTCTGCTTATTGACTATAAGCCCTGAATGTTTCGTGTCTCTATCTAAAAGTGTTTTACACAAAAGATGCCTGGGCAAAAAAATAATAAAAATGTGGACCTGCCAACCGGAAGTGCATTTTCGTCATATCTCCCATATAGGTACATGTACGAGAAAAATAGTGTTTATCTTGTCTAAAAATGTCATTGTGATTGTTTCATAGATGAGAAATCTGCTCATTAGAAATTATGAAATAATGTTTGATCACCCCCTGCGACGACCGGAAGTGACGGACGAAAATGACAGACCTATATCAGAAGTCTACACACTATAGTATATCATCCGTACAAGTTTCATAATTAAATCTCTAATAGTTTCTGAGAAATAGCAAGAAGGATAAAGCACATAATTCTATTAAGTCGCATACTCCCACGCATGCGCCCACAAACAAACCCGTACAAACTAATCTTAAACTTCAATTTTGTATATTCTACATATTCCATAGCAGATATATAATTGATATGAAGAAAAAGACCCATTTTTCGTAACTTCCGGTGACGACCGGAAATAATATTTAGATGTGTTTTCCTGTATATCTCAGCGATGCTGTACTGTTTATATTCCCTGAAAGTTTCACGTGTCTATCTGAAGTGGTTCTTAACGAAAAGAAGTAGACTAAAGAAAGAAAAAGTGATGTGTTACTACCGACCAAAAGTGAATTTTGAAAAACAAAATTGACGAAACTCTAGATATTGATACTGTCAGTTACATATATGAAAATTATATCAAGCACTTGAAATATAAGCGAGATTTATGGGGACACAAAAGATGAAAATCATAAATATATTTTATCTAGAAACCGGAAGTTGACGTTTCGATCTTCGACGGGGTCAACATTTTTTGACACTTTGAAAGAGACTTTATAAACTGGGATATCTTTCGATTTAAAAGAAAAAGTTTGAAATTTCTTATTTCTTTTATCGATTTCGGTGACGATTGGAATTTAATTTCAATAGATTTCAATTTTTAAAAAAAAGCTTTGAAATTTGCGATTCTTGTAATCACTTCCGGTGACGATCGACAGCAAACGAAACTATAAGAAAGCATTATACAATTGACATATTTATTATCTTTGAAAGTTTCACTCGATATTTAGTGCGAACATTGCTGCAAAACGGAATTTTATTGGCCATTAATGACATCAAATTGAAGGTAGATATTTTTGTCGAACTATGAGCTTTCATTTTTTGTGAACTGCTTCTTTCCATTCTCTAGTACCGAGTTCCGCTATGATCGAATACTACATAATACAGAAAATACAAGTATTTGAAACATTTTCGAACGAATAAAACTAAAAGGGCATAAGATTTTAGAACTTAATATTTTTCTTCAAATAAGAAAATAATCGGGTTTCAGTTTTAAATACCATTTTAATAATATGTCAGAAATAAATATGAACTACAATCACGTACTGATGGCAGTCTGTAGAACAAGAATTCAATCCATTAATACTCCCAATAGCAACAAAGTCCAAACTTGATATATCTGAAGTCACAGTTTGCAGTATACCCACAATTGGTGTATTTATTACACCATTGTCCGGTGGGTGTACATCCGCCATTATTCCAGGCTGAAACCATAGTCGTTCATGAAAAAGGTGAATATAACGATTTCATAAATACTATAAAGAATATAAAAATCAATATTAGGACAAACACAGACCCCTTGAAACACCATAGGTGAGATCAGGTGTATAAGAGGAGTAAGCTTCGCCTGTTGACAAGTAGCGCTCACTGTGAGCCCTTTAACTTGATAAGGTAAATGGAGTAATCCATAGTCAAAATCAAAATATGTAAGGAACAGTCTTAGACTAAAAATTCATATGAAACCTTTAGATACCAATTAACCTATGGAGACAGGTTGTATTTGCAAATAAGATTATTATGGATATAACGAATTTGCGAAATGTTGACTTTTTATGAGACTACTGAAACCTCGGTAAGATCAATTTATTTTTCAATAGCCTTCATCGGTTTAATCTAATTAAAAATTGATCATACGCAGAGCATGTGTTCGCGTATTGAAGTTGACGATGGAGTATTTATACAAGAGAATGAAAATAAAAGGACGGAGAGATGAGCGATTCATTTCGAAACATTCCGATACGATGCGTTGATTTTTTAATGGAAAAGTAATGAAAATGCGTATTGGTTGTATCCATATATCATGTCATTCTGTTCGAAATCTGTAAACATAGTAAAAATCATTTGGCTAAAGTCAACCAGCTTTTGTTTGTTTTCTGTTTCTTTATGTATGTAGAATATATAACACATTTTTAATGTAAAAAAAAAAAGGATAAAAAACACAACAACCTAATTCACTTAAGGTAGCTCATTACACTAAAATTTTATTTAATGATTCGTTAAAACACCTCTGATGAAGTATGATTTCACCAACGGAAGAGTGATACAAGCTCTCAAGTATTTTGTATGAATTTTTTGTGATCTATTTCGGAATAATGAAAAAGTTGCTCGTTGCAAATAAGATTCTCTGGGGTCCAAAATGATTTGATGCATAATATGAATATCTAAGACAACATGCCTGAACGACTCAGATAGACGTTCTAATGTTTTAGATAAAAAAATATTTATGAAAATTGAAAACGTTATTTGCTAATATTTTTTAAATCTACGGATAAAATCTTCAAAAAACATGTCAAATAAAAAACATGTATCAGAGAAATATATTTTAAACAGAAATTGAAATGAAATGGTCAAAATTCAGAAATGTTACGATTTTTCAAATTTGATCCATGCCCGATCGGAATTATAAGAAAATTGTCATAAAGAACATTGTAATAAAAAAAACTACATTCCTTTCATGTAAAATGGTTTAGAAAATAAATTAATTTATAAAGGAAAAGGAAACTAATTTCTTGATGAAAAATGCAAAAAATTAACAACAATATAATTGTTTTATTAATTTCTATGAATTTTCATCGGGATCGGTACCTTTTTTCTCTCATTTGAATATAGTGATAATGTCTGAAATTTGGTCATTTCGTTTTAATTTCTTTTTAAAATACAGTTCTTCGATATATCTCTTTTATAAATGACATGTGTTTTGAAGATTTTCTCCGTAGATTTGAAATATATCAACAGATAATCTTTTCAATTTTCATAAATATTTTGTTCTAAAAAATTTGAACGTTTATATTTGAATCTTTTAGGTATGTTTTATGAGATATTCATATCATGCACCAAATCATAGCGAAATTTGGACTCTAAAATCTCTTATTTGCAAACAAAACACCTTTTTTATCATTCCTGGATAAATCACACAAAAAAAATTATAAAGTAATTGAGATCTTATATCACTCTTTCGATGGTGAAACCATACTTCATAAGAAGTGTATTAACGAGCCATTAAATAAAATTTTGGTGTAATGAGCTACCTTAATAAGAGGACAAAAGCATTCGAAAAAGGAATATATAAATGTTAGTCAAATCACAACTTATCGGATACATCGGTCATCAGACAAATCAAAAGAGTAAGGGTGACTAAGAATTTTCCCATATTGAATCGCACGTACAACTGCATACAACGAGTCCTATCTCAACTCAACCTTTTATATTTTGCAATAATTTATTTGATATATTTTAAAGATTTTCGTTTATTCTCCATGTAAAATTTCCCATGTGGTATAATTACGCATACTCAGTCATAAAGCTGTCAAAGATAAGGAAATTTGAAAGCGCAGAAATGAAATTTGTTTTGATTGTATGCGATTGGCCGTATTGTTTTCCTTACGAAATTACTGTAACCACACTGCAAAGCGGTTTCCACCATAAAAAGATTAATAATTAGATTAGATGAAATATAATATTAAAATGACTTGTTCTCCTAATGAATACAGGTGCAGTCCTTCCATACCGTAGATAACATTATCCTGTCTTTTTATAGAGGTAAATTCACAAGAGCAATAATTAATCTCTGTTAATTTTATGAAATGTCTAGTTCTGTTGAATTTTCTACGCCACTTTGCGGGTGATTTACAGAAGTACATGAGATGAAACTGACCAACATAAAACTGAACACTTTGTTTTATAATTTGAAGCATTTAACGAATTTGTTTTACACACCTGTGGCCTTTTGTCTCTGTCTTATACTCAATTGAGGGCAACAAAGCCCTGCGTAAGAATGCCAGTTACTTACGTTTTACTTATTCAGGAATATATGAGTGAAGAATTGTAAACGAATGACAGTATTTTATAATTTTCATCTTAATCGTAAGATTTGTTTGTGGAAAAGGGCCACTGGTATCTCTGTCGCTTCAGCCTACAATCCACAAACTTCTATTTATTGAACATTACTCCTTCTTTAATGCTCTTCTAACCTACGATTACGTGAACATACTGAAAGTACTGATCAGAGTCGGAAACTGAACATACTGATCAGAGTCGGGGACTGAACATACTGATCAGAGTCGGGGGCTGAACATACTGATCAGAGTCGGGGCTGAACATACTGATCAGAGTCGAGGACTGAACATACTGATCAGAGTCGGGGACTGAACATACTGATCAGAGTCGAGAACTGAACATACTGATCAGAGTCGAGGACTGAACATACTGATCAGAGTCGGGGTCTGAACATACTGATCAGAGTCGAGGACTGAACATACTGATCAGAGTCGAGGACTGAACATACTGATCAGAGTCGGGGTCTGAACATACTGATCAGAGTCGAGGACTTAACATACTGATCAGAGTCGAGAACTGAACATACTGATCAAAGTCGAGGGCTGAACATACTGATCAGAGTCGGGGGCTGAACATACTGATCAGAGTCGGGGGCTGAACATACTGAAAGTACTGATCAGAGTCGGGGGTTCTGTGGACAGTCTATTACTTCATCACAATAGTCTGGCTTATTTCCAAGTTTCAGGTTACCTAAAAGGCTAAATAGACCTTATGGTACAAAGAATAGATTACTGATCATTGATATACAAGAAACAGGACAAACACATCAATTAGATGTTTTTGTATGAGACATCATCAATACGAACCTTCTTCTATTGCATGAACGAACTTAATTCTGGCTATATTCATATCGACGATTTAACATTCAAAGAAATGGTTGTCTAAAATGTTTGCACTATATCAAAAATTTGCTTTAGGATATTTTCAGTTGAGATACAATCATTTAAAATAGAAAATCACAATAAAAACTTTAAGAGTCCCAACATTTAAGGGGAGTCCCACATTTTTTTCCCCTTGCATTTTTCACAATATTATTTTGGAAAGACTTTCCTTTAGTGGTATGCAACGAATTACCTGAAGCACTTTCTATTTGGAATTACAATAGTCAAATGAAATAGGTGTAGTGATCGATTAAGGGAGAAACGATGCTATCAGTTCGAACAGGCAAAAATCAATACACTTTTCAGCAATTGATGACATGCTTTATCATGCACTATGACCGAGATTGGAATATTCAAGGTATCCAAAACGGTGTAATCGCCTATTGCAAATTGCTTTGATGACCTTTGTCACAGATATCATCAGCCCTTTTCTGTGGTACCCCAAGCGGAATTCGCTCTAACAAAGGGCATGTAACTTCCTAATTGATCTGGTTTCCGAATTCGGGAACCAGAATAATGAGCGAATACACATACAGCCCCTGAAACGTTCTACTCTCTCACTTGAGGTCACAAACTACCAGGAAATGGAGGAAAATTCGCCTTCAGAAGCCCATGTTTTAATTTTCAGATTTTATTACCATGGCAACCAATTTTCAAAAATAATGTATATGGTTCTTGAAAGCACACATGTGAAAGATTTTAAAGGTCCATCATGACATCTGATGCTAGCCTGGAAATGGGTCGAGATACACTCAGGCACCTGCCATCCTGGAAGTAAAAAAGCAACAAAAATGAGGAAAATATACCAATTTTCAACCCCTCCTAATTAAAAAAAAAATTCCCAGTATAATGACAGATATCAACTTTCAGCAAAATTCCTAACCTTACCAACAAGGCCAAATGTGCAACAGGGTCCTTGATTCCTTTTCGAGATATTTTACATCAAAGATGCAGCATGCTCTTTTCAACTTACTTTTTAAAGTGAAAGTAGAATTGCCCGCCTAGAAGTCAAACTCTCATACATCTCACAGTCACAGTTTCGAATCCCATAAAGAGGCACTGGATCAATGTAGAATGGTCACCTCCCTATATTAATACAGATATCAATAACAATGAAACTATTTAAATTCTATAAAATACTCTTTTAACATATTTACATTTTAATCCTGGTCACTTTAGCTTCGTATTGGCAATTCGCCAGGTATATTGAGACTTGAACGGTGAGTGAACGGTGAACGCACAGTGAGCGAACGCTGAACGCACGGTGAGCGAACGCTGAACGCACGGTGAGCGAACGCTGAACGCACGGTGAGCGAACGCTGAACGCACGGTGAGCGAACGCTGAACGCATGCAAATCGAATGCTGAACGCAATTTGGTGAACGGTGAGCGAACGCTTCCAACGCAAAGTGAACGGTGAGCGCACGGTGAATGTAAGATATGTATTCGGAATGTTTCGGATTTTCCCTTGGATTGTACTCATTTTATAATCAGGTAGGAAATATATTATACATGTATAAATGATCAAACTAAAGCGATTCGGGAACTGCATCATCTTCTACAGTTCTCAATGCACCTGTACGTTAATTCTAAACAAAACATATTACATTTTTGTGCAAGTACTGAATGTATATTTCTCTTGAAATGATCGTAAATTTCACATCAATGCATACAGCAATCATACACAAACAAAAGAAAATTTCATATATATGTACATCGTTTACAGTGTTATATGTACAGATACATGTACACATGGAAAAGTAGAGGGGAAAATATTTTTTGGGAGTTGAACTATGTTCAATCTCCCTGGGTCATCACGCACATTTCTGCGCAGTAATTTGTATTGATTTGTATAGTGGTCGTCAGCGGGGGTTCTGTGTCAGCTGATTTACTCTTAGGTAAATCAACATAAACTTTTATAAACATCCGCCATTAAATAATCCATGTAACCTTTCTGAATTAATCTAATTTTGATAATTGACATGTAAATAAATGCAATGATATTGTATTCAAATCAATTTGAATACAAGATTTCGATCAAATTGATACTGATAGACATAGAAAAATAAAAGATAAGGTTGAAAATTGTTTTTTGTAGCGCAGCGTCACCTATAAACATTGATAGGGAAACGAACGACAACTGCACACAAACCCTATTGACACCGTGGCGCGAAATATCGAATATGGTGCGAAACCTCAGAAAATTTACAAGAAATAACTCTACAACATTGTGTATGTGTATATATTTGGTTTTTTTTTAATGTGATATAAAAAATGCTTGATGTTACATGTAGATTGAATTAAAACACGTCATTCCCAGTCAACAACTTTCGATTGGGATCGGAATACGAAATAAAATTTTTTATATCCGGTGGCAAAGTGAAACTGCTTCATGCTTCAAGTTATTGAATTACGTAGTAATTGCACGTTACACATTAGAGAACTGTTCCTTTTAATAAAGAAAGTCACAAAATAGATACAAAATGAGTGTACCTTATTCATTACTGTTACCGAGCTTTCGTCGACTATAATCTCGAAATGGCGTGTTTCGCTGCGCTTGATGACGGTAAGGTCCACATTTTCTACGTGAGTAGTGTGATATTTGTTTATGAATTTTTTGCGCATACATGGTATGTCTCGGCTAGGAATAATGGAAACTTTCTCACCTATGTATGTAAAGACATATTAATCTCTATTTTTAAAAATGTAGAACACTTTTATCAAATGACAATGTTTGAAAACGTTTAGAGCCCCGATGTCAGAATTTCCTTTTCCAAGACATCAATATGTCAAATTCATTATCCTTTTTGAATAGTATGTACCATATTTTGTACCAGTTATCCATTTTGAATCCCCTATTACAATGGGAATTTGCTGCACTCTGTAATGTTTGAGTGGATTTCATGAGTGTGTGTCAAACAGAAATTTTAAGAGCATGGGATAAGGTGCTGCCATGTATTACTTCACTATCAAAGTTTAACCCAGTTGCCACAATGTTGAATTTATGCTGCAAAAAGGATTGGAAATTACTCTGGTCAAAACACATTGTTTATTTGTCTACAGATGAAAGAGACATGAGGATTCTCCCTCACAAACTGGAAAAAAAATAGTTATGGATCTTGTACATGTATAGTTTATTAATCACTATAGATTTCCAGCATCACAAGTCTGATTCCACTATATGCTTTCCATACTGTCAGTTCATTCACCCCCTGTTTGAGCCACAGTATAATATCCCAAATACCTTGGCAATAAATAACATTATTTGACTAGTGTTTCATTTTTAGCGGAGTTGCGATGAAGTCGAACTCGGCTTATGATCTGATGAAGTGCCTTTGGGCGGGCAGGCGGGCACGCATCAACATTTCATTTCCGCACCGTAGCTCTTGAGCAAATTATAGGATATCATTCAAACTTAGATGGATTGTCACCCTCAGTAAGATGAGGAGGCCTATCGATTCTGGGATCACTAGGTCAAAGGTCAAGGTCACTGGCTATAAATAGAATGAAATTTGGAGAAAATTTTGTTTTCTGCACTATAATTTTTTAACAAATTATAGGATCTCAATTAAACTTAGATGGATTATCGCCTTTGATGAGACAAAGAAGCCTATTGATTTTGGTCAAGGGTTAAAGGTCAAGGTCACAAAGGATTTAAGTCGGTTGAAATTTATGTACGCAAAATGTTGCTCCCTGCTTGATAATTCTTGAAAACTTTTCTGCCGGTTCCCTCTATGCCCATTCCTTGCGCAACTCGGCTTGTGCATTTCCAATGCCCGACAATTTTTAATGTTTTTTTTTTTTTGCATTTCATTTATTTTGAGTTATTATACAATTATTTACCATTCCATTGATCCTCTACAGGACTGTAGTGTACTCAGGTGACAGTTTAGCATATTGGACTACCTTTTCTAGTAATGAATCCTTAGAATTAGCTATAACTAGGATTAAACTTGAATGTATATATACAGGGGAAAAACTTCTTCATAACTGCAAGGCATTGATAACCATATTGATTTGAATGTTTGGGCCATAATATGTGGTCACATTTTTCATGAGAATATAAAGGGGTGAAATTCTAGAAAACAACAACACTTCAGTTACTCGAGGAGCGTTGTGGCCCATGGGCCTTCCATTATCCATGTTTGCTGTTGTAACGCTTAGAAAAACAACAACAGTTGATTTGTATCTAAAATCATGATAATATTCAGTCATTTATCCCCCTACCCTTCCAGTACTATCTTTTCTAACTGAATTTCCACAATGTTCAACTCCCACGAGTACTTTAAGTACTTTGATTATAATCCAGTTTGCCAATACAACCTATCATTGGGTCAAATGCTGTCTAACGTGTTTCATACCGATTGTTAGCCCATTCTTGACACACTGATTTTGACTAAGGAGTACCTTTCCAATGTTTGGATGCATCATCTTCAGAAGAAACTATTGCTATGGAGACAAGCACGTCACGATATTGACCAAACAATATAGTGTCCACCGCGGCAGATTTAAATGTTATAAGCCATTATACAGACAGATCAACATACAGAAAAACTCAAAACATTTTGTGTCCCAATCTTTGATCTCGAAGGCATAAATAAATCGGCTTTTTATTCTACACCCCGTGCTTATGATATCAATACGTAAAAAGAATGATAAACATATTAATATGTATTGAAAAGAAAAATCATAAACATTTGCTTAAAATATGAGGATTAATTATTAATTGATAGAATATATGAAATTAAAAATGATCATAGTATTTATTTTTTCGTACAGATTGATTGATTGAATATTGTTTAACGTCCCTCTAGAGAATATTTCACTCATATGGAGACGACACCACTGCCGGTGAAGGGCTGCAAAATTTGGGCCTATGCTCGACGCTTACGGCCTTTGAGCAGGGAGGGATTTTTATCGTGCCACACCCGCTGTGACACGGGACCTCGGTTTATGTCGTCTCATCCGAAGGACTTTTTTTCGTACTGTAAATCATGAATTGTAGAGCATAGTTTTATTATTTCCAATAACACAATTCATCAAAATTTTCAAAAGTTTACGTTTACCGGTATGTAGGCCAACGTTGGCGGTCAATGTGACAAATGTTTACATGGCGGTCAATGTGACAAATGTTTACATGGCGGTCAATGTGACAAATGTTTACATGGCGGTCAATGTGACAAATGTTTACATGGCGGTCAATGTGACAAATGTTTACATGGCGGTCAATGTGACAAATGTTCACATGGCGGTCAATGTGACAAATGTTTACATGGCGGTCAATGTGACAAATGTTTACATGGCGGTCAATGTGACAAATGTTTACATGGCGGTCAATGTGACAAATGTTTACATGGCGGTCAATGTGACAAATGTTTACATGGCGGTCAATGTGACAAATGTTTACATGGCGGTCAATGTGACAAATGTTTACATGGCGGTCAATGTGACAAATGTTTACATGGCGGTCAATGTGACAAATGTTTACATGGCGGTCAATGTGACAAATGTTTACATGGCGGTCAATGTGACAAATGTCTACATGGCGGTCAATGTGACAAATGTCTACATGGCGGTCAATGTGACAAATGTTTACATGGCGGTCAATGTGACAAATGTTTACATGGCGGTCAATGTGACAAATGTTTACATGGCGGTCAATGTGACAAATGTCTACATGGCGGTCAATGTGACAAATGTCTACATGGCGGTCAATGTGACAAATGTTTACATTCGTTGGCGGTCAATGTGACAAATGTTTACATTCGTTGGCGGTCAATGTGACAAATGTTTACATTCGTTGGCGGTCAATGTGACAAATGTTTACATTCGTTGGCGGTCAATGTGACAAATGTTTACATGGCGGTCAATGTGACAAATGTTTACATTCGTTGCATACAAAATACATTGTTTTAAATAACTGTATATTTGTATTTCCAAATTTTTGTCTCTTTTCAAACTGACATGTTTTTTTTAAAGATTTTATCCTTAGATTTGAAATATATCAACAAATACTGTAGATTCCTTATTTTACGCAAGTACTTATTATCGCGAAATGTCTCATGGAGGTCAAATCGCGAGAAAATAAATTCGCGAGTGCTCTGTTAATCAAGTGATTTTGCATGTATTTTAGGAATATAAAAATAAAAGCGAGAAGCATTTTTTCACGAGCAATGTTTCTCGCGAAATTACGCGATAATAAATTCCTTGCGCATATTTAGAAATTTACAGAAACGTTTTCATTTTTCATAAAAAGCTGTGTTTTCTTCTTTTTTTTCGGGGCGGGGGGGTAAAAAGAAAATTAGAATATTTACATTTGAATCTTCTAGGCATGTTGTATTAGATATCCATATCATGCACCAAATCACGGCGAAATAAAATAACAGAGCTTGTATCTCTCTTTTGATGGTGAAACCATACTTCATAAGATGTCTTTTAACGAGCCATTAAATAAAAATTTTGGTGTAATGAGCTTTCGTAAAAGAGATTTAGAATACCAAAATTCCCTTTGGCCATCATTCCAGTTTACCTATTCTAATATTGTAATAATATTAGGTCACAGACCACACGATTCTTTGAACACTCCGCCTACCGAACATTGATTTAGAATGCACTTATATCAATGAGGGAGTAAAACTGATCCTGTAGGAAGTAGTCCTCCGCGAATGAAAAGAGTACATTTCTGGGGAAATAGACGTACGGATATTTTCGTATTACTTTTATATTTATGTACTGAAAAACCAGTAAGGTATATACTTTATTAAAGTTTTTATTGTTTCGTGAAAGGTGAAGATAACGAACAGTGATCAATCTCATAACTCCTATAAGCAATACAAAATAGATAGTTGTGCAGACACGGAACCCTGGATACACCAGAGTTGGGATCAGGTGCCTAGGTGGAGTAAGCATCCCCTGTCGACCGGTCACACCCGCCGTGATCCCTAAATCCTGATCAGGTAAACGGAGTTATCTGTAGTCAAAATTAGTGTGCCAAGACCGGCCTAACAATTGGTATGAAATATGTCGGAGAGTATTTTTTTTTCTGGCAGTACTTATTGGAATAATGATTATGTTCTGACTTGAGTATTATGAATCATACATGATGTCTGTGGGAGTGATGCATGCACACGGATTAGCTATACAGGAAATAAAATCTTGGACGTACGAAGTGAATTAAATTAAAAGGTTTTCACTTCAACACTTATTATTGCAACACCATGACAACGTGCGGCAATGGATCCTATCGTGACTTCAGATATATTTATCTAGGTTGTTGCACATCACCAGGTACATATGTAAGTATAAATTTGATCAAAGTTCTAATGTAAACCGACCATAAATTCATGTAGTAATAATAGAAGATTTCAAAAAACAATATTTTGATTGAAATATGTTCTTTATTCAGGGTATGGAAGTATTGGTCGTTAATACGAAAACAATGGCGCCAGGTCATAGAGAAATCACGATGCAACAAACAACTTTTCTGGATTTAACGTCTGGTTAAATTTGTGATTTGATTCATTTGCCTGTCTAGAAGTAAAGTCTTGCATACCACCTCTCCTTTGTTTGAATGTAGATAGATTGACTTAAACTATATTTTTAGTTTGATGGTAGATTAGAAATACTTTGTGGTAATGACTAGAATTAACAGCATACAGAAAATATGGGCGTTTGCAAGAGCGTTTACTTTTGCATAACCAGCACATTGTGCAAGAAATTGATTTTTTGCTCGCAGTGACGAGACATGATTCAGTGCGCAAAAAGTTGACACTCATTACGTACGTTTTCATGACAGGTACAGTTCCGTTCTGTGGCTTTGAGAAATGTCATCTTTGATGTATGCATATCGTGTAACCTACTAAATAATTAGCATCTGAAGTAAAAGGAAAAGAAGTATTTCAAAACGCAGCACCCCATGTAAGAATCGTACAGAGAAGGCAACTGATTTCTCCAAAGTGAATTTTGTTCCCAAATGCTCACGTATCACAGGGTTAAATGTGGTTTGTAGTATGAACCTTGTGCATGCGAGAAAACATTCATGAACATTTTAAATGTATCCCTGTCAATTGTCATATTTCCTAAAAATGACCGTGCGAGTTAACAAGACACAAAGACCAAATAAAAACAACAGGGATTGTTGAGATATACATTCTTCAGCATTTCAATTAACCAGGAATGTTGGTAAAACTAGAATAGATGCTACCCAACCTGCATCAAACCAATAAACGACTTCATACATGTTTGATGAATGATTCGCACAATGATCAATAACTATTGAAATATTGTGGAAATGAAGGGGGTTTTCAATACAAGTGTTAATCAATATACATGAAACATGTTCGACTTTCTCATTAACAATGTCTTTGGTGGCCAGGTCTTCCAACAGTATGTTGAAATTCCCATGGGCACTAATTGTGCTCCTTTGTTAACTGACCTGTTTATATTTTGCTATGAAACAGAATTTATTCAAATATTCTCTTGCTGTTGCCTTCAGTTCGACATTTAGATATATCGACGACGTTTTATCTATTAACAATAATTATTTTCATTCATCTATCGATTCGATATATCCCAGTGAACTCGAAATAAAAGACACCACATAGTCGTCCACTTCTGCTTCATACTTAGATATTTTATTGAAAGTAGGTATTAACGACAAACTGACAACTAAACTTTATGACAAACGGGGTGATTTCAACTTCTTCATCGTAAACTTCCCATATGTACATGTATATAGCAATAATTCATTAGCACCTGCATATGGTATTTATATCTCTCAACTTATTCGATACGCTAGAGCTTGTTCTGCGTATGGTCAGTTTTGAAATCGAGACAGGCTGCTGACAAACAAGTTGATGGTTCAGGGGTTTCAACAGTCTCGTTTGAAGTCAGCATTTCGCAATTTCTATATATGGTCGTTATAACGATCTAGTTTGCAAATACAACCTATCATTAGGTCAAATGCTATCTGACGGGTTTCAAACCGATTATTGGGCCATTCTTGGGACACTGATTTTGGCTACGGATAATTCCATTTACCTGATCAATATATAGGACTCACAGGTGGTGTGATCGGTCGACAGGGGATGCTTATTCCTCCTAGGCATCTGATCCCACGTCTGGTACAGTGTATATTCAGGGGTCCGTATTTTCCCAACTCTCTATTTTTCATAGCTTATAGGAGTTATGAGATTGTTTACTGTTCGTTAACTTCACCTTTCGTTTATAGCATCGACTGGCGTTAGTTGGAGAGACAAACTGCTGTTATGGGATAAAACAGTTTAAGACTTATAAATCAGAATGTGAATATATATGTTGAGTATCACACTCAGTTATATATATATATATGTATATCTCTGTGTGTGTGTGTGTGTGTGTGTGTGTGTGTGTGTGTGTGTGTGTGTGTGTGTGTGTACAATTTATGAAATGTGCATACTGTTAATGTTTTCTTATCATTGTGAATATCGCATAATAATAGCGTTCTAAGTTTTTTGCGGTGCCTAAAAATATTAAAGCACAGCACAGAGCACATAAAGTCATGTAAGGCATATGTTCTGAGTGACCTTGAAATTTACAAAACGATCTTGGGTAATATCTGTCTGAAATCTATTTGCTTACTACTTATTCAATACCTGTTCAAGAACTGTTAATATAAGGACCTTTTTCCTTATATAAAACATTTGTCCGAAAGTCATTCGCACAATACACATTTGTGTGATACTCAATAACTGTTGAAATATTGTTGAAATGAAGGGTATTTGCACTGATTGACCTTAATCTTTACAATATAACCTTGAGTGACCATTGTCCGAAATTCATTCGTACAATAATCAATAACTTGAAATATTGTTGAAATTTGGGTTTTTTCGTATATAAGATATGTTCTGCGTGACCTTATTCTTTACAAAAATGACCTTGAGGGACCTCTAAAAGCCATTTCTTTGCACATTGATCAATAACTGATGAAATATTGTTGAAATGAAGTTTTTTTTTACATATAAATTTTCTATACATGTAGATCTGAGTTTGTATTGCGTTTTGTCCGTTAGTATGTCTCTTTCCATTTCTCGAGTAGCTGATTTTGTTGAAATAGTTATATTTGAAGCTTTTCGATTATTCGGTGGACCTTGACTTTTTCTTTCTTCTTTTTCTTCAGTCCATTCCTACGCATTATTTCCACTCTTCCCTGTTGATTAGCAGTTGCAGCTAAATGGATGATGAAATCGTGTAGTAGTGAGGTTGGTGGAGTAGCTGGAAGACTATCTTTTCAGTTGTTTATCTCCTGGATCGATGATGAAATCGTGTAGTGATGAGGTTGGTGGAGTAGGTGGAAGACTTTCTTTCAGTTGTCTCTACACCCTATACAGGCCATGTGTTGGAAAATGCACCGACAAATTCAATATGGCTGACAAATGGTGAGACTGACAATTTGAAGATGTTTCCCTCCATATTTTGTTAGCTGTAAAGTATATAAGAGAAGAATGCCAGTGAATTGTATGTAGTCATTTACAAGAGTTTAAAAAAACAAATGAAAATTATTGATATTGCGTACAATCATCAAAAACAAGTTCAACGCCAAAAAATCAATAAATATTTAGGAGTATGGCCTTGTATTTTTCAGATGTATATAGGTATTTATAAATGCACATCAAAATATATTTTTGTAACAAAAAAAAAAATCTCAAATTCTAGTAATTATTTATTTTGTAATGCAAGGTGAAGATAACGAACAGTGATCAATCTCATAACTCCGACGAGCAATACAAAATAGATAGTTGGGCAAACACGAACCCCTGGACACACCAGAGGTGGGATCAGGTGCCTAGGAGGAGTAAGCATCCCCTGTTGACCGGTCACACCCGCCGTGAGCCCCATATCCTGATCAGGTAAACGGAGTTATACGCAGTCAAAATCAGTGTGCCAAGAACGGCTTAACAATCGGTATGAAACACGTCAGACAGCATTTGACCCAATGCGAGGTTGTATTGACGAACTAGATCGTTATAACGACCATAGAATTTGCGAAATGCTGACTTCAATCGAGACTGTTGAAATCCCTGTACCATCAACTTGTTTGTCAATAGCTTACCTCGACTTAAAAACTGACTATACCCAGAACAAGCTCTTGCATATCGAATCAGCTGAGATATATAAACACCATATGCAGGTGATAATGGAATATTGCTACATAAATGTGGGAAGTTGACGATGGAGAAGCTGAAATCATCCCGTTTGTCATTTGCATTAAAATCGTTTTCTCCAGTGAGGATCGCCTAGACTGCTGAATGTCCATATTGCATATACTACACTACATGAAATTGCACTTAATTATAAGGTGTAAACCGGGTGTAGGCTACAACGGTGTAGACAAATCAAGCCCGCCCAATTGTCATGAAGGTAGTACTCACGTCATCCCCAACCGTCACGTGAACATCTCTCAGTGCAGAATAGAACGTATATTCAACCTTGGCATCAACAAGGTCTGCACTGTTTCAACTCTTTCTAGAATGCTGAAAACGGAAAAATATACAACACAACGTGAAAAAGTACACTTTGATTAACTAGTTCTTAAAGCTTGTTTTTAAATAGTTATGCTACATAGTTTACAGTTTTGTAAGATTTGTACATAACTGCAACTTATTATATACTTTCAATTTCATCTCTTCTCTTTTCTTTAAGTTTGCGGGCATATATCACACGATATATGCCCGAAAACATTCCGGCCCGCAAACATTATGTCACAATCAATACACAAGCAAATTACTACGTCGTTAATTTTCAAATTTTTCGTGTTTTTCATCTTTTACTCAGTTAAACCCAAAAAAAATTGTTAAAAATAAATTATTGTTAGTTTCTAAATGAAATTGAAAGTATACAATAAAAAGGTTATAGACTTTGTATGGGAAAATATGACGACCTCGTTTTTTGTCGCGGACGGACCTCGCAAACTCGGTCCGTCTACCCGCCAAAAACCTCGGTCGTCATATTTTCCCATACAAAGTCTATAACCTATAAATATTACTCTCGATAATTCTAATATGTACATGTAGACGTTTTGTTTGTTATCAGCTTTTGTAGTTTAGTTGTAGTGTTAGTTTCCTTTTCTGTTTAGTTTTCTTTTCTATGTAAATATTCTATTAGCCTGAGGAAGAGACAGGTCGTCCCAAAATTTGACAATTCACTGTTGTTCGTGTCGTTGTCGTTTTAGTGCTTTTTATATCCTTATTTATTTGACCTCCTATCTACTACTAGATCCCACACTTTTTATATGTTGAGTGTTTTTGTATTATAGTGCTTTATATAGAGAGAGACACACACATATATATATATATATGATCCAAAGTTTATTCTACATAAAAGTGCAAACATGATTTCAATAACACATAAATCGTAAATGCACTTCCTATTGCATATAATTAAAGGAATAATTACTGACAAAAATAACTTAAAGAAACTAAAGGCAAATGTACTGAAGAGACACACAGAGAGATTTATTTATCTTACCGTTTGACAGGGTAACCAGGCAGGCTAGAAGGGTCCAAACAACTAGTAAGTTTCCCATTTTGACTTTGGACACTTGATCGAATGAAGGTCTTTATATACCAAATGAGTTACTGCAACCACCAGTCAATTTGATTTAAATTTTAAAAGTTATTTACAAAATTTATTATTTCCTTGTTTATTGTTTATCAATCGGAACCCCTCACCCTTTACTTCATAAAAAGACTCCGGCGTCGCACGGTAGACATGTTGGGCGGACATGTTGTAAGTAGTCCCCGTCGTCAACGACTCGATGGCAGACGAAGATAAGAAAAAGTGTTTGTCATGCGGGGACCAAGACAGACGTTTATCTCCTCTCGTTGGGAAAAAATTCTTTCAAATCAAGAAGTTTTCAATAATATTTTACAGTTCCTAGACATTTCCGAATTGAAGCTGTCCGAAATTTCTCAGCTACGCTTATACATTTGTGATCCTTGTTGCAAAAAAGTAGAGTCGTTTTATACCTTTAGAAGAAATGCACGAACGCATATCACATCTTACCTTCAACAATTAAATTCAAATTCAAAACGATGTCCCAGTACCCCAATTAGAAACCAGCAGAAAAGAAAACGTGTGATCGATTCGCTAATTTCCTCAGTGGAAAAGTTGAAGTTGAATCTAAATAAAAGTCTGGATAATTCTAAACCTAGTACAATACAACCTGTACCACCAGACCATGCTTACTCCCAAGTTCAACAATCTAACCCTAGTAACTGTAAAAGTTTACCACCATACCATACTTACTCCCAAGGTCAACAATCTATCCCAAGTAACTGTAAAAGTTTACCAACAGACCATTCCTATTCTACAAACATGTAAGAGAACCCCAAAAGTCGAGGAAATCATTGTTCGGCAGCACGTCAAACCACGACTATGAAGGAATTAGTGGAATTAAACGATCGCAATATTTATCCCACCAACCCCAGCAATGTAGTGATAATTACAGTGAAATAGACAACATGGTCTACCAACTTCAGACACTCTCAGCACCCAAAGCTAGCACAATCTCTAATATGAAAGGCGAAGATAACGAACAGTTATCAATCTCATAAATCACATAAGCAATACAAAATAGATAGTTGGGCAAACACGGATCCCTGGACACACCAGAGGTGGGATCATGTGCCTAGGAGGAGTAAGCATTCCCTATCGACCGGTGACACCTGCCGTGAACCCTATATTTTGATCAGGTAAACGGAGTTATTCGTAGTCAAAATCAGTGTCCCAAAAACGGCCTAAATAATGTCAGACAGTATTTGACCCAATGGTAGGTTGTTTTGACGAACTAGATCGTAATAACGACCATAGAATATCCATCACTAAGTTCTATCGCAGGCAAATTTATTTAAAGCAGCTACTGAAGAATTGCAACAGAACTGCCTCTTCCTACATGATGTTTTACATGCTGCACTTGGTAATAAGGTAATTAAAAACATGAAGTAAATGACTCATTTCTCTACAAGATATTATTGGGAGTTGAACTATGTTCAATCTCCCTTGGTCATCACGCACTTTTCTGCGCAGTAATTTGTATTGATTTGTATAGTGGTCGTCAGCGGGGGTTCTGTGTCAGCTGATTTACTCCTAGGTAAATCAACATAAACTTTTATAAACATC
The DNA here is from genome assembly GCF_947568905.1 of Ostrea edulis. Taxonomy (NCBI): domain Eukaryota; kingdom Metazoa; phylum Mollusca; class Bivalvia; order Ostreida; family Ostreidae; genus Ostrea; species Ostrea edulis. Next base: position 14,426,318 of record NC_079169.1, read on the forward strand.
CGCCATTAAATAATCCATGTAACCTTTCTGAATTAATCTAATTTTGATAATTGACATGTAAGTAAATGCAATGATATTGTATTCAAATCAATTTGAATACAAGATTTCGATCAAATTGATACTGATATACATAGAAAAATAAAAGATAAGGTTGAAAATTGTCGTTTGTAGCGCAGCGTCACCTATAAATATTGATAGGGAAACGAACGACAACTGCACACAAGACCTATTGACACCGTGGCGAAACCTCAGAAAATTTACAAGAAATAACTCTACAACATTGTGTATGTGTATATATTTGGTTTTTTTTAATGTGATATAAAAAATGCTTGATGTTACATGTATATTGAATTAAAACACGTCATTCCCAGTCAACAACTTTCGATTGGGATCGGAATACGAAATAAAATTTCTGATATCCGGTTGCAAAGTGAAACTGCTTCAAGTTATTGAATTACGTAGTAATTGCACGTTACACATTAGAGAACTGTTCCTTTTAATAAAGAAAGTCACAAAATAGATCATACAAAATGAGTGTACCTTATTCATTACTGTTACCGAGCTTTCGTCGACGAAAATCTCGAAATGGCGTGTTTCGCTGCGCTTGATGACGGTAAGGTCCACATTTTCTACGTGAGTAGTGTGATATTTGTTTATGAATTTTTTGTGCATACATGGCATGTCTCGGCTAGGAATAATGGAAACTTTCTCACCTATGTATGTAAAGACATATTAATCTCTATTTTTAAAAATGTAGAACACTTTTATCAAATGACAATGTTTGAAAATGCTTAGAGCCCCGATGTCAGAATTTCCTTTTCCAACACATCAATATGTCAAATTCATTATCCTTTTTGAATAGTATGTACCATATTTTGTACCAGTTATCCATTTTGAATCCCCTATTACAATGGGATTTTGCTGCACTCTGTAATGTTTGAGTGGATGTCATGAGTGTGTGTCAAACAGAAATTTTAAGAGCATGGGATAAGGTGCTGCCATGTATGACTTCACTATCAAAGTTTAACCCAGTTGCCACAATGTTGAATTTATGCTGCAAAAAAGGATTGGAAATTGCTCTGGTCAAAACACATTGTTTATTTGTCTACAGATGAAAGAGACATGAGGATTCTCCCTCACCAACTGAAAAAAAAAATTATGGATCTTGTACATGCATAGTTTATTAATCACAATAGATTCCAGCATCACAAGTCTGATTCCACTATATGCTTCCCATACTGTCAGGTTCATTTACCCCCAGTTTGAGCCACAGTATAATATCCCAAATACCTTGGCTATAAATAACATTATTTGACTAGTGTTTCATTTTTAGCGGAGTTGCGATGAAGTCGAACTCGGCTTATGATCTGATGAAGTGCCTTTGGGCGGGCAGGCGGGCACCCATCAACATTTCATTTCCGCACCATAGCTCTTGAGCAAATTAAAGGATCTCATTCATACTTAGACGGATTGTCACCCTCAGTAAGATGAGGAAGCCTATCGATTCTGGGGTCACTAGGTCAAAGGTCAAGGTCACAGTGGCTATAAATAGACTGATATTTGGAGAAAATTTTGTTTTTCGCACCATAGCTCTTGAACGAATCATACAATCTCAATCAAACTTAGATGGATTGTCACCCTCAGTAAGACCAGGAAGCCTATCGATTCTGGGGTCACTAGGTCAAAGGTCAAGGTCACTTGCTATAAATAGACTGAAATTTGGAGAAAATTTTGTTTTCCACACCATAGCTCTTGAACGAATTATAGGATCTCAATCAAACTTAGATCGATTAAGTAATACAAGAAGCCTATCGATTACGGGGTCACAAGCTCAAAGGACAAAGTCACAGTGGCTATAAATAGACTGAAATTTGGAGAAAATTTTGTTTTCTGCACTATAATTTTTTAACAAATTATAGGATCTCAATTAAACTTAGATGGATTATCGCCCTTGATGAGACAAAGAAGCCTATTGATTTTGGTCAAGGGTTAAAGGTCAAGGTCACAAAGGATTTAAGTCGGCTGAAATTTATGTACGCAAAATTTTGCTCCTTTCTTGATAATTCTTGCAAACTTTTCTGCCGGTTCCCTCTATGCCCATTCCTTGCGCAACTCGGCTTGTGCATTTCCGATGCCCGACAATTTTTAATTTTTTTGCATTTCATTTATTTTGAGTTATTATACAATTATTTACCATTCCATTGATCCTCTACAGGACTGTAGTATACTCAGGTGACAGTTTAGCATATTGGACTACCTTTTCAAGTAATGAATCCTTAGAATTAGCTACAACTAGGATTAAACTTGAATGTATATATACAGGGGAAAAAACTTCTTCATAATTGCAAGGCATTGATAACCATATTGATTTGAATGTTTGGGCCATAATATGTGGTCACATTTTTCATGAGAATATAAAGGGGTGAAATTCTAGAAAACAACAACACGACTTCAGTTACTCGAGGAGCGTTATGGCCCATGGGTCTTCCATTATCCATGTTTGCTGTTGTAACGCTTAGAAAAACAACAACAGTTGATTTGTATCTAAAATCATGATAATATTCAGTCATTTATCCCCCTACCCTTCCAGTGCTATCTGTTCTAACTGAATTTCCACAATGTTCAACTCCCACGAGTACTTTAAGTACTTTGATATTCACAAGGTGTTAAGCCACTTTTCGTCTAAAATATATAGGATTATAGGAATTTTGTTTACAATTTATAGGGCAAATATAGGAATTTTTTACAGCAGATTTATAGGAATAAATAGGGTTTTTATTAAAGAATCTGTATAAAATTTTATTGTTTCTGCATAAAAATTTAGCAAGCATAGTATCTTACTGGAGAGGAAATAATATCAAACATAGACAAAGACAAAATCCTTTCAGATGTGGACAGTTTTCCATCCAATAGACAGTTCTTATACAATCATCATAGTTATTCTTTTCATAACAATCTGATTAAATAAAATATCAATCTGGCATCAGCTCCTGGATTTTTGGGTTGTTTTTGTTTATAATCATTTTTTTGAAAATAGGACTGTCATTTTTTTAATTTGGATATACAGGGCTTTATATGGATTTTAATGACTTATAGGGGAAAATAGGAACCTTCAAGTTTATATGAATAAATAGGAACTTGACACCCTGTAAATTCACTTACTTACGGTATTCAAGTTCAATTTGCCTATGCAGGTCGTATCTTTTACAATTTACATTTTATTCTAATGTGAGATTAATATTACTACACATTATATTAACCAAGGCTCTGCATAGATTAATTTTGGTCGAGGCCACTTTTCAAGTGTTTTAGCTCTCTTTGTGTGCTAGACAGGAATGGAAAAAAGTGGTCAATATGAGTATTGACTGGGCCGGTGGTCAATACTGGTAAACACCAGTTAATGCTGGTTGATTGAAAATTGTTTGGTCATTATAGTGTTTGTTATTGGTTATTTCAAATGTTTAAGTGGTAATTATGGTAAATATTGTAATTCATCCAATGCACTATCAGTTTATGCTAAACACTTTTTAAGTCATAACATTAAATAAATAATGTAAATGACTCTGTGGAATTGGGGAAGATGAAAAGGTTTCTGTTCAAATTCCTTACTTTAACAAACACTACCTATTGTTTCAAATCTTCATTTTAACTCAATTAAACATTTGAGGGGCTGGATTGGTGATGTTTTTATAACAATAACATACACACTGGTCATCTCTGATCCCAATGTATGTTAATTAACACCTGTTAACTTTGCTTCCTGTGCTCAGGTAATGCCCAGCTACCTATTATTCTTAAACTGTCCAGGGACATGTATAAACAGATCTGTCTCCAAAAGCTTTCTACTAGACTACTATCTTATAAGAATATAGCAAAGATTTTGTTATTGAACCAATCTAATTAAAACTGGCTGCTTCTCAAATGCTAGCAGATTGAAAACAGCTCATTTTAATTAGATTGTTATTCATCAACCTAAAATATTCTAACAAATATCAGATTTCAACAAATTCAAAGACTGTCACAATAGCCTCCATTTACGGAATGATCATGCACTCTCTGAACAACAGGAGTTCAGCAATACAGCGAATGTTCACTACAACTGCAATAAGATACCATGCAGATAACAAGGTACACAGTACGGAAAATTGAAAGTTTCATCACTTTTCTGAAGTTTGGCATCGCATGTAGTTGATGTTTGTGTTGAGAATGATTAATATAATTTGCATATATAACATATTTTTAGGTGACCTGAGTTAGGAATTTTTTTCTAGATTGCATAGCCCTTTACGCTAGGGAGACTTTTGCCTAATACTCATCTGATCAGGCTAAATTAGGCCCCTAAAACCTGAGTTTTTAAAAATATCTAACACTACATTTTACAACAAGTTGATCGACGAAGGTCGCATTTGACGTCACTGTACCACGTGATTACAATTAATTTCTATAGGGAAGACAAAATGCATATAATTCTGTATAATTTGAAAACACGAGATGTGTCATTTAAGGTAAGGTTTGCAACAACATTGAAATAACTCTTAATATACCTCAATGCACTTCGCGCTTTATGACGTCATCATGTAAAAAATGTGTCACGTCATAGTTGTATCGAGGGAAAATGTCATAATATGTACTTGCTATCAACTACTGCTATCAAGTGTCAAGCGGCGTATGTGTAAATCTCCATGACAAAATAATGATAATGTTTCTCAAATGTTTATTTATAAATTATTTTTCTTTGATATTATAAAAAGGCTACAATTTATATATATACATATGTAGTACACGCTACGGTTAATTTCCATTCACATTATGTTGTGACCTTGAAATCGCCTCTAATGCCAGTAATGGGCATCGGCATTTAGAATAAATGAAGAAAGTTGTTTGTGAAGAACGGCATGGCTCTGGTAAAAGATGATGATCGATACCGGTTGCTGATATTTTGTGTGAAAGCATGAGATGATCTCATGTAATCTCTGCAAATCTTGCTAGGGAAAGTAGGATTTATTTTGATGCTGTTATAATCGATCATTGTTTGTGAATAGTATCCTCAAAGACAAGGTTCGACATTAACGAGGCTAGAAATTTTTATAACATTCACAAGCATTTTTTTTTAATATAAACCTGACCACGCTTTACCTCTCTAATTACATGCACTTTGTATTTCAATGCTATGACATCTACTTGCGCTGATAGAGCGATTTATCGCATGAACTTTGAAATGTAGAAAACGTGACTGATGTGATCACGTAAGAATAAAAGAAGAGTCTTCTCTAGTATATCTTAAAATAGTCTTAAATTTGTATGACGAACATCTGCATAACGGGATGGATCTTGTCGATATAAAACAGATTTATTAGTGTCACTTTTACTAACTTTACTAACTAAACCTATCTAGATCCACCACTAACTGGGCTTTATATTGTCGCGAAGGTTACAGTTGTATGTTCAACTATGTAAACAAACGTCAGGCAATGGAACAAGAAGAGGGAATTTATTTCAAAGATGTAGTCTATAAGACAGGTTCGGGCTAATGAAACACGGAAATTATGACGAAGCGGGACTGTGGAAAACCCGTAGGGATATTGAAGATACTCAGCGAAAACCAACGTAATCGTGCTGTTGGAATGTTTCAAGCTGGAAAGGCACAAAATATCGTAGCAAGGCACTTTGGAGTTCATCGGAACACCATCCATTCATTATGGAGACGTTTCCAACAATCTGGTAACACTCGGGATCATCCTTTCCAGACAGCGAGTTTGACTGCTTGTAGCATTCCTGGACTTCAACCAATCAGTCGGAATATATATATATATATATATATATATATATATATATATATATATATATATAACATATAAAGAAAACTGAAATGAATGCGTTAAAATCATTGTCATTGGATGAAAACATTATTATCAAAGAAGCTGAAAAAGGGGGAGCAGTTGTAATAATGGACTCAGATTTCTACAAATCCAAAATATTAGATATGCTAAACAACGATGAGTTCTACTTGGAAATAAATGAAAGTCAAAACAAAAAGATTCTGCAAAAAATTAGAAAAAATATACAAAAACATCCGTCATCACTAACTGAAAAAGAAGTGGATTTTATCACAAATTTTGATTTGAAAGAAAGCTATTTCTATGGCTTACCCAAAGTCCACAAATCGGATGAAATAAAACATGCAATACAGCTTCAAACTTGTGAATACATCACTTGTCTTAGACCCAATGATTTGAAATTCCGCACAATTGTAGGGGGGCCATCCGCCCCAACACAAAGACTTCGTAACTTGCCCGACATTATATTAAAACCTCTGTGTAATGAAGTCAACAGTTTTGTCCGTGATGATTTAGATTTCTTACGACACTTACCTGATAAGGTAAACGAGAACGCAATATTAGTAACGTTTGATGTTGTTAATTTATATACTAATATTACTTGTCCACTAGGACGTCAAGCACTAGAATATTGGATAGATAAACACCCAGAACAAATAGATGAACGTTTTTCTAAAGACTTTATTTTAGAGGCAACAGCACTTGTACTACAAAACAATGTTTTTACATTCAACAACAAACACTATCTTCAAGATAAAGGTACCGCTATGGGAACCAAAATGCCACCAACATATGTCACACTTACACTCGGCTATTTAGAGGAATTATTATACCAAAAAGTTAAAAAAAATCATTTGATGAACAATTCGGTCTATATATAAGACAAAACTGGAAAAGATACTTGGATGATTGCTTCATTATTTGGAACAAAGACATTACGGATTTGAATAAATTTAAGAACATTCTAAACGAATTGGATATCAATTTAAAATTCACAATGGATTACAGTATATCTTGTATACCATTCCTGGATGTTTCTGTTATCAAAAAGGAGGATAAAATTATTACAGATATTTATTACAAACACACGGACACTCACCAGTATTTACACTTTTCGTCCTCGCATCCAAGACACACAAAACGTGCCATACCTAACAACCTCGCCAGAAGAATATGTACCATCGTTAGCGAAGAACCAACCAGAGAACAACGTTTAGGGGAATTAAATAGTTATTTACAAAAACAGAATTATCCAATCAAACTTATAAACGACAGAATCAAGAAAGCCAGAGAACTCAATAGAGAAAATTTTATCAATAAATCCAAAATCAATCCCACAACAAATTCACACATTTTACCGTTTGTTACAACATACAACCCAAGGAACTCTAATGTTACACCTATCGTTCGGCAACTCAACGACCTACTAAAAACATGAAAAAATGGGGAAAATTATGAAGAAATATACTTTTATCAACAGCAAGAGACAACCGAAAAATCTTAGGAGACTGTTATGTAAATCTAATTTTCAGGAAAAGTCCAACAAAAACATTTTCACCGTTACCAAATGTGACGATCGGCGATGCGGAACGTGCCCATACTTAAGAGAAGGAAATTCGTTCAAATTTAACAACAAGGACTTTACAATAAATTGAGATATGACGTGCTCCACCAAAAATTTAATTTATGTTATAACATGTGCTGGCTGTGCAAAACACTATATCGGTGAAACTGGAACTACTCTGCGAACTCGTATACGAGTTCATAAACAACACATTTCAGCACCCGAATACAGAAAAATTAAAGTTAGTGAACATATAGATGTGTGTGGCCACGGATAATTCAGTGTATTTCCGTTTTATAAACTGTATACAGAAAATACTATTTCCCGACGAGAAAAAGAAAGACACTTTATTAAGACTTTAAAACCGGCTCTCAATAGCTTACTGTGAAATATGTTTACTGTTATTATCTATAACCCCTTCTCTACCGTACCGGTCAATTTGACCGGTGGCGCGTAAAAACAAGACTACGCAAAAAGAGTGCCTCTAAATCTTTGAAACTACGTCCATAAGATATATGATCTATATATCATATTTTTGGAAATTTTCTCTATTTTTTAACTATGTAAATTTTAATTAAGTAAATAAAGCCATTAAATCAATAAAACCATTTAAAGTGAAAGATGGCTCGTCTAAATATGACGCAACGCTTTGTCGCAAGGTCATTTTCCCCCTCGATACCATTTTTTTTATTGTCCCTCTGAATGCAATATTTTTTATATGTTTGAAAAGCATATATTCCCTGCCTTCAGTGTATATAAAAATTATTTATAATGCCCGGCAATGTAATAAGTAAATAGCAATTGTTTGCACACATACGTGTTCTTACGCTTTAATTTCTCGATTTTAAAACAGATCGGCGTTTTACCTATATTCGTATATTGAAATAGGGAAAAGTAAATACAGCCTGTAGAAGTAGAGGGAATTTCCTTTTTTATTCTCGGTAGTTTTTATACAACGATAAAATGAAATTGGGACACTAAATCAATATACACACATGTATGAAATAATTACCCTGGTATTCTCTGCTTTAAAAAAAAAACCCAATAAAACCATTATTGATACAAGTAGATCTATATATCAGAACTTTACACAAACCATTTGTAAGTTCATGAAACACATATTGAGAATGTATCGGTAGAGTACGTATACATTGGAAAAAAATACATCAGATTTAGATATAAATATCATGTAACATTTTTCGGTAGAGCTATATTTTTTTTCTGCCAAACAAAGAAAAAAATTAACAAGTCCGACGCTTTTTTCCGTGATCCGGATCCGTGGTTTACTGAGTGTGCAGGAGTAACACGTGTTTCCGTTTAACTGAAAACAACACAGCGAACGCTAAGATTTCAACGCTTTAACGCTTATATACAACCTTCACTATGGAAAACGACCTGATATCCTCAGATGAAGAAGATGCATTGGACCTCCTTTTGCAGGATACATTTGATGACGATCCAAGCGACTCTGCATTCACTATAAATGACATGTAAGTTGATGTAGTCACAGAGGACTAGGAAAAAGTGCGCGAAAAGCTGTTTGTGGTTTTGTCGTTTTATGGAAATTTACAATATGATGCCATAATCTGTCGTTTCGTGAAAGAAAGTATCTATATATATGATATCTACACCAAGTATGCAACATACAACTCTTTATTAAGAGCTGAACATATATGATTTAATGTGTTCAATTTGTCCGGGCCCGGCATTCATGGGCGCTCGTGTGCTGATTTTCTATGTTGATCAAAATCCTATCTTTCTATTTCCTCAAAAAAAATTCAAACATGAATAATTAGGAAAAATCATATTGTGATAATATAATTCATTATCATAATTTGAGTTATTTTTTTTCATATTGTAGCAAAAACGAAATGCGGGGGGGGGATCAATTTTCGAAAGGCTAATAGAAAAATCATGGTTCCCTTTTACATTGTATCTAAGTACATGCATTTTATACCCATGTAGTTAATCATATATGACAATAAATCACATGTTATCCATACCTGCTGGTGCTGGTGTGGCAGGTGTGCTGTTAGTATTAGAATGCTCTAGGCCTATCGTTGAAATGATTATGTCCTATGGAACCGAGGCCTTTACTGAGACATAGTTTGATTATTCAAAACCAGTGTGCTATGAGATGATGAGCAAGTGCCCCATCTTGCCTAGATTTCTCTAATTTTGACTAAATATATCTCCTATTTAGTCTTTTGTACTATTTTCCATCATTTTTTTATGAGGTGAAATTAATAAAATGACGCAAATTTTAATAGTTTTTGAAAAAAATTAACTTCTCCCAATAAAGTAATTCAAGAAATCAATAGATTTTGTCATTTATTTCTCCGGGAGTGGAATAAATTATTGCTTCTTACATTCTTTAGTACATTTTTCTGAGCACAATACCACGATTTACCTTAATTTTGAAAATTTTAAGGGGGGGGGGGGCGGCTGCATCCCCCTTAAAGCCGCCACTGGGCATCTCTATTTGTAAATGAATTGACCAATACTTCCAAGCGAAGTTATCCACTGCTTCCTTGAAGCTTACATTGCTTTAAAGCATAGATCAGGAATGTTTAATTGTAATTATTTTTTTCATCTTTAAAAAGGGTATTGGAATCCCAGTCCTCAGTGGGAAGTTCCCAGTTATCTTCCTCTAGCGAGGATCCATTGGCAAATCCAGACATGCATTGGAAGGATGCTAATGTAGAGGACACAGGGGCACCGGATCCAAGAACTGTGGCTTTTCACCCGAAACGACAACCTGGCATTCAGATGGGACGACTCTTGAGGTTGTGTATAGGGTGAAACCCATTGTTGCATTACTAGATATCACATAAATGTACATGCGAAACATAGAAGATACAAAAACATATCATGTTCCCCAAACGGAGTTTGGGAACATATTGGTTTTATTCTGTTTCTTAGTATTATTATTCCTTCTTCTTGTGACTTTTTTGTCTACGTGCCAAATATCTACAGATCGGTGTAATAAAAATTGCAAATGCACATGCGTATGCACGTGCATTGTCGTTTGAAGGTTCATTTCTTTGAATGACCATGACTTTCTTTGTTTTTCAACAGAATCTTTTGAAACTTAGGTTAAAAATTTATCTTGATGTTCTTAACTCAAATCTATAGTCAAAATTACTTTCCAGCACGTGCATGCACGTGTGCTAAATTCTGATTGGTCGATTTTCAAATCACCATAACTTTTTTATATTAAATGATGGAAACAATATGAAATTTATACTGTAAGTATATCGATCAAATACCTATTGAATAGCATCAACAAAAATAATGTGTCTTACTTACGCGCACATGCATTGATTTTGGTCCTCGTAGTTTTGAGTTGCTGTTAATTTCTCATTTTTCATTGAACTGTTGTGAAACTTCTGTTGTAGTCATACATGTATATTTAGACTTGAAATACATCAACATGGTCAAATTACTCAACAGCACGTGCGTGCATGTGCACAGAATTTTTAGATGTCTATAACTGATTTGTTTTAGCATGAAATAGGGAATGACGGCTAATACTAATTTTATTTGGAATTTTCTTTTAGATATGGGGCCAGATTGTTCAGAGAACCAGTAGATTTTTTGAAGCTGTTTTTGACGGAAGCTTTTTGTTTTTTCCATCTGTGTTGCCACCAACCATTATGCTGAGATGGCCATATCTAGAGGGGAAAGATTGTCGTATGCTTCCCAAGGAAGTTGGCAGCCTCTCACTGAAGAGGAACTGTATAGGTATTAATAGTTCTAAAGTACCAGTATTGTTACAATGATTTTCAGGTTGAAGTGAATTATAATTTGCATTGCAATAAAATTACCCTCTACCACAATTAATCTGGCTATACATCTTACATGTTCATATGATGTGTACTGCAATTACCTCTGATAAAATTTTATCATAAGTTTATAAATATATAATCTTCAGAAAGAGTTGATTATAGGAAACATTTACACAGCCAATTGCGTATTCAATTATTTTCATGCTAAGTAAACTTACTTTTGATAACTACTTTTTGTTTCAGATTTTTGGGCATTATCTTATATATGTCTGTCGTAAAGTTCCAGTCGATAGATAGGTATTGGTCAACGCATGCCCTATATCGGAACAACCCAGTACCAGGAATTATGTCTAGAAATAGATTCCAGGCTATTTTGTCCTTCTTACAAGTAACTCCACCAGCTGATATCAACAAAGGTTTCTACTACTGTTTTTATTGCACATTTTATGAAATGTTCAGTTATAATATTTGCATGTGCGGGATTTATGTGAATAATTCGTTATATATTATATGATGAGATTCATGCATAAACTAAAAGGCAAATATATAAATTGGTAACATTTCTTTTCGAAAATGTATCGGCAAAAACATTTATATGGCATATAGTTTTTGGTCTGTCTGTTTGTCTATGCTAAAAGCCACAGCTTTTGAATGGGTAATAATTTTACATTTGTATGCATTTGGAAAGAACTTTCCGGTGTTACCAAATGTTTATACTTTGTGACTTTAACTTTGCTGATATTAAAAGGCATTGGTGTTTGTCAAATGCATTTACATTTATTGCATTTTATATTTAATATATTATATATCATTTCTAATGATTTCTTGTACAGTAAACCACGTATTACAATGCTATGTTTTATTTTTTATTTCATCAGCTGAGAAGTTAACACGAATACAGTCATTGGTTGATCATGTTTGTAAGAAATCGAAGGAATTATACCAGCCTTACAGGGAAATAGCGGTAGATGAGAGAATGGTCGCCTCTAAGCATAAGTTCTCGGGCATTCGTCAGTTCATTAAAGACAAACCTGTTCGCTTTGGAATAAAGCTTTGGGTTGTAGCATGTAATATGTCTGGCTATACATACAACTTTTTTGTCTATCTTGGTAAAAATAATACTATTTTTACAGATAAAACAAAGGGTATTGGATTTAATGTCACTATTACATTGTGTAAACCTCTTTTTGATCAAGGATATAGGTTGTTTACTGATTGTTTTTATACATCTATAGCTCTTGGCAAAGAATTACTTGCTAGGAAAATTTACCTTATTGGTGTACTGAAATCTAATAGCTTGTCTATACCTGATGAACTTAGAAATGTGAAAATGTGGGAAAGAGTAGCCACTAGAGGTGATTTAGATGGCACAGAGTTGATGAATTTGTATTTGTGCAATGGAAAGATTGTAAGATAGTTACTTTTATGTCGCCATTACACCATGGCTCAGCTACAACTGTTTGTGAACGCACTATGAAATCTAGATTAACTTGGAACAAAAAAGGACTTGTACAACCTGTAGTTGCTAATGATTACAATAAATGTATGGGAGCTGTAGATCTTTCAAACCAGTTTACAAGTAAATATCCGTCTTATATTAGAACACAGTATCATTGGTGGAAAGTTCTGTTTTTTCATTTGCTTGATATCATGGTTGTTAATTCTTATATTATTTTTGAAGAATTTAGAAAATTACATGCCAATCAGTTTGCAAATTGTTCTTCTGTATATGGACAATTTGAATTCCGCGAATCACTTGCCATGTCACTGATGGGTTTAAATGAAAAGTGTGTATCAAAAGAAAGTCCTATTGCATGTATACCTGAATTTTTAGATAAAAGGAAAGACTGTACATATTGTAATTCTGAGGCAATTTTTATGAATGAGAAGGTTCCAAGTTATAAGACATCTGTATTTTGTTTATCATGTCAAGTTCCTCTTTGTTTATCAAATGACAAAAATTGTTTTAAAAAATGGCACAGTAAAGAAGGGGAAGATGATAGAAATTGTACAAATTTGTCATGTAAAAAGAGAAAATTATGAATATACTGTGTTCTCAATGTATATTTTTTTCTGATGTCAGAGGTATCACAAGTGAATATAATGCAATACACATAAAATGTGTGTAGTTCTTAAAATCTGGAATATTTTACTGCATGTACATTTTTGTTTCAATATGTTAAATGGCTTGTGTAATTAACCACCAGAGGTTTTAAAAGGTTGCATATAATAAGCACATTCTTGTTAAACATGATGCAAGTGCAGTTAGATATAGTGATTCAAAGCAAGTACATGTACATGTACTTGAACATTCCTACGTGGAGAGGAAAAACGGGTAGTACTTTATGATAACATTTGTTACGGTGTTGTTGCTTAGCAACCAAATATGTTTGATGTAAAAAAAAAATCAAATTATTTTGAATGAACAGTTAAAGATCTTTATTTTTGATGTTGCAGTATTCTATCTAGTGGAAGATATTCACAGAACATCTTATTGTTAAAAAACGATGTCAATGTACATTACGTACAACTTTTGAATTTATGACCTTTGACCTTAATTATCTCCCATGTGTTCATAATGTTTGTTAAAAAAAAAATTAAAATCATTAAGATCTGCCTACATATTATATTTTCAAAATAATGTGGCATTTACTAATAACCATGATATGCAATTATGTTTAAATTGTATCAAATGGCTGCAGAAAGGCAAATTTTGGTCAAAATTGCACTGCGAGTGTTGTTACTTAGTAACCAAAAATATTTATATGTCAATAAAATTAATTAATTTGATTGTAATGTTGTTGTAGTATTTTAAAAGGTACATCAGCTCATACCTTTAGAATTTCCTATTTTTGGTTCTAATCTAGTGAGAGGGGTCATGATATATATATTTCTGGGAAAAAAAATGTTTGAAAAATCTGCACTTATTTGACCTTTGACCCTGTAGACCTCTTTAAGGTCATGGAATATCCTGACAACATTTTTAGAAAATTGTTCTCCGTCCAATTGTGAACAAAATTATATGTCATATGCCTACATCAAATGAAGGCACATATTGATTTAAATCGATTTAAAAGACACTGTCATCTTGTCTTTAAAAACCTCTAAAAAGTACCGGTAGAGAAAGGGTTAAAACCGGCTCTCAATAGCTTACTGTGAAATATGTTTACTGTTATTATCTATGACGTCATAATATGCTTAACGTAAAAACCTTTTCCCTTCATTCGTTTATGACGTCGTTATGTCCGTGAAATGTTAGGACGTCTTTATGACATCAGACTATTTCAAAACTATTTTAAAATGTAACGCCTGAGGATTATAAAATGAAAGCGCTTGCATTAATTTTTTAACTTTGTGTACTGTTTATTCTATTTCTTTTAATATTTTACACGGGACACTGTGATATTTTAAAAACACAATTTATATATATATATATATATATATATATATATATATATATATATGTATGTATGTAATATTTAGTGCTATATATATTAATTGATTGATTTTCACATGTATCGTTTAGATCATAGGGGTAAACGTAAGGTTGGGTGTTATAATTGTTTGTTTGTGCTTTATATTAAATATTCTATACAATTACATCTCGAGATCCACTCTCCTTATAAAATATCTTAAACACTGAATGACACAGCGACTGTGTGGGATTGCATCAGTGTGTATAAGTAGCGCTTTAGGAGCATAACAAAGCTTCCCTTTTAGGGAAGTCGTTGTGACCGAGTGGACTTACGCACTGGTTTGACAATCTTGCTAGGCGGTGGGTGCCGTACGTCGCTGCTTCGACCCCGGGCTGGGGCGAAAATTTTCAGTACCTAGTTGTGATTATTTAGTGCTTTATATATTAATTGATTGATTTTCACATGTATCGTTAAGATCCTAGGGGTAAACGTAAGGTTGGGTGTTATAATTGTTTGTTTGTGCTTTATATATATATATATATATATATATATATATATATATATATATATATATATACAAAGCACTAAAATGACCAACGACACGAACAACCAGATTGTCAAATTTTCGGGACGACCCGTCCCTTCTTCAGGACGGCGGGTGTGAACGGTCAACAGGGGATACTTACTCCTCCTAGGCACCTGAACCCACCTCTGGTGTGTCCAGGGGTCTGTGTTTGCCCAACTATCTATTTTGTATTGCTTGTAGGAGTTATGAGATTGATCACTGTTCGTTATCTTCCCCTTGCATAATGTGGCCAATATCAACAGAGCACAATAACAAAAACTACATATAAATACATCTAGCACTACAACTACACTAATCTACAAACGTATTTACATGTTTTTTGGTCTTTGGGCTTGCCAATCAATGTTAAAAGTCACTTTTGAGTACCAAACATCATCATTTTCTGAGAAAGTTGACAGAGGGCGCTGCCGGAGCCGATCAAGATCAGGATTCAATTCACAGCTGTAGAGTTCGTAGCTTAATACCGGACAATACGCAGAGCCTAAAACAAAATGTTAATTTTATAACGGTGAAACAAATCTGACACTTGACTTCTCTTATTCACAACATAATATCTACTCTCATGTATCAAAATTCCATTTTTGATCATTTATAAATATTTAAAATGTAAAACAATATTATTGTATTATTGATAGCGATATCAAACTTTTAATGAACATATGAAGATGACAAAATTAGCTAGTATTTCGGGCATACCTCGACTGGTCGTGTTGAAAAATAAACAAGAGACTTTATTTTAAACCGTAAGAACTAAACAAATTAGTTTTAATTTTAAACTGTTCAATGGCATAATATTCATATTTAGTTCTAATAGATAGTTTCGGTCAGAAGTGATATTTTCCGTCATCTACTCGTTGTTAATTAAAATGTAAATGATTGCAATTTTTTGTTTTATATAAATAGATATCAATTGAATTCATTTTAATATTTAAAATAATTTATTTGAATTAAATGTGAAAAAGGTGGGTTTTTTCAAATTACGCTGTAAACAGCCATGTTTGGTGATGACAAAAATGTGCCGGAATGTCTCTATTCAAATGCGGCTTCTTTTCTCACAGAAAGAGGTCAATAAAACAGGTTGGGAAGAAACGCAGCATGTTTATGAAAAAGAAAAGCAGTCGAGTTTGTTTTATTCTAAATGAACTAAAGAATGTCCGTGGGTAGACAGAAAATATGTTTTAGTTCAAACTTAACAGAGAAGTGTGGTTTGCTATTAGAGTTAAGTATCTAACTCGATTATTACGTGGAGAAAACATCAGTCTGCATTTTTCTGAGAAGTTTGCTATGGGCTAGTGAATGTAAGGTCAGATCTAGCAAAATTATTTGAAGTAGCACGATTGGTCCAGTGCTCAAAATAGTAAATGTCAAACCCTGCAGTTGAAATAAAAAATATCCTGGAGTTCCTCATTGACGATATATTCGTAGTCTTTGGTGATCAGCTCTTCCAACACTCTTTTGGAATTCCCATGGACAAGAATTGTGTTCCGTTCTTATCTGACCTGTTTTTATATTCTTATGAAGCAGAGTTTATTTAAAAGCTTATACGCGAGAAGAAGAAATCTCTTCCTGTGGCCTTCAATTCGACATTTAGATATATCGATGTTTTATCTATCAACTATAAAAAGCACTTGCTCTAGCCTTCAACTCGACATTAAAATACATCGACGACGATATATCTATTAACAATCATTTTCATTCATATGTCAATTCGATATGAACTCAAAATGAAAGACACCACAGATTCCTACACATTTGCTTCGTACTTAGATTATTTTTTTTGAAAATCGATAATAACGGCAAACTAACAGCTCAACTTTATGACAAACGGGATGATTTCATCTTCTCCATCATCAACTTCCCATATTTATAAAGCAATATCTCATCATCACCTGCACCTGGTGTTGTGTCGCTCAACTGATTCGATACACTAAAGCTTGTTCTGCGTAAATCGCGGCAGTCTACTGACAAACAAGATGATTTTACAGGGGTTTCAACGGTCTGGTTTCAAGTCAGCATTTCGCAAATTCTATGGTCGTTATAATTATCTAATTTGCCAGTACAACCTATCGTTGTGTCAAATGTTGTGTGACGTGTTTCATACCGACTGTTAGGCCGTTCATGGCACACTGATTTTGACTACGGATTACTCCGTTTACCTGATCAATTTAGATGTAAAGCTCACGGAGGGTGTGACCGGACGACAAGGAATGCTTACTTCTCCTAGGCACCTGATCCCACCTCTGGTATATCCAAGGGTCCACGTTTACCCAACTCACTATTTTGTATTCCTTAAAGGAGTTATGAGATTAGTCATTGTTTGTTATTTTCACCTTTCATAAGCTAGTAGGTTGTCAAAACCTGTAACAATAAATTTAGAAAAATTATATTCATCTTTGTGTCAAATGTTCTGTGACGTGTTTCAAACCGAATGTTAGACAGTTCTGGACACACTGACTTTGACTACGGATAACTACGTTTACCTCATCAAGATATAGGGCTCACGGCGGGTGTGACCGGTCGACAGGGGATGCTTACTCCTCCTAGGCACCTGATCCCACCTCTGGTGTGTTCAGGGGTCCGCGTTTGCCCAACTATCTATTTTGTATTGCTTGTAAGAGTTATGAGATTGATCACTGTTCGTTATCTTCACCTTTAATTCATCGATATTTTGAAGGAGCTATAACTAAGTTGCTTGATGGGGTTTTTTCTTTCTTTCCAAAATATGAATATTAGGAATGAATATCTAGAGATGGGGTTTTGTATTGTGGATAATACGAAACCCCTTGCAATACAAACAGCCTATCAGAAAATATCTATGTTCCTAAATAAGAATCCTGAAGAAATATTGTCCGAAAATCGTCCCTAATAACCATCAGTAATATCAATGATTCTGAATATAAAGAATTACTTCTCTGTGAAAATCACAAAAGAATATTTAGGAAAAATACCATTGCATTCAAATCCATCTATCTCAAATATTTTAAATTCACTCATGTAAATAAGAGGATTCTGTTGTACTTCAAAACATTTTTGGGTATTTAAATTCCAGATAGATCATTCTTTTCAAAACCATGACATTGATTGTCCTTTGTTTTAGCCACTTTAACAATAGCAATATTCAGGAAATAATTTCTCTTTAGTTTTAATAATTGACAAGGTTGACAAGGAAACAATTAATCTTAGTGATTCGTTTAGTATATAAAGAGCTCCATTCGATCAAATGTGATATCCAGTGTCCAAAGTCAATATGGGAAAACTCCTAGGTGTTTTGATCCTTCTAGCCTGCCTGGTTGTCTGTTCAAACGGTAAGATTATAACTCTCTCCTTTCTCTCTCTCTCTCTCTCTCTCTCTCTCTCTCTCTCTCTCTCTCTCTCTCTCTCTCTCATACGCTACATTTAGTTTCTTTAAGTATTTTTATTATTATTATTTGTATGATATACCGGGTATGCAATAGATAGTGCAATTTAAACGAATGTGTCATTGAAATCTAGCATGTACTTTATTTCGAATGAAATTTGGAATACGAAAAATGCATTGAAGACTTTTATGTAACATCTATAATAATTTGTTTCAAAGTTGCGAAAATATCTTTTTTTAAGATTACGAAACGAAACCATATAAGTTTTACATGATTCATTATTATAAATCGTATAACTGGTGTTTTATTTTCTGAGGTTCATTTCATGAGGAATTTTTGCGGATGGCAGGAATCGTTTTCGATATAGAGAGAGAGAGAGAGAGAGAGAGAGAGAGAGAGAGAGAGAGAGAGAGAGAGATTGATTGATTGACTGATTTATTTATTTATTAATTGATTGATAAAATTCAGAAATAGGTATAGATTTTTCTACACAAGTAGTTGTATAATAAAAATATCAAAGATCAGATTGAGTATACTCGACTTGTTTCTTCAAGTTTTCCGTAGATGACTTCAACTTGTCCATCGTCTACTACCCATATCTATGTACCTCACAGTGGGTATCATTGGTCGACAGGAGATGCTTACTCCTTCTAGGCACCTGATCCCATTTCTGGTACATTATATGTCCAGGGGTCCGTTTTTGCCCAACT
Source organism: Ostrea edulis (assembly GCF_947568905.1). Classification (NCBI taxonomy): domain Eukaryota; kingdom Metazoa; phylum Mollusca; class Bivalvia; order Ostreida; family Ostreidae; genus Ostrea; species Ostrea edulis. The sequence continues at coordinate 14,445,578 of NC_079169.1, forward strand.
CTTAATTTTGTATTCCTTACAGGAGTTATGAGATTAATCACTGTTCGCGGTTATCTTCACCTTTTCATTTCATATATCATTGATAAACCAATTTTTAGTAAAAATCTCTTGTGATGTCAATTTAATACAATTTCTATCATTGTTTTCACTTAATTATGCAAAATGCTTGAAATTGTCTTTTTCTGGAATCCTTAACAGATTCTGATACATTGATTATTAAGAATAATTTATGTAATCATCGAGGTAAAACATCTAACCTGAAAATACTCTACCTTTTTAACTAATCTGCGCCGTAAAATTTCAATTTCGTATTTGACGGCTGATATCACCGCAATGCCTACTAATCAAATTATTTTGAACTCATGATATTTTACCAATAGAAAAGAGCTACGAATAACGTTGCAATAATGTGGTTTTTATTTTCTTCAAAAAAGAAATTTTTCATTAAATATATTGTAAAAAAAAAAATGAAACTATGACTCACTTATAGCCAGATAATCTACCTTGGTATAGTTTGAGAGCGAGGCGACTTTACAGAAATCACTATGTATACATATTTCCATTAATTGTATATGTATCTATAATCCAATGATACAAACTATAAATACATTCTTTACGTGCTCAAATCACAAAATCAAGATATAAAATGTAGAGTAAAATGATGAATGGCTTCCACCTCTTACTCACAAGAAAAATAAGTTGCAGAACTGTAGCCTCTCGGTCGATCGAGAGAGAGAGAGAGAGAAAGAGAGAGAAAATTATCAATTTTTGCAACTACAGTCCAGCCTTTTCTCCGCACGAATAATTGAAATTCGAATTGAAATTAAAAACTTAAGATTTTCAATTCTGTTTACAAAATCAAATTACGATAAAAGTTTAGGTTGTCTTTTCACTGTCAATTGATAATCAAATGAGAGTAATACATGTACAAGTATAAGGTATACAGGACCTCAGTTCTGGGGTATCACAAGTTAATTCTGTTCATGTTTTCAGGTTGGTTATTTTTCAACAAGGTTGGCTGTATTTCCGAATGCATGAACATGTTACAGTGTGGTCCTGGAACTTATTGTGACTTCAGATATGGTCATAGAGGTTGTTGCATAAGAAGTGAGGATTAAAAAATATTTCTGATACCTTCTAATTATAATGTAAACTGACCAAACATTGATTTACTTTTAAGTATGTGATTCTGTTAGTTAAAGATTTCTTTTTTTTCAAAATAATTTACAAAGTTGTAGTCAATTTATATGAATTGCGCCCTTTCTGTTATTTCTTTTGAAATTGTTATCATGTTAAAACAATGCTCATGATACTTAAATATCTTAACCAGTGAAAGGAATGTCTTTTAATTGAAATATATTCTTTATTCAGTGGTTGCTGGCGGTTGACACTGTGACAGTGGATTGGCTACAGATCATCAGAAAATGACGATGTAACATGATTAGATATTTTGTTTAATTTGTGATGCTAGTCATTTTCCTGTCTACAATTAAAATCTTCCATAAAAGTTCTCCATCACTTGACTTTGAATACAACGAAATACCGGTAAATCATTTTCAACATTATCATTAGCTTGATGGTAGATTAAAGTAATGACTAGATTCAGCAACAAATGGGAAAGACATGTATGACAAGAACGTTTATATAAGCAGTAAATGAAAGCGTGAACTGGGAGAGGGCTAAATGTTCCTTAATCTATCATCGTTGGTGTATACATAGTAACTGATAAAAGGTGAAGATGACGAACAGTGATCAATCTCATAACTCCTATACGCAATGCAAAATAGATAGTTGGGCAAACACGGACCCCTTGACACACCAGAGGTGGGGTCAGGTGCCTAGGAGGAGTAAGAATTTAACCGAATTATATGTTAGATGCAAGGTGAAGATAACGAACAGTGATGAATCTCATAACTCCTACAAGCAATACAATACAAAATAAATAGTTGGGCAAACACGGACCCCTGGACACACCAGAGGTGGGATCAGGTGCCTAGGAGGAGTAAGCATCCTCTGTTGACCGGTCACACCCGCCGTGAGCCCCATCTCCTGATCAGATAAACGGAGTTATACGCAGGCAAAATCAGTGTGCCAAGAACGGCTTAACAATCGGTATGAAACACGCAGACAGCATTTGACCCAATGCGAGGTTGTATTGACGAACTAGATCGTTATAACGACCATAGAATTTGCGAAATGCTGACTTCAATCGAGACTGTTGAAATCCCTGTACCATCAACTTGTTTGTCAGTAGCTTACCTCGATTTAAAAATTGACTATACGCAGAACAAGCTCTTGCATATCGAATCAGTTGAGATATATAAACACCATATGCAGGTGATAATGGAATATTGCTACATAAATGTGGGAAGTTGACGATGGAGAAGCTGAAATCATCCCGTTTGCCATACAGTTGAGTTGTCAGTTTGCCGTTAATGTCTACTTTCAATAAAATATCTAAGTATGAAGCAGAAGTGGACGACTCTGTGGTGTCCTTTATTTCGAGCTCACAGGGATATATCAAATCTACATATGAATAAAAGCTATCATTGTTAATAGACAAAACGTCATCGATATATCTAAAAGCCGAATTGAAGGTCAAAGCGAGAGATTTTTTTCTTCTCACGTAGAAGTTTTTGAATAAATTCTCCTTCATATGAATATAAAAACAGGTCAGCTAACAAAGGATCACAATTCGTGCCCATAGGAATTCCAACAGACTGTTGGAAGACCTGATCACCAAAGACCACGAAGATATTGTCAATGAGGAACTCTAGCATATTTTTTATTTCAACTTCAGAGTACTTGTGCGTGGAATCAGAGTGGTGTTTAACAAAGTAAGTTTTTGAATGACTGATCACTAGATATGAATATTTCCGTTTTTGTTGAAGAAGCAACTGTCTATGATGTCAAAAAGTCTAGTCTTTAATTTATCGTAAGGAATGGTCGTGTATAGTGTTGAAAAGTCATAGGTTTTAATGCTATTGATTTGGGGAAACTTCTGTGATTTCAAATTTACTAAAAGTTCTTTAGAATTTTTTAGACTCCACATTTGATTAACACCACTTCTGGCATATGTAGTCGCACAGTAAGTTTGAAGTTTCTCCTTCACAGTCTCGATTTAAAAACTGACTCTACGCAAAACAAGCCCTAGTGTATCGAATCAGGTGAGATATATAAACATCAAATGCAGGTGGTAATGGAATATTGTTATATAAATATGGGAAGTTCACGATGAAGAAGCTGAAATCATCCCGTTTGTCATAAAGTTGAGTTGTCAGTTTGCTATTGATGTCCACTTTCAATAAAGTTTCTAAGTATGAAGCAGAAGTGGAAGACTCTATGGTGTCCTTGATTTCGAGCTCACAGGGATATATTGAATCGACATATGAATGAAAGTTATTATTGTTAATAGACAAAACGTAGTCGATATATCTAAATGTCGAATTGAAGGCCACAGCAAGAGATTTGTTCTTTTCACCCAGACGTTTTTGAATAAATTCTGCTTCATATGAATATAAAAACAAGTCAGATAACAAAGGAGCACAATTCGTGCCCATGGGAATTCCAACAGACTGTTGGACGACCTGATCACCAAAGACTACGAAGATATTGTCAATGAAGAACTCTAGCATATATTTATTTCAACTTCAGAATACTTGTGCGCGGAATCAGAGTGGTGTTTAACAAAGTAATTGTTTGGATGACTGATCACTAGATATGAATGTTTCTGTTTTGTGTTTTTGTTGAAGAAGCAACTGTATATGATGTCAAAAAGTCTAGTCTTTAATTTATCGTGAGGAGTGGTCGTGTAAAGTGTTGAAAAGTCATAGGTGTTGATGTTATTGATTTGGGAAAAGTCTTGCGATTTCAAATTTACTAAACGTTCTTTAGAATTTTTTAGAATCCACATTTGATTGACACCACCTCTGGCATATGTAGTCGTACAGTAAGTTTGAAGTTTCTCATTCATAGCTGTTAACATTTTCGTGAGGAGCAAAGATAGGGGCTTGGTAGAGCACTCACTGGATCCAACAATGTATCTTTGTTTGCAAGGGGTTTTATGTAGTTTAGGAATCTAGTATAGGTACGGTAACTCATTCATTCGACCCATTGACTGGGATATTAAATGTGTCTAAAACTGAAACATGGTTTTGAGGAATTTCCTGTTTTAAAAGGGCAGTTGGAGTATAAGAACGATTACCAAAAGTGGAATTAATACAACATCAATCCCAAAGATCGCCATGAGATGGACACCAGCAGGAAAGAGAAATAGAGGGAGACCAAAGGAAACATGGCGGCGATCAGTAGAGAAAGAGATGAAGGAGTGTGGATGGACTTGGGGCCGGAACATGGCAGCAGACAGACAAAGATGGCGATCCTCAGTGAAGGCCTTATGTGCTTCCTAGCACGAAGAGGATTAAGTAAGTAAGTAAAACTGAAACATAGTTTTGAAGAATTTCATCTTTTGAAAGAGCAATTGGAGTATAAGTACGATTACCAAAAGTAGAGTTAATGCCAAGTTCGTTTAAAATACAGTTGTAATAATCAGCCTTACAAACAAAGACAATGTTGTTACTAACTTTGTCAGCTGGAACCAAAACATATTCCTCATGTAACCTATCTAATTCTTTTATCACTTCTGGTTTACTAAACACAGAAGGATAGATGGTACGTACTTTTGTTTTGATATGGCTAATGCGGGATTTTTATATTCCTCTTATGCTTTTAACCCGTTCTGAAAATGTATCAAGTTCTTTTTCATATTTAGCCCATCGTCTGGCATAAACTTCGACAGAATTCATAATAGAGATGAAGTTCTGTCGCCAATTGAAAGACCGAGGTTGTCTGTATTTAGGACCTTTTAGAATACTAGTAAGTTATTTGAGATCCTCATTTTCAACTATATCAACATCACCAGTAATGACATGTCTAACTGGACTATAGTTGAAAGAAGATGAAGAACAAGAACATGTTGGTGGATTACGTATAAGGTGGTCTATGTCTATGCACTGCAATGTTTGTTTATAATTTAAAAGTTTGGATGCAATAGAAGAAGTATAGTTGTAGGAAATACAGGATGTAGACTTGAACTTGAAATAAGTTGGAATACACGACTGAACCTGTTTAGCTAAGGGCAAATCAACAACACTGCAATATTATCAAAATATTTGAAAAAATAAAAGATTTACCTACAAAAATGAGGCATTTTGTTTTACAGATTGGATGAGAAGCGGTATTCTAAAAGTAGATGATCTATTTAATGAAATTGGATTCAATGATATTACTGATTTTTCAAATATTAAAAACAAACATTACTGATTGTGTGAATATAAAATATTAAGAAACGTTTTTGATAAAATAAGTCATAATGCAAAATACCATGCAGAAAAAAATATGTTTTTATTCAAAATTGGAAAAATTAAATCTTGTAAGTTCTTTTGACATTTTTTGTTGGTGATAAGTTCAAAGATCATATATGGAAAGGGTGTGGGAAAAGAGATTTATGTTGGAAAAGTCAGACTGGAATAATATTTATAGAAATAATGTATGTAAAATTGTTAATAAAAGTGTTGCTGAATTTAACTATACACTTTTGCACAATCTTTTATGCAATAATTATTTGCTTAGCAAATGGAGAGAGAAAAAAGATGGTCATAGAAACTTGACATTTTGTGCTAATGTAATTGAAAACAAAGCACATTTAATTTTTAAATGTAAAATGGATTACTGTTGAAATGGTGCTCGAAATTGACATTCGATAGAATCATATTGTTCTAGGCTTTTTTCATGAAGATGACCATAAAGTGCATTCATTTAATTTCGTGATTTCATATATTGAAAGTGTGAATAATCTATTAATACACGTTAAATTAGACTGTTATAGACCATGCTTAGCATTAAAGGAACTAAAATATTATTTCCTAGATTACAAATTATTTTTCATTTTATTTATTTTTGTTACTTTAATGCCTTGTATTATAACACAATTTATTGGAATAATCTGTTCTATGATTGATTGTATCTTGCTTAACATCTGTCTCTCTCTCTCGAGAATTTTTCACTCATATGGAAACGTCACCAAGACCGGTGAAGGGCTTCAAATTTAGGCAAATGGTCGCCGGTTGCTGCCATTGAGCAGTGAGGGTTCTTTAACGCGACACACCCACTGTGAAACGGGACATCCGTTTTTAAGGTCATCTCCGAAGACCCGTGACATTCACACCTGATGCCGAGCGTTTAGCGATGGAACTTTCATAACCTGTTTTAAATAACGACTTAGGTCTGTCGCGGCCGGGATTCAAACCCCGGCCTTCCGCATGCGGGGCGAACACTCTAACCTCAAGACCACCGCGGCGATTCTGTGCTATATAATTGATATATTCTAACAATAGCATTCCACCAGTACTTGAGGGTGACCTGTTCCTCAGTTCTTGTTGTTAGGGGAGTGGTGAACTGTTTGTGATTGTGTCTCACCTGCAACAATATGGATCAATCATTCCTTTATACGTATTAATTGTAGATTAAATCTTACATACTGATTTTCTTTTGTAAAAGACACCTAAATATAATTTGATTTGTCTTTTTATTACAATCCTATTATTTAAAACAATTACTGTGATATCTCCAATTAATGTGACAATGATTTCCACTGTATAACAATTTGATGACTATGAAAAAAGATATATTTAGTCTGTACGAAACTCATTGCATGGTGGGACAGCTTGAAATTTAAGGCTTTTATCAATAACACCTACTCCTCCTTCATTTACTGGACCTATTATGGTTTTTCTTTTTATTCTGTCTCTTTTACTCCAAAGAAAGTTAAAAATGCTTTTGTTTATTCGTTTTAAAATATCAGTTCCTGGGATTGGTAATACATAACAGGGGATGCTTACTCCTCCTAGGCACTTGATCCCACCTCTGGTGTGTCCAGGGGTCCGTGTTTGCCCAACTATCTATTTTGTATTGCTTGTAGGAGTTATGAGATTGATCACTGTTCGTTATCTTCACCTTGCATTTAACCATCGAGTTTGTATCTCTGCTGGTGGACAGTCTGTCCCCGAGGATACTTGTCGCTCGATATATGTTCCTTCATGAATATACACAATAACGAAACAATACTGGTTGACACGTCGCCCAGTATAAAAAGGTGTGACTCTGTGGAGTCTATAAGGGACACAGGCTCCTACAGATTGGTTGGTGTCCATCGGATTATCCTTCGAGATATCAAAGATTTGTCGTATGTACAATCGTCAGATTGTCAGCTTTGGTACAGAAACCAAAATTCTTATACCCAAATTAAAGACTGTTATGTTCGTTTAAGAGATATATTTGATAATTCCTTTTCAGACCTCATGTGTTCAACCTCAAAATGTTCTGCAAAAAATTGCAAAACTTGTGATATACTGATCACTAAAACTTCATTTAGTAGTAATTTAACTGGACGTAATTTCTGTACCAAAACGTTTGATAATCTGACTTGTAAATCTTCTAACGTTGTCTACGCCATTGAGTGTAACCTGTGTGGCTTAATTTATGTGGGAAAAACCAAGGGTTCACTTAATAAAAGAATATCGGGGCACAGATTTCAAATTAATAATGGTGGTAACCAACTTCTTTACAAGCATTTTAATGCACCGGACCACTCCATCTTGTCCATGAGGGTAAGGATTTTAGAAAAAAATTACCATCACACAAACAATCCTACATTACGCACCCCTTTTCGTAGACAACGAGAAGATCACTGGATCAGGACCCTAGGCACTGCATTTCCATATGGATGCAATGATAATGTATATGATGTGGGAAATTTGACTAGTCCACAAGGAAATAACGTTAATGTGATGGGACTCTTTCCCAATATCCAAAGACGAAAACGCAGTCACGGACATCGTTCATATAAAAGACCAAGTATACATGATGTCACGTTTGATTCACTTTTGCCCACGTCAACAGACAATTGGGTCCACATCATATTCGTACAAAACTTTACTCTATTCCATTGAGGGTTTTACATACGTTATTTGAAGAAGCTATGGCTAGTCTATACTTGGATTTTCAACACCTGAATATAGACTTAACTCTATGATTATGGATGTTACCTACCACAGGCTCTATAAACCAGCACGGACCATGGATGATATTCCTTCCAAATCATGCCGTCAGTTCCTTAAGCTCAAATTTACAAACAAAGGAATAGATGCCGTCAACATAAGCAACATTCTTCGTCATAAAAGGGTTCAGTCGTCTATTCCAACTTATTTCAAGTTCAAGTCTACACCCTGTATTTCCTACAGCTATACTTCTACTATTGCATCCAAACTTTTTAATTATAAACAAACATTGCAGTGTTTATATATATAGACCATCTTATACGTAATCCACCAACATGTTCTTGTTCTTCATCTTCTTTCAACTACAGTCCAGCTGGACATGTCATTACTGGTGATGTTGATATAGTTGAAAATGAGGACCTCACATCACTTATTCTTAAAGGTCCTAAATACAGAGAACCTCGGTCTTTTAATTGGCGAAAGAACTTCATCTCTATTATGAGTTCTGTCGAAGATTATGCCAGACGATGGGCTAAATATGAAAAAGAAGAACTTGATACATTGTCAGAATGGGTTAAAAGCATAAGAGGGATATTAAAATCCCGCATTAGACACATGAAAACAAAAGTACGTACCATCTATCCTTCTGTGTTTAGTAAACCAGAAGTGATAAAAGAATTAGATAGGTTACATGAGGAATATGTTTTGGTTCCAGCTGACAAAGCTAGTAACAACATTGTCTTTATCTGTAAGGCTCATTATTACAACTGTATTTTAAACGAACGTGGCATTAATTCCACTTTTGGTAATCATACTTATACTCCAACTACCCTTTCAAAAGACGAAATTCTTCAAAACCATGCTTCAGTTTTAGACACATTTAATATTCCAGTCAATGAATATGAGTTACCGTAGCTATACTGGATTCCTAAACTACATAAACACCCTTAAAAACAAAGATACATTGCTGGATCCAGTAAGTGCTCTACCAAGCCCCTATCTTTGCTCCTCACGAAAATGTTAACAGCTGTGAAGGAGAAACTTCAAACTTACTGTGCGACTACATATGCCAGAAGTGGTGTTAATCAAATGTGGAGTCTAAAAAATTCTAAAGAACTTTTAGTAAATTTGAAATTACAGAATTTTTCCCAAATCAATAGCATTAAAACCTATGACTTTTCAACACTATACACGACCATTCCTTACAATAAATTAAAGACTAGACTTTTTGACATCATAGACAGTTGCTTCTTCAACAAAAACGGAAATATTCATATCTAGTGATCAGTCATTCAAAAACTTACTTTGTTAAACACCACTCTGATTCCACGCACAAGTACTCTGAAGTTGAAATAAAACATATATGATAGAGTTCCTCATTGACAATATCTTCGTGGTCTTTGGTGATCAGGTCTTCCAACAGTCTGTTGGAATTCCCATGGGCACGAATTGTGATCCTTTGTTAGCTGACCTGTTTTTATATTCATATGAAGGAGAATTTATTCAAAAACTTCTACGTGAGAAGAAAAAAATCTCTCGCTGTGACCTTCAATTCGGCTTTTAGATATATCGATGACGTTTTGTCTATTAACAATGATAGCTTTTATTCATATGTAGATTTGATATATCCCTGTGAGCTCGAAATAAAGGACACCACAGAGTCGTCCACTTCTGCTTCATACTTAGATATTTTATTGAAAGTAGACATTAACGGCAAGCTAACAACTCAACTGTATGACAAACGGGATGATTTCAGCTTCTCCATCGTCAACTTCCCACATTTATGTAGCAATATTCCATTATCACCTGCATATGGTGTTTATATATCTCAACTGATTCGATATGCAAGAGCTTGTTCTGGGTATAGTCAGTTTTTAAATCGAGGTAAGCTACTGACAAACAAGTTGATGGTACAGGGATTTCAACAGTCTCGATTGAAGTCAGTATTTCACAAATTCTATGGTCGTTATAACGATCTAGTTCGTCAATACAACCTCGCATTGGGTCAAATGCTGTCTGACGTGTTTCATACCGATTGTTAAGCCGTTCTTGGCACACTGATTTTGCCTGCGTATAACTCCGTTTACCTGATCAGGATATGGGGCTCACGGCGGATGTGACCGGTCAACAGAGGATGCTTACTCCTCCTAGGCACCTGATTCCACCTCTGGTGTGTCCAGGGGTCCGTGTTTGCCCAATGATCTATTTTGTATTGCTGTAGGAGTTATGAGATTGATCACTGTTCGTTATCTTCACCTTGCATGCTATGTAAATAAAGTTAATACCTAAAGTATTTATGATTTCTTTCCAAAGATTGTTAATTTTCTTTTCTTTTCTCTCCATGTTTCAGAGTTTTTCCATGTTTTCACATTTATCTATCCAGTTTTTGCGGTAACATTTTTTCTTATTATTTCCTAAGTATATTCCTAAACATCTTAAAGACTCAGTGTTTACTTTTATACCAAAATTTTCTTTCGTTGCGTCTTTTAAAGTACCAGTAAATATCCAACCATTATTTTTAAACCTAAATATAGGGTTTGTATACAATATGTTAACCCATTTTTGAAAATTTTCCTTAAATTTGAATTTTGTTAATGTTTTAAACTTGAAGTTCCAACTCTACTATATTTAAATATCATGTAAATATGTTTCTAAAATATGCATACATGTATAATTGACACACAGATGTACATGTATATACAGTGGAGCCTCGGTAATCCGGACGCCATTAATGCGGACGCTTCACCTTCCGGACGATTTTTCTAAGGAACGGAATTTTTATACGTTATTTTGCATCATTAATCCGGAAATTCGCGTTCCGGATCCGGACGGTCACTTTTTACTATAAAACGTTAAAATGCATTGAAAATTGTACCGTTAATCCGGAAGGTAATTTTGTTTAGGAAAGGTCTGTGTCGGACAGTTTTAGCAAGGCGTAAATTATAAAGAAAACAAGCCAAACAGTCTAATTGAAGCGATTGCCTGTACCCTGTCAACACCTCCCTCCAATTAGGTGGTGTGTGATGATAATTCCGTTAGATAGCACGTGCCGATCGAGACATTGTATTGTCAATTTTCGCACATAAGATCTTTATTGCGTGTAGTGTTGAATTTTGTAAATAGATCTGTAGCATATTAATTTATAATCTTGATCAATACCCTAATAGTATTAATAAATTAAACATCATGCCGTAATGATAATTTTTTAACTGCTACACATATCAGTTGTACCGATTCGTAAATTGATATCGGCTTATTCAAATCTAAAGAGTGTAGATTATACTTCTAGATTTTGGATTTTATACTGTTAATTGGCGTGAAATATACATGTATATTCATGCACATGTAGTATAAGTTTTTAACGTTTAGAATGCCACGCATGTAGAATGTACCTGTGTGCGATTGATTCTTGTTACGATGTTGTAGAGCTTTATTGCTTTCGAATTTTTAAACTCTGGGTAGAAGTGAGAAAATTACCATTTTAAGGAAAATGACAATTAAATTCTGTATGTACCTGTAATGTTAGTTTCAACCGAGTTTTGTTCCGTTATTATCGCATCATGAAAATATTAGGTGCGCGTGACTAGATCAAAGCAGTAGTAGGTCTTGATATTACGAGCTTAAATGATTTAATTTGTACTCCCGATATTGTCTTGGATAATTATAGAATAAGAAATATAAACTCTGGCAGATTGAATTTTGGTTAAAGAATGTTGTCAACTGATATGATAATCACGAAATTCTTATATCAACTTTGGACAATGAAGATTGTTTTAACAGACCGCTGAACCCGTGAATCGTGACAGATGGAAATTACCGGCCTCTTTAAGAAGTAAAAGTGTGATGAAATGTTTGAAGTGTAAATGATTATGTTAGTTACTAATGATTTATTTACTTATAGTTACATAAAGTGCTTCATTATTTGTTTTAGTGCATACTGTACACAGTTTTGTATATTTATTTGTAGGGATCATATGTATGTACAATGTAAGCACAGGCAAATACACTGAAGCTTGTAAAATTTTAAATGTGGTAATTTGATAATGTTGGTTGACACACTTTGTGAAAATAAGTTCATGCATGTAAGGGATGATACATGTATTAGCAGCATAGATAAGTGTATCTAATGAAAGACAGCATTTAATATTATATCTAGTCGTTGTTATGATTTTTTTTTTCTGTGGCGCGTGAAGATGGACTGTGTGGTTATGATATACATTTGTAAAGTATTTATATTGAGTAGCAATTCCATTGAAAATTACTTTCTCGAGGTATTATCTAGAACTGAACCCCGAAGGAACTAAGAAACAGATACGAAAGGAGGTGTATATAGCACGTGAATGTAAAATATATAGGTAATATATAGGTATACCTCCTTGTTACTGTTTGGTATCCGTACGTGGTATAAATAGGCCTATACCTGAGCAATTCGTGTTCATTTGTTGCTGCTTTTTTTTTTTCTTTTTTCTTTTTTAAGAAAAAATTATGCCTAAAAACAAATTACAAATATGCGTAATCCGTCCCGATGATATTAAACAAAAATACATATGAACCAATACACATCTTTTTAAATATTGAAATATTTATACGATACTTATTTTCACGAAACTTGAGAGTTCTTTACATTAATTAGATAGGGATCGAGATAACGAACTGGGAAGGGAAATGGGTTTTCTTCAATAAAATGAATAAAACGGGTTATAAATGTAAGGGAATTAGTTAGTTTGATTAATACATGCATTATTATCAATAATCCATGAAATAAAACATGCCAAGAAAGGGTTACTATTAATCAGCATGTAATATGGTCCTATTGAAGCCAACGAATTCAGACCGGAGGGGATTTCTTGGCATGGTCATGATTTTTGTGTATTCAACTAAAGCACTCAAATAACCCCATACCGGTTTATTTGGTCATTTTTGAAAATTATTTTTGCACATTAATGGCAAAAATTACAAATTGTGACCCCCCCCACCCCCCCCCCCCCCCCCCCCCCCCCCCCTTGCGCTTCATATCACATATTTTGAATGAACGTTGTATTTTATCACATATTTAAATTGATGCCAATAACGCGATAATGCAGAATAACGCTGTTGGAAAAGCTCATTGTTACCCGTCTCGTCTGCCTACACCGCAAAAACAACATCCTACACAGAATTTTCGAAAGTTTTTACCCGCAAACAAGACTACCACATGTGTGTAAACAGCCTGAGTGCACCTCAGGAAGTAGCCTCAGCTACCAACATCAAATAGTTCCTTTGTATACAACTGATTATTTCCGAAAATTACACAAAATTTCTTAATCAGGGGTACAAAAATTAAGAGAAAAGAAGAAGAGGAAATGAGAAGAATCGCGCAGGGGGGGGGGGGGATCATTCTTTTAAATATATGGAACTACCATTGAAGTTCATTTTGATTGGACAATTACCGGTGTGATACCTTTACACATTAGACGATCGATCCGATGCCGGCATATTTTGTAGAATATTGAATATACCTTTCTGTCTGCAGAATGTGTATTGATACAGTAGTTCATATTTTTAAAATTATTTTTACTACCCCCCCCCCCCCACCCCACCCCACCCTTTCAAATTTTCCGTTCCAAACTCGGCTATACCGTACTTACGTACTCGTTTACCAGGTGGGCGGTAAATCTAGTACTGCCGACTCCCAACTTCCGATGGTCCCGGATTGCGATGTTTTAAAGATAATATTAAAACCGGCCAACAGAATTACTTCATACTTCTCGGGGACAATCTTTATGTCCAAATTGATTCACACAATTAAAAAAACCCAATAATAATAAGTATAAATTCTTAAACTTGAAATGTCACCTACTCAAAAGCGGTAAATCTAGTACTGTGTTATAAATACAAAAACCGAAAACGGACACCGATACAGGTACGGTTAGCAAACATAGCTCATAACACAATATGATCCAAAGAAAAATACCATTAAAACGGAAATAAATTACTTTTAAATATTAATAAAAGTTACCATTATTATGCATTCTTTGTGTTTCTAAATTATGGCAGAACTCTTAAATTTGGAAATTGTAGGGGGGGGGGGGGGGGGGGCGCTGAATCCGCCACTGAGTACTGCGACAGGGATATCACGGCAAGCCAGCTACTGTAGGGATGTGCCAACATATACGGTCCTCCTACACAGTGATGCGCCTATCAGACGTCTTTCTTCCCACAAAAATTGGACAACCACAGAAAATATACCCGTTATACAGTATCTATGCGGTTTATGTGGGATTCATGTGTTATAGATGTGTGATTAATAAATGTTCGTGTGGAATACATGTTGCATCAATGTGTTATTTATTGCATATTGGGTTAAACTATTATTTATATGGACTGTATATGGTGTATACATGTATATATATTATCAATTGTGGAATACATGATGAGTGCACATGAAATTAAGCAGAAACTTACTATGGTGTTATGGTTTTATTTCATGAATTAATCCTTCATTGGAACCTGAAAATGTATCAATAACCTTTATTGATATATACAGTGTACAGAGAAGATATGATTAAGACATACATGTATTAAAAACGAATGCAAGTATAATTATGAGACAGGTAATTAAAGATACATCAAATAAGGGATGGCTTAAGCGTAGTACGAAATTCATTTTCGGAAATTCTTTCAGTTTCTACGATTTTAGCAATATGATTGGAGGAGTTTGAGAATTTTTGAAAAGAGAATATCGTCACAGGATAAAAGTCACGGATAAAAAGTCACATTTGAATTTTTTTTTTATGGAATTAGGACGAAATATGGCACAGGGCAGTCTGTATGAAAATATTAAAATCTTAAAAGAAATATGTTCCTGTCAATATAAAGGTTAAACTACATGTATGTTGTATATATTTTTCAAAAATTTCATAGCTCTAGCAATCTTATGTGGTCGGGTTAATCTAAGAATACTGTGGTCTACGTTTTGATAACTATTTCCATCAAAGTCCCTACATAACTCGGCGATGAAATTGCTAAAACAACAAGGTGGTTGTATAAGGGTTCCTTGTACACAAGGGCGCGTGAGGTGATCATATTACGAGGGGGTAATGAGGAGACCCCTGACTGCGCAGGTTTCAGTGTTCCTAGAAGTACGAAGATGGAAGGTACGTTTTGAATTTTTTTTTTTCGCACAACAATTTCTTTATATTCAGATTACTTTTAAAAAAAAAAAAAAACACACACACACACAAATAACTGATTTATATTCCATAATGTAACAATCTTGAGTAATATTCATGCGATAATTTTGATTATATTTCTGAATTCACATGCAGTGTTTTTATCGTTTTGCAACATTTCACAAGAGATCAGAACTCTGGAATTGTCACATACAGATAAACAGATTATATAGTATCAATTAATATTTTCACATGTAATTGGCAATATTCTTGAATGAAAATCAAAATTGGTATACATATATGTACACTTTATACTCTTAACTTGGGAAATGGCCAACATTTACATCGATTATATTCATCAAACTGGCAGCTATTGTATTGTATTACTTATTACCATGAGCTGTACAAGTCATATTTGTTAGAATAATAAACATAAGGTATTGAATAGTTTGGAAGTATTGTATTGTTTATTACCATAAACCATACAGCTCAGGTTTATATATTTATTTTTACAAAGAATTAATAAACATCGATATACATAACACATAGGAAATGCAGTTTAGGGGAAAATAAATCTTCCACGCTCAATTTCAATCCGATGTGAGGGTAAACGATATTTACATATATGTACATATATGTTTGATATAGATAGATAAGTTTATTCCAATTTTGGGCCCAGAGGGCATAACAGTAAGACAGTTTATAAAGAAGGAAATTCAAAAAAGAAAGAAAGTTTACAACATTAACTACAGGTTACATAGACTGCAAACTGCATGTGGATGCAACATGTTGGGGAAGCAAGTACATTATATATGTACTGTAAGATATAGTTCTAGTTTGAAACTCTCATTTAAATACAATGTATGTTAAATAAATGGACACGTACATGCTTATGAAAAAGTATCTGGTATGGAATATATATAGTGAATACAAAATTGAGGATAACCTCAGCACTTCTTCATTTCTGTTGTATTCTTGAACATCTATATTTATAAACATAATATATCTCCTAATTTTACCAGAGCGAATTTCACTGGAAGGCTTTGTAGCAGACTTCGAAGCTGCACTGTGGCAAGCTATTATGGAGAGGTTTCCACGCACGCCAATCCAGGGCCGTGCATTCCACTGGATACAAGCCGTGTTCAGGAAAGGTCCACTCCTTGCCTTGCCATTCCAACGCGAAGACCCGTTCCACCGTCTGGATGGCCGTGCTCCAGTCCAGAAGTATTGGCTCCAGTATGGATTACATCTACAGAACATGGATTCGTAGCCCCATATTTGAAACCCATCACTGGAGTGTCTTTACGACACCCACCCGGACCAACAACGACGTGGAGGGGTGGCATAACCGACTAAACACCAGTGTGGTAGGCAGGGGACCCGTCCCTTTTACCATCTGGAAGCAACGGACATTAGCCTTCAGATAAAGATGGTGTCCGAAGGCAAGATGCAGCGATACCAACGGAAGAGGACCCGACCCGTCAAGTAGAGGGACATGTTTTTGAATTGTGGCACCAGTACCAGGTGTGGATCCAGGAATTGTGGTTACGGGGGCGCCACTTTATGAGGCAGTGGATCCAGGCCGAACCATGGTGGGGGTACAGGGGGCGAAGCCCCCGAAACCTCCTGGATTTTACAGATTTTATGGGGCTTGAAATATTTCTCTATTAAGTCATTTGTATTATTTTCTATCATATTAAGAAGGTGAAATTAATAAAATGACCCAAATTTTAAGGGGTTTTTTGGAAAAAAATAGATTCTCCCAATAAAGTAATTCAAGAAATCAAAGGATTTTGTCATTTATTTCTCCGGGAGTGGAAGAAATTATTGCTTCTTTTATCGTTTAGTACATTTTCCGAAACAAGATACCGCGATTTACCTTAAATTTGAAAATTTTAGGGGGGGGGGGGCGCTAAATCCGCCACTGAGTACTGCGACAGGGATATCACGGCAAGCCAGCTACTGTAGGGATGTGCCAACATATACGGTCCTCCTACACAGTGATGCGCCTATCAGACGTCTTTCTTCCCACAAAAATGGGACAACCACAGAAAATATACCCGTTATACAGTATCTATGCGGTTTATGTGGGATTCATGTGTTATAGATGTGTGATTAATAAATGTTCATGTGGAATACATGTTGCATCAATGTGTTATTTATTGCATATTGGGTTAAACTATTATTTATATGGACTGTATATGGTGTATACATGTATATATATTATCAATTGTGGAATACATGATGAGTGCACATGAAATTAAGCAGAAACTTACTATGGTGTTATGGTTTTATTTCATGAATTAATCCTTCATTGGAACCTGAAAATGTATCAATATAACCTTTATTGATATATACAGTGTACAGAGAAGATATGATTAAGACATACATGTATTAAAAACGAATGCAAGTATTGTGCGCACATGCAATATAACCCAGAAGTTGAACTCTCTGGTGAATAACTTTTACTAATGTACATATTTTATTGGGCAAAATCCTTTTTGATGCAATTTAGATTAATGAAAATGTTGGTGTTTGAATAACCATGAGGCTTCTTTTTTTTTAATAACCATGAGGCTTCTTTTTTTTTTTCCTCCTAAGTCCCAAAAGTTGGGAAGTGTATGAAATTAAATCCCCGCTTAGAAATGTAAGTTCATGAAATATATATAAGATACAAATTATATAGGCATAATGCGTCATAAAATACTTAATCATGACATCAATAGCATTACAACAAGAGAAAAAGATTAAATATTGTATTGTCATAATTAGATACAAAGATAATATTATTATTGCACCAATTGTTTGTTATTTCAACATATGACAATTTTCTACGGCATTATATAATTTATCAAATGTAGCCAAATCCAATTTGCAAAGAATTCGTAACCAGACGACAGAGACCAGCCAGTCTAAGGACTGAATATCTTGACGTATTAAAACGATACCATAGAGCCCTTGAACTAAGATTAATTTTTAGAAATATGACAATGAATTTCACAATTACCCTAACATTTGTCATATTCAAATAACGCAGGAATATATATCTTTATAAACGTTTCCACGAGAATGGGAGAAACGAGATCTTCCTCCAATTCATTTGCATACGGTGCATTTTCGCAAATTATAACTGTTTACATGCCCAAGAGAAAGTTATTTGTATTACATATTGTCAAGGTGTGATTAACAATTTTATGAGCAGCATATTCCAGACATTCAAAGTGCCGATATTTAGCCGAATGCCGGTGGTATTCAAAACCTCCATAGCATTTGAAAAAATTAAAACTGACAATCATTCCTAAATAAATGTTGAAGACAAATCACTTACAAGTACGTTTAAAAATCCAGAAATATTGCACACATATTGTTCAGTATACACATTATTTTTATATTCATAAAACAAGTGCCGAATTCACTAAGTGCCGAGTTAACCAAGTGCCGAATTCACTAAGTGCCGAGTTCACCAGGGGCCGAGTTGACTAGAATTCGTAGTGCGAGGAGCGCTGGGTAGAGAATGACAAAGATGGGGATGATTGACCCCATGATCCCAAACAACCTTTCTGTGCTAGAAATTTTCAATAAAAGGGTTAAGGCCTGGTAATGCAACTCCCGTAACTCCCACTTTGGATCCGCCACTAAGCCATGTGAGTGCGTTCGAGATCGCCATTCCTGTTGTTCTCGTGTTCAATTCTTAGAGAACATGTGCTAATGAACGTTACCTCGTTTGACCACAATACCTCGAACCTGTTCTCGCCGGTCGGGATAGCCAGGAATTTGTAATCGTGGGAAGAATGACGATCTCGAACGCACCCTGTTTGTGGGAAGCGATTGATAATCTTTGAGAAATCGTGTAATCATTCACGTCTGCCACTAAACTCTAGTATGTAATCGGGGTGGCGAGGTGGGGTGAGGCGAATGCCGCAGTTTGGAGCGTCTCTATATCTACCCATCAAAAGACATTGCAAATTTAACACAAATTAAACCCAACTATTTGTATCCCGCGATAGCTCAGTTGGTAGAGCGGAGGACTGTAGTGGAAAATATACTCATTGAAATCCTTAGGTCGGTGGTTCAAATCCGCCTCGCGGGATGAATTTTTTTTTTTCCCTAAGGGAGAATGGAAAGATGGCAAAACCAAGTGTTTTCTGTTGACAGATGGCTTATCTTCCAGGTTCAACTCGTCATCTACGCCAGCTAACTACTAAGTAAAGTTTTAAAATAATTCTTAATCATTCCAGAGGGCATTTCAGTGTTATTGTTTTTTTTTTTCATTTTTAGAATTAATTGGAAATCCCTTCAACTCAGCCCGAAAATTATCATTCAATACCTTTTTAAAAAGCTGTATCAATATTACATGTACCTCTAAATCTGAAAATTTTATTTCGTTGTAAAAGTGTGCCATTATATATGTAACTTTAACCAGTCATTGAAGAACAAAAAGTAGTGGAGATTGTTACAATACTCCCAGTCAATAAAACTGTTGGAATATATTGCATTAGCCATAAAATGTTGAAATTAACTAAAGCCACCATTGTCGAACCACTTACTACATGTATGAAATTCAACAGATCATTGTCGGAAAATATTTCCCCATCTTTTTGGAAAATTGCTCACATCATTCCTCATTTTAAAAAGGAAGACCCGTCAATAGTATCTAATTATAGACCTGTCTTGCTATTATCATGTGTTAGTAAAATTATGGAGAGAATTATTTTCAAACATGTATATAATCATTTTCATAGTAATGATCTATTTTATCAATATCATGCTGGATTTTTACCAGGACATTCTACAGTTTATCAATTATTAGACACTTAAATTATCATAGTATTGTTCAATGTATTGACAAAGGAAAATCATGCATGATATTTTATGACCTATCAAAAGCATTTGATAGAGTATGGCATAATGGTCTCATTTTTAAATTACAAACTTATGGTATATCTGGTAGTCTTTTACATTGGTTCAGAAGCTACTTATGTCACAGATCACAAAAAGTAATGTATAAGGACCTTTTATCATCAAAACTCAATATATTTACAGGTGTACTCCAAGGTTCTGTTTTAGGACCTTTACTATTTTTGATTTATGTTAATGATGTTGCTGTATATATGCTACATGTATCAATGTGTCATTTGACAACATCAAGGATTTCATAGCCCCATAATTCAGAGCCATATAGTAATACTGGTACTAAAACTTTATCATAAAGATGTAAAACTTATATGGTACCAATTTTGATGCACCAATGCGCATTGGTGGTCAATTGGTAATTAGATGGAATGATGCCATAAATGAGTCAACTTCTATCTCTTTTACTATATAATTCATTGAAAACAACCTCTTTTCTAAATCATTTTCATAAACTGATCGGGATCAATTTATAGAAACTTTTACACCATCAACAACACAAATATCCACAGTTTATGGTCCCAATGTGTCTTTAGTTTTCCTAAACAGCCATACGCATATCATAAGACTGTAAGAACACTCAAGGTTTTCGTTCCACTCTTACAAAGGATTATATAAGGAATTAAATGGATTGCTAAAAGTTGATGTTAAAGTTTCAATAGTTATATTTCTGCAATTATTGGTCAAAGTTTATAAAATTGTGAATAGAATTTACGCACAGATGTTTTGTAATAAATATTTTAGATTTCATAATTTTTTTTAGCAGAAATGAATTCAGAATGATTGTTCAAACAAAGACGATTTTTCAATGAATTAAATATACATTTGTATAGCGCAAAATGTGAAAGTTGACTCATTTATGGCACTATGCTGTATATGAAAATCATATACAAAGAGACCTTTCTCATCTTTTTTCATGACTTTCCATGTTTCTGATCCATATAAGAGGACAGATATTATGCTGGACCTAAAGATTTTATTTTTTATCTCTTCCTAGATGACTGTATTTCCATATCTCCATTACTTTGTTGAATGCTATCTCCTTTTCATGTCTTCTTCTTTTGAGGAAAAACTTTTGACCCTTGAGTGGGATACATGTATTGAGCATGGCGAAGTGAATAATATATTTTGGAGATATCTGATTAAAATCTCGATTTACAATTCTTTCAATACTAAAACAAAAACGTTTAATATTTAAACAATAAAATGCTTTTTTTGCTGTTTCATCAGGTGATGAAGGTAGCTAGCAGTGCAGAAAAAATTCATAACCCGTGTAAGCGGGTTATGTAAAAAAAATAATTCTGCAATGATTGCTACCTTCATCACCCGATGAAAGAACAACAAAAAAAGACATTTTACAGTTTATATTCATATTTCTATGCATCGTTGTAAAATAAAAACTAAACTTCAGTGCTGGCTAAAATATCATATGGTTGACCCAACTGTTACATTAAATGAAACAGCCAATGCATTTCTGACCTTGATGACGCGCCATATTTTGTAATGATTACAGACACATGGTACTAAAAACTGAAGCGAACTAGCGACAAACATACAGTCATTGTCGCAGATAAAAGCAATGTCAATTGTAATAGAAATATAAGAGAAAAGATTTAGTGAATGTAAATATTTTAGCTTAAAAACATTTATTCATACAATACTAAAAGTAAAAATCACAGCTGAAAATCAAAAGAAGTAATCTATTGTTTGTATGCATGACCGACACAATGTGAACAAAAAATCACAAAGGATCATTTTATAAAAATCACAGTTGATATAATTATGTATAAATGATTGCTATGTGTTTTCAGACCTCCGTCTGGAATGAACTAGTGCTTATTGTTCCATTAATCCGATCCTGTCAATGAACTTTCTTATTTCTGTGTGACCACGATGGTTTTCTCTTCTCTATGAAAGCTTTGATCCCTTCCTGACCATCTTCTAGGGAGAGATTCTCCACCATTACTGCTGATGTCAATCTACATTTTAGAAAAAGTCCATCATTTTATTGCAACATTTCAAGATGTCTCAAAATGTAATTCATGAAAATATAGATTATTCTGACAATACCGTATTGATATATAGATTATTCTGATAATACCATATTGATATATTATATTATTCTGATAATTACCGTATTGATATATAGATTATTCTGATAATACCGTAGTGATTATATATTATTCTGATAATACCGTAGTGATATATAGACTCTGAATGGAGTAAAACAATTCTTTTTGCTTTCTTTTGATTTTTTAAAATATTTTTTTCATTTATATTTCTTTTACCCCAAAAAATAATTCTTTTCAATTTCACATATTATGTACAATGTATTCCTTCTCGTCCAGTAAATTTACTAAAATAATCACCGACTCACCCACAAGAGATGTGATTCATGTGGAAAGAACAACTTCATTGTGTTTCTATGTCTTCATTCAAAGATTGATTGATTGTATATTGTTTAACGTCCCACTCAAGAATTCAACATATGGAGACGTCACCATTGCCGGTGAAGGGCTGCAAAATTTAGGCCTATGCTTGCCGCTTATGGCCTTTGAGCAGGGAGGGATCTTTATCGTGTCACACCTGCTGTGACACGGGGCCTCAGTTTTTGCGGTCTCATCTGAAGGACCATCCCATTTATTAACAGTAATAGTCAATATGTGTTTGCCTTGTTTACTACATCACACATCAGATTCTTTTGATAATACAAGATGTGTTTGTGGAACACTGATGCCACCATATCACAGCAAAGATTTTCTGCTAATCAACGATGTGAAATCTTAAAACCTTGGATCTGATCTCATCATTCAAAAGTTATGGCCAAGGTTAAAGTTCTTCAAGGTCAAACCTCAAGGTGAAGGTCATGAGGTAAATTTTTTTTTTTTTTTTTTTACATGTACCTAAAGAAAGACCTTGTCATAAGAAAAACACATGTGAAATATGAAAGCCCTATCATCAACTATTCAAATGTTATGACCAAGGTTAAAGTTTTTCAAAAGTAGTTAAAACCCCAAGGTCATGAAAAACATTTTGGTACCAAAAGAAAGGTTGTGTCACAAGGAATACAGATATGAAATTTGAAAGCCAAATCACTAACCTACATGTATCTGTCGCGAGTGGAGGGAGTAACACTGACTCTTAAGAACGGTGATGGTGTGATGTGCCTCTATCAAAATTCCCTTGCAATATATCTACATGTGTTGTGCCCAATGACTTAGCAAACTGAATTAAGTTCAACTTCCAAAAACTACAAAGTGACCTTGATCTTGATGTGAATGACCTTCAAGTAAGCATTACACTACTCCTCATCTAAAACAAATATTTATACCAAGTTTTAACTAGGAAGAATTAGCACACTAAAACTGAGGTGAAGACAAAAAGTTAAGGTCAAAGGTCATCAAAAATGACATGTGACAGTCTTACCATGGTATACCAACATACCAAATATCAAAGGCCTAAATCAAAAGTTATGATCCAACAACGTTTGTATGAAAAGCGAAAGAAGAAGAATAAGAAATTACACTAAAACAGTATGTCCCCCTTCTGAAAAAGTAATTAATGTAGCATGCATGTATTGGCTGTTTATAAATAGACATACATTTTAATTTCCTTTGTCAAAATGACAATACATGTATCTGAAAATGAAGTACTCTGTACTAAAAGTATATACATTATGATTCCCCTTATTTAATCAAGGTATTATATGAATTTCAAACTTACAGGTAGAAAATATTTCCAAAATTTTTTAAAGTACTGAACCTGGGTTGGAAATCACAGCCCGCCAAATTCTGTCTATTTCTCGGGCATGGACACGGTTGAGCTGAAAATTTTATTTCTAATGGTGAACCAAAATCTGAATATCAGTTTTTGTGTTACAAGTGAGATACAGCACTCACAATTCTTTGTTATGTAAACAAGGCTCGTGCCCTGTTTTTGTTTACATATAGATTGCTTGATAGAAAATAGCATGTTTAAAACAAAATGAAATGTGCTAAATACTAGAAACTACTAGAAACAGAATTAACTTGTAAATTGAAAAATCTGCTTTAAACAAACTTTTACTGGTATATCTAGATTATATGTAAACAAAAACAGGACACGAGCCTTGTTTACATAACAAAGAATTGTGAGCTCTGTATCTCCCTTGTACCTCGACAACTGACATTAAAATATTTGCTGACCATTAGAAATACCTTAGTTAAGCATTTTAAACATTAAAAATGAAAAAATAGAATTTGAAAATTTTCATCTCAAATCGTGTCCATGCCCCTTTAACAGCAAGTGTACAAGCAAGTCCATTTGAGTGCAAGGTGAAGATAACGAACAGTGATCAATCTCATAACTCCTACAAGCAATACAAAATAGATAGTTGGGCAAACACGGACCCCTGGACACACCAGAGGTGGGATCAGGTGCCTAGGAGGAGTAAGCATCCCCTGTTGACCGGTCACACCCGCCGTGAGCCCCATATCCTGATCAGGTAAACGGAGTTATAATCATAATCACAAAACTGAAAATTCTAAACAGGGTTGGAATATTTGGGTTAGCCTGTCCTGTGATAATTTAATTGAGTTTCCAACCCTGTCAAAACCTACGAAATAAAATATCCCTAATTTTAGTACATGTATTACTATTGTGTCTCGAAAATCAAATATAGCCAGACTAAGTACCCATTAATGTACTTTAGAATGTGACCAATCTTTACAGTACCTGTAAGCTTCTCTCCTTTCCAAATTCATCTGAGCATGAAATGTTGCTTTACCAAGTGCTACAACTTCCCGGCTTGTTTCGCAAATTCGTTCTGCTATCTTCCTTGCCTGTGAGGAGTAAAACTGATACCAATACTACATTGTATCCATCAATTATCTTCCCTGCCATGTTAGCTCAGATAGTAGAGTATCTGTTTGTTTTGTGATTGGGACAATAAGAGATTTGGCTTTGGTAGATCTAATTCATAAAAATTGGTTAAAATAATTTTTATTTTTTTTATAATTCTTTATTTTCTTCTATTCTGTTATATCAACACAAGTGGGCATATGCATCAATCTTCAATTTACAGGAAAAAAAACCCATTTTATGAGAGAGAGAGAGAGAGAGAGAGAGAGAGAGATAATATATATATATCAAAAGGCTGTTTCAATTGAATAAAAGGTGCCATCCATTCCAGGTTGTGTCAAATTTTGTTTTTTCACCATTTTTATAGAAGACATATTTCAAGGTCTCATAGTTCTTTTTCAAATGAGATATCGCTACTACTATATTTAATGTCTTTTCTGTACACCTCATTGTATATATGTACAGTGGAACCCCGTTATTACGTTTTCCATTTTGTCACGATAAAATAATGTAATACCGGGGGCAACGTAATAAACGTTCCCAGTGAAATCCGCTAAAAATATCGTTTGGAAATTGTATATCGTCCGTTGGTACTCCGTGAAGGGGTGTGTGAATATATGTTTACTGTTTCTTTGCTTAAAAGACTATGATACTTTGTTTTATTTACATCTTATCTTTAATGTCCGTAATTTTTCATGTTCTTATCCCTTTTCTTTATTTCTGGTGTAGGATTCATAAGGATGTTTTGATAAACGTTGCTTTTCTGCATTCGTTTGGACCGCCATTTTGTTCAACTTTAAAACAATGCGTTCATGTAAATTTCTCTCAATAACTCGTTCCGGTTCGTATTCAACATTCGTATTAAAAAAATAACAAAACATCGTTTTTATTAAGTTCGCTAATTACACAATACACAACGCAATAAAAAAAAATACCATCCAAAAAAAAAAAAACTATAGACACAAAACGCACACGATACCCAACACTTACACACTTTTCTCACCAACGATACACATGGAGAACAATTTAAGCGCAATCCACATAAAAAAAATATAATGATGCACGGAGATTTCATTTACAACGCTAAATGATGGCACTAAAATCTCGTGCGCATCAGGGGATTTTAGAATATTCACAGAGGTAAATGCCATGCACGAATCGGCCGATGACACAGGACAGTTTGATTTGTGTATGTATGGACAATATTTACGAACACCCAAGCTGCATGTCCAAACAACGGACAATTTTTTAATTGAACACCTTTAGTCACCTATGTCCAAGAAGTTACCCAAGCGGTTTTAACATTGCTACGATAAATCTTGTCTTTCATGTTTGGTACCAAAGCTGTCCGTAAATAGAGTTTTAATAGCGAAGGTAATCACACTATGTTGAACACACAGGTAGTTGAAAAATTATTTCTTTGATTATCAAAATATGAAAAATGAAGTAAATTTCATAGAGTACAATTTCTAAATAAACATTATTTAATTGTTTATCACTGGCTTCGATACGGGGTATTCACCTGTATTGATGTTGCTAGATCTATCGAAGCGTGATCAGTCAAGCGTCTCTAATCCCCAAACAGACCAGGAAATTTATGTGGTGACTGCCTCAGGCAGTCAAGGTGTGAATGGCTTATTATTTTGAGAATCACTATTGAACAAGAGGTACTGTGAGCAATGCTCACTAAGAATACCCCCCGCTTACCCCAATCTCCCAAAGGGTGTTGGTAATAGGTATAAACTACCTCTTTTCTGAGTGTAAAAAACAAATGGCATGACAAACCGAACCATATTGCTACTTCGATGTCCAGTGTGCGTGACCTTTGACCTTTTGACCCCAAAATCGATAGGGAACATCTTCATCCCATGGGTAGTCCATATGTATGATATGGTGACTGTAGGTGGAAAGGATAACGCTTTAGAGCCCAGAAACCATATTGCTACTTCGATGTCCAGTACGCTTGACCTTTGACCTTTTGACCCCAAAATCAATAGGGAACATCTTCATCCCATGGGTAGCCCATATGTATGATATGGTGACGGTAGGTGGAAAGGATAATGCTTTAGAGCCCGGAAACCATATTGCTACTTCGATGTCCATTGCGCGTGACCTTTGACCTTTTGACCCCAAAATCGATAGGGAACATCTTCATCACATGGGTAGTCCATATGAATGATATGGTGACTGTAGGTGGAAAGGATACCGCTTTAGAGCCCGGAAACCATATTGCTACTTCGATGTCCAGTGCGCTTGATCTTTGGACCCCAAAATCGATAGGGAACATCTTCATCCCATGGGTAGTCCATATGTATGATATGGTGACGGTAGGTGGAAAGGATAATGCTTTAGAGTCCGGAAACCATTGCGTCTACAGACGGACGGACGGACGGACAGACGGACAACCTGATTCCAGTATACCCCCCCCCCCCACAACTTGTTGCGGGGGGTATAATAATTAGGGGTTTATTACGTTTTCGTCGGAATTTTTACAATGTAATACCGAGTCCCGGCATCTTAGGACAACGTAATAACGAGGTCTATTTTATATAGGTTTGTTAAGAAATGGTTTTGTGCTTTGAAATTCCAACGTAATATGCAGACTAACGTATTTAAGGGGGAACGTAATAACGGGGTTCCACTGTAGTACTTTATCCACAGAAAAAGTGTGTTTTGAATATTTTTTTTTTTTAATCAAGAAATCCCAGCAAAAAATTTCTTTTTGTAATAGATAACTGTAGATTTGTATTTTCTTCAACATATGTTTCCAAAGCATCTAAAAAGGATTGAACATTTACACATTCCCAGAAGAGGTGTTCCAATGTTTCTTCTTCCAATTTATAAAATGTACAGCTTTTTGTATCCTTGGTTAATTAATTTGTTTCTTTTTATAATTATATATGTCTTTTATGTTAATTGAAAGGTCATGAAAAATCAGTGTTTTTATTCAGAAAATACATTGAAATAGCATGAACTCATTTAACTGTCAACAATAAATGTCAATATCATGTATTCTAAATTTAGCATGATTTAGGTTATGAACTATTTTGCTTAATGATGAATTAGTGCATACAAAGGTGTAATATTCAAATTATAGTACTAGTCATGCATTAATGCACTTTTAAATTCCATACATTATTAGATGATAACAGCATTTGGAAATAAAAATATATAAAATTATATACATGTAATCAGACTGTAAAAGAAGAAATCAGTCTGTGCTACAACTTTACCTCATTATCCAGCTGGTCATCCGGAACAACTCGACTAATCAAACCATGAAGAAGTGCATCTATAAATAGAAATAAAAAATGATTGCCCTACTTTTGGTTGTGGATGAGTGACATTTATCAAGCTGTATCCTGGGAGGAGAGATGAACAATACAGAGCTTTCGAGATACAGGTCCACTCTGACTTTTATCGCGTGCTTAACGTAATTTGCAGGTCATGTCACTTTCGGATTACAACAAAAACTAAGTAAACAAGCATCGAAAACTTGCAATCAAATTCCTGCATTAAAATGCTCTCTTTCAAAGAAAGGAACCACTACAACCATTCATGGAACAAGAGTACCGCCAACGGTACATAATATGCCCGTGAAAAGCTAATATAGGGTGTTTTTCTTACACCATGATTTGTAGAACTTGGCTTGAAGTAGTATCAACAATCATCAGGGAGTGACATACTTTCATTAAAAACAAGACAAACCATGTACTCTCTATGTAATATTTTCACTGGTATAAGATGTATGTGTACCAAGTTTGATGGTCCTTGCCCCAACGAATCGGTCTGCATCCTGCTACTATGACCTTGACCTTAAGAAAAAATAGGCATCCTCCACTTGGCATAAAGTGTATGTGTACAAAGTTTGACAGTCCTAGCCCAAACAGTTCGGTTTGTATACTGCCTACAAGGTTTCCCTACTAATTGATATTGTGACTTTGACCTTAAAATAATAGGCATCATCCTCTCATTATGGTAATCAAATGTACCAAGTTGAAATATCCTGGAGCTTACGGTTGTTTGCTACTGAGTAATACTACAACCTTGACCTTTGACTTCTGACCTTGAAAAATTATAGGCATCTTCCTCTCATCATGGTGATCAAATATACCAAGATGTAAAATCCTGGAGACTATGGTTTGGTCTGTATCCTGCCCACAAGGTCCACACAGACAGATGGATGGACGGATGATGCCATACCATAATACATGTACGTCCTGTCTTCGACGGGCGTATAAAAATGCATTTGATTAAATTATGTAAGTTGGCAAGAGAAATAAATCTAGGGAATATCCTTAGGATATTGGTAAAACTTAATGCCATGCGTCCAAGGATACGCGTCTAAATGTGCATATTTCCTTCCATCTAATTTACACCCAGGTCCTAAGCACCAATAGTGACTTGGATCGTCATCGTTGGACTGTGCATAGCTCTTTATGGACCGTCTACTAGCGAAACACCATTTGTATCAATGTCAACTTTGCCCTACAATCAATTACTATTACGTGACACAGTGTATAAATGTCAATTTTAATCGGTCATTCCAGAACATCACGAAAGTTCCATATTGGACGATACATGAGGGAAGAATATCTAACTTTTTACCCCACAAATTTCATGCGTTTTGTTTCATCTTTAAAAATTTAAAAATATGGTCTAGTACTTACCTTGGGCAGAGATAGGGTGTCCAGTGAACAGCATCTCCATAGCAACCTTTCTTGGCACAGCCCTTCCCACAGCCACTGCAGGAGTTGAACAGAACAAACCAACACTAACTCTAAACAAAACGTGTACATAATTACCAGCACTTCACACAAGCCACAGCCTTATTTACCAACGCTTTGATACTGAAATACAAATTCGTTGAATTTAAGTAAAATGAGTTTTATGGCTTTCAGTTCAAATCACAGGTAACAATAATTTTATGTGCATGTCCTAAATAAATATAAAAAAAATTTCATTGTACTGCGAGAAAACTAAATATTTTCCACAGTTTTTGATGAGTATGTTTTCATAAATATATTGTTTGTTTGTTTTGTTTTGTTTTAAAACTCCAAAACACAAGTTCCCTTTTCTATTTAAGAATTGCTCGGCAACATATGATCCATGATGTAAGTCTGTCATATGGTTTATGGAACACGCCCTCTCTAACTATTAAACCATGATTTTTAGCCTTCATTTTACACAATCTTTTATTTACCCTGGTGTAGCAAATTTGGCACTTTCTGTAGCAATGGCAATGTCACAACTGGCAACTAACTGGGCACCTGCCGCTGTGGCTAAACCTGGTAATAAGCAAGAAATAATGTACATGTACATATATTTTAAAGTAAAAAAGTAAATGTTCTTATACTTTAGCACTTTGGAATAATCTTAGCATGCATATTTTCAGAAAAACATCAAAAAGAATTGGTTTTAATGTTAGTAATGTTATTTTTGGTGAAATGTCTCTCAGTTTGTGTAATAAAGTTGTTAATTTCATAATTCTGTATACCAAACAATATGTTTTCAATTGTTCAAAACAAAACAAAATTCCTCATATTACTGGGCTGATACATTATCTTTTTTTCAAATACAAAGTTGAAAAATTTGCAGCAATTAAATCATGTGAAGTTTTGAAATTTGACAGACTTTGGGAAAACTGGAAAATTATTTTTGATCTTTAACCTAGAATAAGAAATATTCAACTAATAATGCTGAACTAGTAGTGTGAAAGAGTGAGAATGTATAAAATGATTAATATGTATCTTCATTACTATTACTGATGATTATGTGAATATGGAAAAAGAATAAATAAATTATAAAAAAAAAAAAAAAAAAAAAAAAATGTTTATTCGGTATATACATACATACAAATATATATACATAAATGTCAAGGATAACCCATGAAAGCTCGAAAGCTTATTTCCAATGGGGTCCTTTGATGCACGGATGTTTGTGCTAGGGGGTCATTTAAGTGGGAGGAAGCCGGAGTACCCAGAGGAAACCCACTTGTCCCGAGCAGGCGACCTCCATATCTATCTACAGTCGACAAACTCGATTTCAAAACTTATTATGGATGAAATTGTTTCTTTCGGACTACAGGTAATGAAAGTGTGCACAATACATACACTATACATATAAGGAGATGTCTGAGAGTTGAATTAGTCAGGAATGAACACAAAATTTTTACTTCTTTATTTCATGCCAGGTGAAATTGAATAGTTTACATCGCATTAATTATGATACTTATTGCAATATTTATGCCACAATTCAATATTTTTAATATGATACATTTTTAAAGAAAAAAACAATAACTTTTAAGAAAAATCTAATTACAAAGATTCAGTCACAATTTTAAAAGTAAAAGGTTTCCAAACCGCACGCCGAACGGTAAGATGCCTGTTGGCTCTGTAGTTTAAACTGATCAAGTTCATTATTGTTTTTGTCAGACTTGAGGCTTATTAACCACAGTCTGGTCATTATCGGACGCGGTTTTGTCCTTCGTGCATGTCAAAATAATAAGTACAGGTCAAGCCCGGTGCATTTTACCAAACCCTATTTTTAAAAAACGTATCGTATCAAAGATCGTGGCAATGAATTGAACATTGAATCGAGTGTTTATATTGAACAATATCGATATTTCGGTGAATCGTTTCAGCCCTGGTCTATATAAGTACCTTTATTTTAATTAAACAGCGGAATAACAAGGATATAAACACTGATTAAAATGAAAAACTTTTGATTTCAACAGTTTCAAAAACTGCTACTTTATCGAACATGTATAGATAATTCAATCGTGGATAAACATGTAGATGGGAAATCATCGTATAGCAGCCATACCATAGGAAAAAAATACCAACATAGGAGTTATAGCCCTTGACAAACATTAAATTGATTATTCTCATTTATTTAAAACTAAACTTTTTTAGTATCAATTAGTTTATCAAATTTTACGGAAGTCTATTGTACCTAGAGTGAATTGAATTCCTAAGAAAGATACATATTTCTATCATGTACAAAGTCTAATTTTAATAAAGGGTTAATGTTTTCATAGCTAGATTATTTCAAATATTATAATTGTTCCATTTTGAAACTCCTTTCTGATTTCACAAGGTTCAATAACATATTACAGAGTTTGCTGTGCATAAGATGAGTAGAGGGGTTATAAGCATTCTGGGTAGGACTCTTCTACCTACAGGTATGAGATTATAACAATTCTAAATATAGTGTAAAAGAAAAAAATTCTAAGAAGCAGATTGGGTGCACAATGACATTATGCATATGCTTAACAGGTAAATTCTTTGTATGATGCATAATGATTAACAGTTAATTAAACAATGTTCTACACGGTGAATTTTATTGACTTGAACTTAATCCAATATTCCACCTACCAGATACAGCAGCTATCACTGGAATAGGCAAATCCTGTTCAATAAAAGGGAAAAATAAATTGTCAAAGAAGAAAGTGAAATCTTACAAATGAGGTGGGGTATTGCCAAAAGTTGTTTCCATCATATCGAAAGGTTACGTTACCACTATTACAACTGACCAATAGCAGTCCTCATACAAAAAAATACACCAACTAAATGTTACGTTGATATGTAATATAGATAGGTAGATTTATTAACACTGACCTGAATTAGGGACATCACCTTTGAACATGTCTCAAACACTTCTTGGTGATACTCCCTACCTTGTCTGCTTGTCTGTAAATAAATCAACTTACTGCAAAAGACACAACAGAAAAGACAGATTTCATAACATATTACAAAAACGTTCTTATTTACAAGCAGTATAGTGTATACAAGTACTATGAACAGAAAGAAAGTTACCATATATACCAGACTTCCAATCTATTTTGCTGGGGACAGTCAAGTGAATTCATTATCAGCAGATTCGAACCTAAATTCTATTGAGTCATTCACTTTATTAAAAATGTAGTTTCTGATTATTTTACATACCAGTTCTTTCAGATCATGCCCTGCTGACCAGACTGGACCATCAGAACTGAGAATAATCACTCTTAAATCATCTACCCCTGTGCTAAGGTTGCCATGTAAGGTTCTGAGCATGTTGAGTGACAATGCATTTCTGACAAAGTAAAATAAATTTGCAGTAACAAAATAGATCATTCTAGCAAAATTATCCTTACAACATGTACAATATACATTTAGTAGATCTATTGTATAGATGAAACATACATAAGGCACATCATATTCATTCCTCTATAAAGTTATCTTATATAATATTAAAGGTATCTCATATAATTTACAGTTTATAAGATATCTCATTAAATATATACGATATCTTATAAACTATATAAAATATCTCAAAAACTCAAAAAAAGATATCTTATATATTAAATAAGATATCTTACAAAGTTTATGAGATATCTTATAAAAAATGGAAGTTATCTTGTGAATTTATTTGGATGAGATATCTCATAAAACATATCTTGTATTTTTTATAAGGTATCTCATAAACTTAAAATGTAATAAGATATCTTATATATTTCATAAGATATCTCTTAAATGAATTATTATAAGATATTTCATAAATCTTATGAGATATCTTATAATACATATACAATATACCTAATATGTTTTATAAGATATCTTATAAAAGTAAATTTGTGACACTTTATAAAGTTTATAAGATATCTCATATAATTTGCTATAGCAGTTTATAAGATATCTCATAAAATATAAAGATATCTTATAAAGTTTATGAGATATCTTATAAAAATAAATAAGATATATCCTATGTTTTTTAAGATATTATATAAAATAAATGAGATATTTTATAAACTTTCTTTTGTAAAATCTATATCTTATAAAAGTTATGAGATATCTTATAAAAGTCAAGATAATATCTTATAAAGTTTATGAGATATCTTATATCAAAAATGTTGATAAGATATCTTATAAACTTTAAATTATAAGATAATGTATAAAGTTTATGAGATATCTTATATTATAGTTTATTATATACCCATCAATGTATCGTTCTTTGATACTGTGGATTTCACAGCGTGATCCGGTTTTCCGGATCACCACTGTGGTTTTTTGATTCCGTATCAGTATCCTCTGATGACGTCACAATTAATGCATCAATGCAACGTTATTTGTGGGAAATATTGACAGTGTCACAAATGAAACTGTGTACACAAAACATAATTTCATGGTATGTCTGTGTTTTTGGTAATTTGGATTACATTTATTACCTAATAAATGTGGATTTAAAATGCATAAGGGGGTATATAACTTGATCCGAAGAATTTATGACTTATGAGATGTCTTATATCAAAAATGTTGATAAGATATCTTATAAACTTTAAATTATAAGATAATGTATAAAGTTTATGATATATCTTATATTATAGTATA
Organism: Ostrea edulis; assembly: GCF_947568905.1. NCBI lineage: Eukaryota > Metazoa > Mollusca > Bivalvia > Ostreida > Ostreidae > Ostrea > Ostrea edulis. The sequence goes on from NC_079169.1 coordinate 14,479,907, forward strand.
TAAAATATATCTAATACTTAATGAGATATCTTAATATAGAAAAAATATGATATCTCATAATCATATCTTCTATAAGATATCTTATAAAGGATGCAAGATATCTCATAAACTTTAGAAGATATCTTATAACTTTTATTAAATATCTCATAAAATTTTGAGACATTTTTAAAGAGGAATAAACAGGTTGGGAACACTTCCCCTATAGCGAGATATTTTCGCTAAAACGCGATTATCCCTCACTAGCGAGAATAAATATATCCCGTACAACCGAGAAAAACACCCGCGGAATACATCTTTTCGTGATTCACGTGAAAAGAAGAAAAAGTGCTAAAATGTCTGATACTTCTGCAAATATATGAATCAAAACAAAAACACGAACGATGTGTATTGGAATTCAGACTGCTTCCCTCTTACGCAGCAACTTTGATATGCAATTTCATGACTATGTTGTCAATTTCATAGAAACAATTCGCATCATGTTGAGTGTGTGTCGCACTTATTCAGTGTTGCACGGGATTTGCCATTATTTTCAATAAAGACGCCAAAACACCTGTTTATGGTAATGTTTATTTCTCGCTAAAGAGGGATAATCTCGCTATAGGGGAAGTGTTCCCAACCTGATAAATGTAAAAACGGTGTGCCATACATACAATATACTGTAATATAAATTCATGGACTTCTGGTAAATAAATATACACAAGTAAACTCAATTTCATACCATGTTATTGTGCATTCTCTCAAAATCAGTTTACCACTTTCTTATTAACTTATATAGCACATGCATGTGTGTACCTCTTCTTGGGGTCGTTCAGCTGTATGGTTCTAATACCTTTCTCATCATCAGAAACTTTCGTAAAACTTTCAGGATTGCCTTGTGTTGTATGCCTAACAATACTTAAGTTTGGTTTAAACGCTGTCTATGAAATAAAAAAATAAAGATGTCACTTTAATGCATTATTTATATATGTGTAATATTTCGCAGTTATACTAGATGTATAGTTTATCTGTTATCAGATCAAACTCCACCACGTTATTCAATGACGATCCCTTGCCATTATTAATTTTCCAAAAACATTCAATCCGTTTAAACACTGCATACGCATAAGAAAAGTAAAAGAAATACTTAAATAAATTCGTCTATTTACTTGACATGACGAAGTTATCCCTTTTCTAACTCTCTTACAAAGAGAAAGTGAAAGCCGCGAAGCCATCATATCTGTGCACTCACTCGGATTTCCTCGTCCTTTTTCTTCGTAGATACGAAAATAATCAAGATGATCCGACTGGTTGGAAAATGGCGATCTGGGATTGGTCAATTTATCTCGAAAGACAGCCTACATCATGATTCGCAACTTCTCCAGCTTTTATATTCTCGTAGTATGTAAATATCAGAGGATCATACACAGCAACGACGGTGTTTACATATGGCGGTTTGGGCTAAACAGTGTCTCGCACTTGTTGAATGGTGACAACAAACAAAAGGGCTATAAGGTTGTTGCGTTGTTCGAGTGGACAGACTACTAGATCAAAATGAAGCTAATGATTTATATTGTTTTAGCGCTCTGCATGTTCTTCCATGCTGATTGTGATCTCGCAAGTGAGTATATTATTTTATTTTCTCCCAAGACTATGTGATGTATCTATAATTGGCATTTGATTTAGTAGATAAGATCACATAACTTTATTTTTAAAAAACTGGGTTTCAGAGTAATTTCAGTGTAATTTCAAACCTTATAAACATCAAATAGTTACAATTAGATATTCACAACATTAGGCCTATATGTGAAACTTTTAATTTTAATTATACCTCTTGATGATATGTTATATGAGTAATAATTAATAACGAGGGTTGATTTCCTTTACAAGTATATAGATGATGCAGCAATATGCTACAATGATAATAGTGACTTGGTATTCTCAACTAAAATTAAAATCAGCTCCTCGATCCACTCCTTTATATTTAAGTTGTTGCTATATTTTAATAAGATTGCCATGCATCATGAATTAATTTGATATATATCCAATGAAAATTAGGGACCAATGGTGAAGAGATTAAGTGAATTTTATTTGAAGTCAGCACATTTTACATTATAGCTCATATAGGCTCTGTGCATTCATTTTTGTAATGATTATATATTCTGAGACATTGTTTTAAATTACATGTATAAAGTGTTCTGTTCCTGATATATTTGTAGCTGAAAGTGAAGCCTATGCAGTTGAAATTATCATCTATCGCCTTACAACGGACACGGTTTGTAGTTCATAACAGATTCAGGGATATTTTTAGGGTCTCAGTCTGTAGGGGGCCGAAATAAGACCCCATTCCCAATGCTAAAAGCAGGCATTTTTCTCAATTTTTGCTTTGAAATTCTCAAACAGTAAAAACAAATCAACACAGGGTAGCCAAATCGTTCATAAATCTTCTTCACAGGTCCACATATTACAATTTTTGCTTCAAAATTCTTAAGTAAACCTAATTTTTTGGCCTCTGCTTATTTGAATGAGGTAAGCTTTGACCAAATTGAAAGTCAGAAGGAGCCCAATTATGCCTTAAAGCACTCTGAATTGGGTTTTTCCCTATTTCTTTGTATGAAACATTTTTCCCAATTTCAAACAAATGTCGCTCCATTTCCCAATTGGAAAGGCCCTGACCCTTGAAACCAAGACCTAAAAAAATCCTGAAATTTTTAAACTACATATACTTATGTATATGCTACATACATTTATTTACAGTTTATTGATATATTTATTTATATTAACAACTCAGTTTATTGAGTAACATACAGTCTTAAATAATGAATCAGTTCAGAATTAAATTGTACGTGAGCTATGCATCTATCTTTTTTATACAGTGGACAGCGAATGGCATGGAAACGACACTTTCTGGGGCAGTGGCTTCCGCAGCTAACACGTACTGTGAATCAAACCCAGAGACGTGCGGTCTGACAACATGCTGCACATCAGTGTAAGTCTTTATGTTTTATGCTTTAGTTGACTCACTGTGGATATCAACTAGACGTGACCTGTCAGTCTTAATGTTCAGTCAGATTATTTTATTCACTAATTATATTAAGGGGCGAGATCAAAAGATCGATGTTGCATAAAAATCTAAATAGGATTGCTTTCCTTTATTTAGGTCTATCAGTTTCAAAGAGACGGATGTTGGAAAAGTTAGTGGATATCCACTGAAAGACTTGAAAAATCTAAAACACAAATTTTACCTCAAATTCCCAACTGGATTTACCGCCTCCAACTCATCAGTAACAGAATTTGTTGTTGTGAATTCAGTTTTGTATGGTAAGTACAGTGTAAATATGACTGGCATTGTAGGGTTTCTAAATTGTCTGTGTCATTTCCTAGTTAGGTGATTATTGCAGTTGTATAGTGTATGCTTAGGATTATTCTAATCGTATGCATATGATTATTGTTTTGATTGTTTGGTTGTTTATTTTATACTTATCCCATCAAGAATTTTTCATTCATATTGAAATGTCATGAGCTGTAGGTGAAATTCACAGATTATGCTGGGCGCTCGGGTCCATAGCAGTGAGAGTTCTTTAGTGTGCCAATGCCTGCCATGACCCGGGACATCCGATTTTAAGGTCATATCCGAAAGACCTGGGATTCTCACTTCTAAATGCCAAACGTTTGGCAAAGGAGCAATCGCTATACCTAAGTTAACATCTTACATTGTAGGTTTGACCATGGCATGAGCGGGGCTTGAACTCACAACCTCCCTGTTATGAAGCAAACGCTCTACCACTGAATTACCATGCTTATTTTAGTTTATGATAATTGTAGTTTAGTTGTATAGTGTATGCTATATGGTATTCTATGGTTATAATACATGGAACGAAAGAAACCATGAAGTTTGAAAAAAAATTGAACGCATCATTAGACTTTTCTTCTTCTTTTCCACAGACAAGAAATTTTATCAAATTTGAATTCACATGGGGGGAACCAGTTTTGTTACTGTATGTTTTGTAATTCCATATATTGGAACATATATTACTGTATAGAGGGGATCAATTTTGCCTCATGTGGGATCCTCCATTTCTAATACTAATGAAAATTTCCCAGTATACAGTTCCAACTCTTCAACTGGCTTTTGATCCTTTTGTATATATTATATACAATAAAATATGTTCAAATCAAATCAACTCTTTAACCATTAAAAAAATATTTAAAAAAAAAAAAAAAAAAAAAAAAGGAGATTGAAACCAATAGGAATAAGTATACTCTTTATATTTTGTTTCTTTTCTAGAAATCATACGACTCGCAAGAACAACTTTCCATACATCGACTGGCTACTGGGTCACTTGGGCGGATGAAACATACTTTGGTATTCCAGCTACCACACAGGAAAATCAAATCATCATTCCAATCGCATTTGTTGTTTTGTTTGCCGTCATATTCTTAGCTATTGGGCTTCATTTCTGGAAGTAAGTAAATGTAGTAAATGTTTTATATGATTGATATTTTAATTTGTTAGGACTTGTTCACATTTCTAAAAATAATATTAAGCTTTGAAAAGCAGTACCTTGCTAAGAACCATGTCATATGCATTTGCCTGTTATTCAGTAAAATCAAATTTAAACAATGAGGTGCCACTGAATACATTAGTTACTAAGTAAGCTCCCTCTAATGTTTTACAGGTAAATGTACATTGTGTGTACATATTTTAAAAAAAAAAATTGTGCTGATGATGGATTGGTTGTATATTCTTCAAAACCCTGCTTCAGTTTTAGAAACATTTGGTGTTCCAGTCAATGAGTTGGATGAATATGAGTTAAAGTACCTATACTGGATTCCTAAACTTCATAAAAACCCTTACAAACAAAGATAATTTGCTGGATCCAGTAAATGTTCTACCAAACCCTATCTTAATTTACTCCTCACGAAAATATTAACAGCTGTGAAGGAGAAACTTCAAACGTACTGTATGACTACATATGCAAAAAATGGTGTTAATCAAACGTGGATTCTAAAACATTCTAAAGAACTTTTAGTAAACTTGAAATCACAAAACTTTCCTCAAATCAACAACATCAAAACGTATGACTTCAACACTTTACACGACCATTCCTCACAATAAATTAAAGACCAGACTTTTTGACATCATAAACAGTTACTTCTTCAACAAAAATGGAAAACGCAAATATTCCTATCTAGTGATCAGTCATCCAAACACTTGCTTTGTTAAATGCCAACGATTCCATGCACAAGTACTCTAAAGTTGAAATAAAAAGTATGCTGGAGTTCCTCATTGACAATATCTTTGTGGTCTTTGATGATCAGGTCTTCCAACTGTTTGTTGGTATTCCCATGGATACAAATTGTGCTCCTTTGTTAGCTGACCTGTTTTTATATTCCTATGAAGCAGAATTTATTAAAAAACTTCTCTGTGAGAAGAAAACATATCTTGCTGTGGCCTTCAATTCAACATTCAGTTATGATGATGATGTGTTATCTATTACCAATGATAATATTTATTCATATGTTGATTCAATATATCCCAGAGAACTCGAAATAAAAGACACCACAGAGTCGTCCACTTCTGTTTCATACTTAGATATTTTATTGAAATTAGATATTAACGGCAAACTAACAATTCAATTTATGGCAAACGGGATGATTTCAATTTCTCCATCATCAACTTCCCATATTTATGTAGCAATATTCCACTATCACCTGCATTTGGTGTTTACATCTCTCAACTGATTCGATACACAAGAGCTTGTTCTGTGTATGATCAGATCTTAAATAGACGTAGGCTATTGACAAAAAACTTGATGGTGCAAGGTTACCAACAGTCTCGTTTAAAATCAGCATTTCGCAAATTCTATGGTCGTTATAACGATCTAGTTTGCCAATACAACCTATCATTGGGTCAAATGCTCTTACGTGTTTCATGCCGATTGTTAAGCCGTTCTTGGCACACTAATTTTGACTACGGATAACTCCATTTACCTGATCAAGATATAGGGCTCACGGCAGGTGTGCCAGGTCGACAAGGGATGCTTGCTCCTCCTGGGCACCTGATCCCACCTCCAGGGGCCCATGTTTGCCCATCTCTCTATTTTGTATTGCTTATAGGAGTTATGAGATTGATCACTGTTCGTTATCTTCACCTTTCATATATATAAGTTTAACTTCCAACTTGAGAATCTTTCACTCATGTGGAGAAGTCACCATTGCCGATGAAGGGTTGCATAATTTAGGCCTATGCTCGGCGCTTAAAATGGCCTTTAAGCAGGGAGGGATCTTTGTCATGCCACACCTGTTGTGACACTGGGCCTCGATTTTTGCGGTCTCATCCGAAGGACTGCCCATTAAATTGCCTCTTACCATAAATATGTTCCATATATTTATTTCATTCAACAATTTTAAAACAGAATTATATCAATACTCTGTGTTAATTACGGATGAAAGGGGGGGGGGGGGGGGGCATGAAAGAGCATACTAGTAGATATAAGTGTCAAATTGATGTCCTGCCAGACTTTCTTTTTCATAACTTTCACATTTTATATCATTGACAGTAAAAAGAAACAAAATGAAATTCGCTTGAGGAAGAAAATTGATGATAAAAAGGCAATGAAGAAGAACAAAGCCATGGTGCAACCCACGTACAGAGTGGACCCAGAAATCAAAGACATTGACGATGAGCAGGTGGAGAAGACGTAAGCTGCACCCTTATGGGATTTTCCTCTTACTTAGTGTTTAGTTTGGATTTTGCATTCTTTCACTTTTGGATGTAGTGTCAGCGTGTATTAAATTCTCCACGGAGTATGGGAGGGAGTTGTGTTCTGATTTCTTTTATCAGAGTAGCGATTGTGTTAAGGCTTAATCCAGAAGTTTTAAATTACATTTATTAACAGGAAAATACAAAACATCGAACGCAATTGTTTCTTTTTCAGTTTTATATACACTGTGTTCTGATAATTCCCATTTTAGAAAGACTATATAAACATTATATAAATGGTATATATATCAGTTATATGAATGATATATACAACAGTTTTGAAATTCAAGGGTAATTACCCTGTTGGTTTTTTCCTAATGATTAAACCAATTATCATCAACCTCTTCTGTATAAGAATTGTTCTAAATGTCACGAAACATTTTACAGTCTTTTCATGCTATGTAACTTTTCAGATGATTAAAAACTTAAATTTAGGGAGATAGGCTATGCCTTCTGCCTGATCCCATTCACTTATTAGTGAATAAAATATTGCTTAAAATAAATTATTTATGTTAGAGAAGTATATAACTTAAAAGGACTTTCAATACTACATGTCTTAAAACTTAGCCATTAAAAGTTTAACAACCCCTGTTCTTCAATTACATGGATGATTGATTGATTTGAACATATTTTATTGTATAAGTGTATATACAAACGGTTTGAACACAAGTTCTTTCCACTTACGGGGTTCTCTCGTTACATGGATTGCGTATACCTATATCATACACATAAACCTTACTATATATAGTACAACCTCTATGATATTTTTCTTTCACTTAGATTGATTGGAAGTAATAAAATCATTTTAACACCTACAATTCGGCAAGTAAATCGCACGCTGTAGTCTCGCTGGTCATAATCAGTCTCTACATGTACTATACGTTTTGGAGTACTTTGACTTGTCTGCATAGATCAATTATAGTTTATAAGGATCTGGGAGGTGCCTCTCATTCTTTCTTTCATTTTTTTGTTAGATTAGTAATATTATCAACAACAAAGGTTTTGATTATTGAATTATAGTAAAAGTATGATTGACATTATCTAATGAAGTTTGAAAATGGAGGAATGAGGGATACAGCTTGAAATTACTATGACACCTTCTGTATAGAATCTTGATTCTTTTTTGTCATTCTGTGCACTCAAAACTGTTTACTCTACACCTTCACTACTTTGCAGCACAAGTCATTGAACGATTTGCTTTGATCATTATCAATGTTAAAATATTTTTATTTAGGTCAATATTTCAGCATTCTTACTTATTGACCTATCATTGGGTCAAATGCTGTCTGACATGTTTCATACCGATTGTTAAGCCGTTCTTGGCACACTGATTTTGACTGCGGATAACTCCGTTTACCTGAACAGGATATAGGGCTCACGGCGGGTGTGACCGGTCGACAGGGGATGCTTACTCCTCCTAGGTACCTGATCCCACCTCTGGTGTGTCCAGGGGTCCGTGTTTGCCCAACTATCTATTTTGTATTGCTTGTAGGAGTTATGAGATCGATCACTGTTCGTTATCTTCACTTTTTATTTATGATCATGAACATTGGAACGCTCTTTTACATATCCCATCCCAATCAATGTATGGCTGTCTGGCGCAAGAAATACCTTGACGTAAACACAGTTATGCATGTTTACAACGGTTACTGTAGATTCGTAAATATACGCGAGAAATTTATCATCGTGTAATTTAGCGAGAATCACCACTCGCGATAGAAAAATGACTCGCCTTTAATTTCATATTGCTGACGTACAAGCAAAAACTGAACAACTCCACTCGCGAATTCATGATCACGCGAATTGATGTCTGTGAGTCATTTCGCGATATTAAGTGTTCGCGTAAAATAAGGAGTCTACAGTATCCAGCTATGAACATTCCTTCTTTCCTAATCAGAATAAGCTACATGTATTTGCTTTGATCCTCTATTGAATTTCCAGCTAACAGGATGAACCTTTCTGTACAAAATGACTCTCTGCAAATTATATAACATTATTAGTATATCGCCACATGTAAGCTAGACCTAAGAGGCCGTGACTACGCGATTCCGTATATCCCTCAAACAGAAATACAGGAGGTAGGTATTATTTCTAGCTAACGTTAATCTGTGGGAATATATCATCAATAAACGTCAAATTCATCTTTACAATGTCAAAGTTTTACGGATACGTAAACTAAACACAAAAACCATCCTTACAATGTTTAAGTTTTACGGATACGTAAACTTTACACAAAATCATTTTTAACAATATCAACGTTTTGCGGATACGTAAACTTTACACAAAATCATTTTTAACAATGTTAAAGTTTTCGCGGATACGTAAACTTTACACCGTATGGAAGAGGTCGCCAACTTTTCAGTGTATTCGCAAAGCCTCGACGTAGTGAAGATGTGTCACGACAGGCAATGTGCACAGCATCCGTGTACCAGTTCTATATATTTACACACACACACGTTCTTTTTCATATAATAACAGAACTTGTGGTTCAGTTCACGATAAAAATGAAACATAATGTCACGTGATATCATTTAATTGTAGTGTCATGATAAATTTGATTGCCATTTCAAATTTAAAAACGACAGAGCTTCAAATTCCATACTAACTACAAATGTAAATTATAAGTAATCAATTTCTATATTGATGTGGTTGGTACTTTAATTAAATCTATTTTAGCGACCTTCGGTTAATGAAGGTTGTTTTAGGAATTAATTAAGTGATCCACTGCATCTTGCAGCCTAATGAAATTTAAAACCGGTATCTTATTTCTTAAACAATCGAGAATCATGCTTGCTAGCTCAAGTTATGCGGTTACCGTGTTTTTCAGTAGACATAGTCTTTCTTAGATTTAGATATTGCATGCCTGGGTGAAGCGTCTACATTAGGCGCAATCTAATTAAAATTATACCTGTATATACCTGTATATTTTACTCTTATACGATGCATTTCAATACATGAAGTGTATCGTATAGGAGCGGATTACACAGATCTAATACTAATTAGATTGCACTAGACGAATCTGAGTTTTTTTCTGCATGAAAACTTTCTTCTTTTCTTTTTCTTTTTTGCGTTTATCTTAAAAATAAGTGCATATCAAATCAGAGAAGGAGAAGCTTTTGATTAATGACATGATTTGTATTTAGATTAATGGAATCGTCATAGTGTGAACTGTACAAGATGTTTCATTTTTAATGCGTACATTTCAATAATTGGGCATCATCTCTCTTTCCTAATCTGTGTTTGCACACTATATGATGTATTTAGCACCGCATTAACTCTGTTCTTCTCTTTTGAATTTCTAGCAAGAAAGACTCTACAAAAAAGCCTAGGTAAGATTGCTGAAATTGCATGACCGTCAGAGATACTAGTACGTGTAGTACACTTAGTACAGTGTAGTAGCTTATCTAACCGATAGAAAGAGATCCGCTGACTTCTCGCTTAGTGTTAGGAAGACTGGAAAAACTCCCAAAATTTCAAGTCCCCACACTTAAAAGGGCATTAGCTGTGCAAGTGATGCGAACCATTTCTTCAACATTTCTCAATGACATGGGAATATATATTAATGACTAAAAAAAACATTTATTTTGTACAAAAAAAAAAGAGAATCCTAATAAAACCACGTTAGATAACCGCTTTTAGTGTAAAGAAATATATAAGGGAGGAGGAGAGCACCGAACTTACATATTCATGTGCCTGCTTTGAGGGTGAAAAGTGTCTGAAATCATTAAATGCTGGTGTTGTTACTTAAATATATAAGATGGGGGCAATTTTCATTGAATTCAATTTTTTATGACAAAATGACAGCTAATGCCCCTTTAAAGAGTCTAACAATCCGTAAATCGCGAGTTCGTTGCAGGCGTTTCTTTTTTCAGGTGATTTTATAGCGAAATTGTATTTTATTTTTCAACCAAATGGGGGTAAATTTTAAAGTATTCAACTTCAAAATATTATCATACATATTCTCCAGTTTCGATTGATAACAATTTTTCTGGTTTCTTACATCGTCTTAAGTAGTATAACAGTACACTGCAGCTTACAGATGTACATAGGATGAATTTCTTGTCTGTCATTAAATGGGAATTGGACTATGTTGAGTTTTCGTGTTAGTTTCACTCCCCATTAAGTGGTGATAAAATTGGGGAAAGAAATTCATCCTCAGAAAAATCATATTCGTCTGTAAAATGTGAATCCAGATTTAATAACATTTCCAAGTTAAGCACAAGACGTCTTCATTGTAGAGCCATACTTCTTCAGCAACACACCATTTATATTTTTCCTGGAAAAGAAAACTGCACAGAAGTGAATACGTAGATTTTACAATTTGAATATCCACCTAATCAAACTCTGTCTTTTTCCTTATCAGTGTTGTCTTATTCATTTCCAAAGTTCTTCTCACTGGTCTGCCATTCAGTAGCGTTCTAGATTGTGGGTTAAGTTAACCCACTGGTCTGCCATTCAGTAGCGTTCTAGATTGTGGGTTAAGTTAACCCACTTAGGACGTGAAACGGGTTCATTAGGGACATATGCTACGTTTCGGGCACTTTTTCTTCTTCTAAAATTATATTTTATCTTCTCGATATGAATAGTTCTTGAATGATTTCTGAAGTATTTTATATTGTAGTAATATTACCATACCTTGTATATCGGGCTGGGTAGCTCAATAGTTTGGTCACCAAACTGGTAATGTAAGGGCCCCAGTTTCTATCTCCGATTCGTCCAAAGAACTTTACCCCCTTATTTGCTACAATAACTTGGTGATTTCCAACCTTCTATAAATACAGATCGTTGACTTTATGTACTTGCAACATCCAGGAACTATACCAACGTATGCTAACTCTAAAACAGACCTGGTAATATACCCCCAAGTTGTTAAGATAGATGCAAGTGGATTTACCTGATATGTTATACATATATATGTAAATTTGTAAAACTTATACGGTACCAATTTTGATGTACCAGATGCGCATTTCGACAAATTATGTCTCTTCAGTGATGCTCAACCGAAATGTTTGAAATCCGAAATAACAATGAAGTTTTAGAGCTATTATAGCCAAAAACGGCGTGCCAAAAAAGTGGAGTAAAATTCGTTTAAGCATAAGAGCTATGCGTGAGGTAGATAATCCTTAATTTTGAAATGAATTTCTAAATATATCTCCAGCTTAACAGAATGTAGAGTGAACTGTCCTATACAGTTTGTCTGTATAATATAATTCTGTTCATCATTATTGTTAGGGTCGCGGCTACGCTTTATTACAGACCAACACACATATACCACATATACATGTATATACTTATTCAGCGGCAGCCTTGACAGAAATTTCACAATTATTGCCTAATACTTTTAAAATACTTAAGATACCAGTTACTTTCCCATATATACAATAGATAACATTTTCTTCACCAAATGTTGAATATTTTCATAGGTTACATAGAGGTATAGTTCTCACCCACCTTCCGTACAGCAGGTCGTCCCAGAAAGATTCTACTGTTCACCCAGTTCTTGGTTTCTTTGGATCTTCGGCCTATTTCTAAGGGGCCATGGCATTTACACGTTACGTCATTCTTTGTTGCGATATTTTGAAATACATATAGGTATTTCGTAAATCGATTTTAAAATACCATTCTTATATTCATACACGGGTTTCAATTGACTTTATAGCCAAAGGTTTTTACAAAACATAGATTTTGTTTTAATCCCAGCTTTTGAGAGACCGATTCACACTGCATAGTTCAGTTCGTTAATATAACCCGCTTTGGGTAGTGTAGATAAGATTGGATCAAGTCCAGTTGTCTAAAAGTAACCAAGGATAGAATAGATAAAGTAAAGTGAAGGAGAAGTGGGTTAAGTCTGGATAAACCATACACAATACTTCTAGTGTCACTTCGAGGTTTTTGCTTCCCATTATCTTTCTCTTTTTTTTTTACTGATTTTTGCAGTCTTTTGTATTCACTTACAGTTTGAAATGGGTTAAGTTAAAGATTTTGTATTGCAAATGTGATTCAGGTCAAACGTTTTTGGGGTACATTAATCTGGGATAAGTTAACCCAATATTATCCAGCCCAAAACGTTCTCTGGAAACCATTTCGTTCTCTTTCAAATCATGTCCAGATTTACGTAGAAATTTGTTTGCAGACTCATTACGTAACTCAGTAAGACATATATATATATATATATATATATATATATATATATATACATATATGCACATAGAAGAATAGATAGATAAATTTGAGAGAGAGAGTGAGAGAGAGAGAGAGAGAGAGAGAGAGATCACACTTTGGTTTAAGTTGACCCACTTAACTTCCAAAGCAGGTTAACTTAACCTACTTTGGTTTTGGGATAATTCAACCCAGAGTGAGCGCTTTGTTAATCCACTATAGCCTAAGTCAACTCGAATTAACAACTTACTGAGAACTGGTAATTAATGTGCATTTGGAAATGCAAAGTCGATCGATGTGTGGTAAGATATAGGGAGACAGTCAGTTTTCATTGTTCCATCTTGTGTACATAAATTACATACCACATTGAGGTCCATACATGTCCTTGTGAGAGAACAATCACCTGGCAGTAACACACCTTCCCATTTGTTGTATTTTAATGACATCATCATCATTCTCTTTACAGAAAGGAGAAGATGTATGTTGATAATTACCCAGTAAAACAGTCGGAGGAAACAGGCAAGAAACACTTTGGTGGAGCTAGCGACACAGATTCCGCCATCAAGATGGATCCCCAGCACGAGCAGATGGACTATGTGGACTCCCAGGCTCAGAACAGAAGTCTGCCTCCTCTCGATGTACAAGAAGAAAGCGAGAGAAAGAAGAAGAAAAAGAAGAAGGACAAGAAGAAGAAGCACCACGGAGACGGATATGATAATCAATCAGCCACTTTATCCACAGAACTCTGAACAGTCTAGGGTGTTTCCAATATTCAAAACAGAACTCTGAACAGTCTAGGGTGTTTCCAATATTCAAAACAGAACTCTGAACAGTCTAGGATGTTTCCAATATTCAAAACAGAACTCTGAACAGTCTAGGATGTTTCCAATATTCAAAACAGGCATTTATTTATGTAAAAGGGATCCAATTTTAAATTATATATTTTCATATTATATGGAAGGGTTGGGTAATACTAGTAATATTGACCTATGTAAATGTTATGATGTATTGAATTACAATACAATAACATACATTTATTTTGCGGTGCGGATTTTGGAATATTGGTACACATATGATGAACATTTGTTTATGTACATGTAGTTTATATCAGGGGAATTTTTAAAATACACCTCAGTCTTAACGTTTATTTGCACCAGGATACTTCATTAATTACGTTTCAGTCATACAAAGGATTAGCGAGAGTGCTATTATATAAATATCATGGTTATGTAGATATTTCTTTATATGAAAGTTTGATATCCAAAATTCGTTGAAATAGCATGGTTATGTAAAATTTTGTTGATTTTGAGATCTAAAATTCGTTAATATAGTTCGGTTATGTAGCCTTTTCTTTATATGATTTTTATCAATTGTGATACAGCAATGCTGTTTTTAAAATCGCAATAAAAAGCTGGCAATACTCAGGCCTGTGATTTAGGTATCTTTGTTTGCCGGTTAAATGTGCATCAGGACGTACCTTTATATGCATGTACAATGAAGAAAATGAAACTTAGTCTTAAACTGTAACATTGGATTTTGAATTTAGTAATAAGGAGTTTCGTATGTGCTATTCCCTTTAGTTAATACTTAGAGACCTGAAGAAGTCATCGAGATTTGTGCTCATTCACGAAAATATATCATCTTTCTTTTTAAATTGTCTGATCTTAGCATTATATTTATTCAGCCTATTTATTCGAAAGTATGAATGAGTAAACAATTGAATAGTTTTAGCTCATAGTGAATGTTAATGTGAAAGACTGTAGAATGTTGTTTAGTGATCGTATTTAAATACATTATATCTTATTCAAGATATCAAAATCAATTCAAGAAGCGATATATTTACTGTATATATACGTAACCTCTTCTTATCTGCTTTAAACATGTTGACATTGTTTCGTAGTTTCTAGTCAATGTCCGATTTATACATTTCCATGTTGTGCGGTCTAGTAGTCGTTATTTTAACGCTGTACAGTAGTCCTTTTGCAGGATTTGAGATTTAGAACATCAAATTTTGGTAACGTACTTTTGAAAAAAGATTTAACGAAATTTTCTCTATCTAGCGGTGTGACGTACCCGTATCGTGTTTGTATCACGCACAGTGTATTATGTATCACGTACAGTGTATTATGTATTGTCAGTTGATGCTTTTTTCTGTTTGGAGGGAGGTGTAATGCAAACAAAACCTTTGTCATGATGAAGATATTTCGGATTTTATTTTTATTTATTTTTTTATCATTCATGATTATGCATTTTATGTCCGGATCATATTCGACCTTTATGAAGTGACACATCCCATGGTTTGTTCCAAAAGCATGTCTCCGACTGATTCTATTCGATCAATCATGCCGAGTTTAAAGTATCTGTCACGTTGTGTTAATCACACATACAGAAGATGAATTTCTTTTAAAATTCAAAACATTTTTCACAGCATATATATTCACACATTACCAATACAATTTGCTGCATAATACGTGGTTAAAAAATTTAAACTTGGATATATTTACCAGAAACCAAAAAGAAAATGAAGAACGGAGAAAGTGTCCAAACTGTCCATGATACACTAGTAAGATTTTTCAAATTGAAAAAAAAAAATCTAAGGTATTTTGTCATCGATATGTTTTTAGATGAAAGTACTTAAATTTATAATTTATCTATTGTTTTCTGTATTCTCAAAATTATGATCTCAACTCTATCGCGTAGAAAAGAATTACTTTTCACATATTTCTACAATGTCATTGTTTATTTTTCTCGCTTATGATAATGAGGCATTTATATACTCTGACAGTATTTGAAACTGTACTTACCGATGTTGTTCATCCGGATTCGAATATAAAAGAAAATTATTAATGTGCTTGAAACCAACCACATATTGTTGTTTACTGTTTATATTTTTGCAGTGAGTTGAATATTAGATAGTATTGCTATGAAAGGGCGTATGAAGTTTAGAATATCTTTAGCAATTAACTAAATACTCTTTTAAACACCGTTGTAACTGATTTGCACGTCTGTGATATATTTTTGTATTAATTAAATATTTTCAAGCTGGAGTTTCATGTGTTGTGATGTATCACATTATACATGTGTTTTAAGTATTCAGTGAAGACCGGAAACAAACAGCACAGTGGACGCAGTATTAAGCAGCTATATTGGCGGATATTGAGGGAGAGTTACGGGGGATGCACAGTGGCGGATTTAGGCGCCCCCCACCCCTTAAAATTTAAAAATTTAAGGTAAA
Organism: Ostrea edulis; assembly: GCF_947568905.1. Taxonomy (NCBI): domain Eukaryota; kingdom Metazoa; phylum Mollusca; class Bivalvia; order Ostreida; family Ostreidae; genus Ostrea; species Ostrea edulis. Next base: position 14,496,043 of record NC_079169.1, read on the forward strand.
TCGCGGTATCATGTTTTGGAAAATGTACTAAACGATAATAGAAGCAACAATTTCTTCCACTCCCGGGAAATAAATGACAAAATCTTTTGATTTCTTGAATTACTTTATTGGGAGAACTTAATTTTTTCAACAACAAAAATTTGGGTCATTTTATTAATTTCACCTTATTAAAATGATAGAAAATAGTACACATGACTAAATAGGAAAAATATTTCAAGCCCCATAAAATCTGTAAAATCCATGAGCTTCAGAGGGCTTCGCCCCCTGGACCCCCACCAGGGCTTGGCCCTGGACACACTGCCTCATAAAGTGGCGCCCCCCGTAACCACAATTCCTGGATCCGCCCCTGATGCATCCCCCCCCCCCCAATTTTGTCAAATATCCTTTCCGAACATGGTCTTTTGGGGTATGTAAACCCCAATGACATGAACAAACTCGATGACTTCACCAGAATGGATGTATTCTAGCTTCCCCATGTCATTACTCAATGTTGTTATGTCTGTTATACGTCATTACTCTGTGTTGTTATGTCTGTTATACGTCATTACTCAGAGTTGTTATGTCTGTTATACGTCATTACTCTGTGTTGTTATGTCTGTTATACGTCATTACTCAGTGTTGTTTTGTCTGTTATACGTCATTACTCAGAGTTGTTATGTCTGTTATACGTCATTACTCAGAGTTGTTATGTCTGTTATACGTCATTACTCTGTGCTGTTATGTCTATTTTACGTCATTACTCTGTGTTGTTATGTCTGTTATACGTCATTACTCAGTGTTGTTATGTCTGTTATACGTCATTACTCTGGATTGTTATGTCTGTTATACGTCATTACTCTGTGTTGTTATGTCTGTTATACGTCATTACTCTGTGTTGTTATGTCTGTTATACGTCATTACTCAGTGTTGTTATGTCTGTTTTACGCTTTCTATTCGCCGTTTACTTTCTGTAACAGTTACTCTCTTTTTTTCTACTACCGGTGTATTTATTTTTAAATTATTTATTAATTAGCTTTCTTAATCTATAATATCGATACCTAGCCCCCTGATTATTTTTTTGCACAAGTCCTCTGAAGTTAAAATAAAAAAAATATGCTAGAGTTCCTCATTGACAATATCTTCGTGGTCTTTGGTGATCAGGTCTTCCAACAGTCTGTTGGAATTCCCATGGGCACGAATTGTGCTCCTTTGTTTGCTGACCTGTTTTTATATTCATATGAAGCAGAATTTATTCAAAAACTTCTACGTGACAAGAAAAAATCTCTCGCTGTGACCTTCAATTCGAATTTTAGATATATCGATGACGTTTTGTCTATTAACAATGATAGCTTTCATTCATATGTCGATTTGATATATCCCTGTGAGCTCGAAATAAAGGACACCACAGAGTCGTCCACTTCTGCTTCATACTTAGATATTTTATTGAAAGTAGACATTAACGGCAAACTAACAACTCAACTGTATGACAAACGGGATGATTTCAGCTTCTCCATCGTCAACTTCCCACATTTATGTAGCAATATTCCATTATCACCTGCATATGGTGTTTACATATCTCAACTGATTCGATATGCAAGAGCTTGTTCTGGGTATAGTCAGTTTTTAAATCGAGGAAAGCTACTGACAAACACGTTGATGGTACAGGGATTTCAACAGTCTCGATTGAAGTCAGCATTTCGCAAATTCTATGGTCGTTATAACGATCTAGTTCGTCAATACAACCTCGCATTGGGTCAAATGCTGTTTGACGTGTTTCATACCGATTGTTAAGCCGTTCTTGGCACACTGATTTTGACTGCGGATAACTCCGTTTACCTGATCAGGATATGGGGCTCACGGCGGGTGTGACCGGTCAACAGGGGATGCTTACTCCTCCTAGGCACCTGATCCTACCTCTGGTGTGTCCAGGGGTCCGTGTTTGCCCAACTATCTATTTTGTATTGCTTGTAGGAGTTATGAGATTGATCACTGTTCGTTATCTTCACCTTGCACGTTATAACTACCGTATATTTCAACATCAGTATTTTTTTATTTCTTTATCATTTATTTCATCTTTATAGTTTATTTTTCATCACCTCTCCCAACTTCACATAGAAGGCATGCTTGGCCGACCCATCGTAAGTGTCATCAAACAGTCCATGTAGACACTTTCTGAATTTCTTGATTCACATATCCGTCCTCGTGTAGAAGATGTCTCAAAGACACAACCGATTATATCAGTAAGACTCCTTCTAATTTCCCCGGCCAGACAATTTTTTATGACACTGGACGTCACCTCCCTGTACACCAACATTCCACACCAGAAAGGTAGTAAAGCTTGTAGGAAAGTTTGGGATACGGGGTCTGTGTTTGCCCAACTTCAGAGTAGAATTTTATACCATTTGGTTTAATGTTTTTACATCGGCTAACTTGGGTATCCCATACTTGGAGTCCTAAACCTTTAAGCATCCCCTGTCGACCGGTCACACCAGCCGTGAGCCATCTATCTTGATCAGATAAATGGAGTTATCTATAGTCAAAATCAGTGTGCCATGAACGGCCTAACAATTGGCACGAAACACGTCAAACAGCATTTGACCCAATGATAGGTTGTATTGCCAAACTAGATCGTTATAACGACCATAGTTTGCGAAATGCTGATTTTAAATTAGACTATTAGAACCTCTGCACCATCAAGTTGTTTGTCAGTAGCCTGCTCCGATTTAAAAACTTACCATACTCAGAATAAGAATCAGTTGAGAGACTAAAACACCATACTTATGTAGGTGATAATGGAATATTACTACATAAATATGGGACGTTGACGATGGAGAAGATGAATCATCCCCTTTGTCATAAAGTTGAGTTGTTAGTTTGCCGTTAATATCTGCTTTCAATAAAATATCTAAGTATGAAGCAGAAGTGGACGACTCTGTGGTGTCTTATTTCGAGTTCATTGGGATATATTGAATAGACTTATGAATGAAAATTATCATTGTTAATAGATAATGAATCGTCGATATATCTAAATGTCGAATTGAAGGCCACAGCGAGAGATTTTATCTTCTCACGTAGATTCTGCTTCATAGGAATATAAAAGCAGGTAAGGTAACATGATATAAAACTCTTGTTTTGATTGGTTCCCCTCTCGATATAAGCATTATTAAGTTGTCAATGATATAAAACTCTTGGCTGTTTGATTGGTTCCCCTCTCAATATAAGCATTATTAAGTTGTCAATGATATAAAACTCTTGGCTGTTTGATTGGTTCCCCTCTCGATATAAGCATTATTAAGTTGTCAATTATATAAAACTCTTGGCTGTTTGATTGGTTCCCCTCTCGATATAAGCATTATCAAGTTGTCAATGATATAAAACTCTTGGATTTTTGATTGGTTCCCCTCTCGATATAAGCACTATTAAGGGCAAGTAACCTTTCATCTTGACATAAATTATTATAATTAAACCATTAAAAACAAATTGGCACAAACACGAATATAAAGAATAAATGTCTAGTTTAATTGTAGGAGAGACTGTCGGCTTCGCTGATTATACAAATCGGTCGGTTCTAATTTGATTGTGGGAGAGACTATCAGCTAATTATACAAATAGCCTCCGTGCTTCCATTGGTCCTATACCCAAACTATACAAACAACCGAGATATTAAAAGAAATGAAACAATTTGTGCCAGTAAGAGACTGGAGCGAGATCTAGTCATTCCTGGTTCCCTTATGTATTCCTCAACCACGTGATTTTGTTTTGTCTGATACGACGCGGAAGGAAATATTGTTTAATTCCGTATGCATTGATTTACTGCTTGCTAAAGGTTGAACATATAGGACTCACAGCGGGTGTGATCGGACGACAGGTGATGTTTCCTCCTCCTAGATACCATATCCCACTTCCGGTGTGTCCAGTGGTTCGTGTTTACCCAACTATCTATTTTGTATTGCTGATGGTAGTTATGAGATTGATAATTGTTTGTTATCTTCACCTTTTATGAGAAGAACAAGATGTGTTTGTGAAACACAAATGCCTCCGACAATGGCCAATTCCCAAAGATGGCTAAGGTCACAAGGACAAAGATCTTGTTACAAGAAAAGCTCATGTGCAATATGAAAGCTCTAATATTTACCATTTTTAAAAAAGTTATGACCAAAGTCAAGTTTTTTAAAAGTAGGTCAAATGTCAAGGTCAAAAGATTTAGTACCCACGGAAAAGTCTTGTCACAAGGAATACTCATGTGAAATATCAAAGCTCTAGCACTTACTGTTAAAAAGTTATTAGCTAGGTTAAAGTTTCAGATAGAATTACAGAATGACAGACAGGACAAATAGAATATGCCCCCGATCTTCGATCTTGGGGGCATAAAACATCCCTTGCTGTGGCCTTTAATTCGATATTTAGATATATCGACGAGGTATATATTAAAAATGCAAATTTTTCATTCATATGTCGATTTGATATATCCCTGTGAACTCGAAATAAAAGACACCACAGAGTCGTCCACTTCTGCTTCTTACTTAGATATTTTACTGAAAGTAGATATTAATGGCAAACTAACAACTCAACTTTATGACAAACGGGATGATTTCAGCTTCTCCATCGTCAACTTCCCATATTTATGTACCAATATTCCATTATCACCTGTATATGGTGTTTATATTTTTCAATTGATTCGATACGCAAGAGCTTGTTCTGCTTATGATGAGTTTTTAAATCGAAGAAGGCTACTGACAAACAAGTTCGTGGTGCAGGGATTTCAACAGTCACGATTGAAGTCAGCATTTCGGAAATCCTATGGTCGTTATTACAATTTAGTTTGCCAATACAACCTATCCTGTCTGACGTGTTTCATACCGATTGTTAAGCCGTTCTTGGCACACTGATTTTGACTGCGGATAAGTCCGTTTACCTGTTCAAGATATAGGGCTCGCGGCGGGTGTGACCGGTTCGAAAGGGGATGCTTATTCGTTCAAGGCACCTGATCCCACCTCTGGTATATCCAGGGGTCCGTGTTTGCCCAGCTCTCTATTTTGTATTGCTTACAGGAGTTATATGATTGATCACTGTTCGTTATCTTCACCTTTCATGCAAATATTTCATTATAAGTACCTGAATTTTTGCTAGAACTGTATTCCATGATAATCCTGTGGGGATCCGGGCTAGAATAGGTCTCCAGTACCCCTTGCTTGTCGTAAGAGGCGACTAAATGGGGCGGTCCTGCGGATGAGACTGCAAAAACCGAGGTCCCGTGTCACAGCAGGTGTTGCACGATAAAGATCCCTCCCTGCTCAAAGGCTGTAAGCGTCGAGCATATGCCTAAATTTTGCAGCCCTTCACCGGCAGTGGTGACGTCTTCTTATGAGTGAAAAATTCTCGAGAGGGACGTAAGACAATAAACAACCAACTACAGCTGTGATGATTAATAGGCTAAAATGGATATGAAATATTTGTTCCTTTGACCTCTAGCCTCAGAATTAAGAGGATCCTTGTATTTACTCTGAACCAAATTCAACAGGGGACACAGTCTGGTTTAGATGATAACGTTTGAGTTTCATAATTTAATCCAATGACATAAATCCGGCAACAGAAACACAAGTTTGAATGTCGTTTTTCATTTCAAAAGCTCAGTGCAACTTCACGTATGATGTCTATTTTAAGATATCAATACTAGTATATTAATAACTCTTTTCTTGAGGGTTGCTGAGGTGAATATGAGGTCATGTACAATGCAACTATACATAAATGAATAATTAAGACTCCATAACATTAATCTTATTTATTAGGAACACTAAAAACTCATAGTCGGAACCCACGGGTTTTCTCTCCGAATGCATGCATGAATGTGTTCCGGTGATGTAAAAACTGAGGGTTTTCACAAATCATTCAGAACACTTTTTCAATAAAAATCTCTATCTATTGTTTATCAGACTTATGAATATGCATGTTTACTCCTAGCTCCCACATGTGCACGGTCAAGTTCTACCCTGTGAGAGTCTAATCTATAAATAAAGGTCGCCTCATCAAACTCCTATATATATGAAACGATCAAGTGAGCATGCGCAAGCTGCTTTTTCCCCCTTAGCATCCGGTTTCACCTCGCTTGTATATTTTCTGCGTGGATTCTCGGGCTCACTACACTATTTTAAAGCTTATACTCTGCATGACACCACGTCACAAGATGGCGATTCAAATGTTTTGTGATATTATTTGTATCGATCGATTTGTTTGTCTATCATCGTAACTCAGTGTTTAAAGCATTGGGTTGGAAAAGAGAGAAAAAAAGCAATGGGTTGTTGAACCGCAGATCTCGAGTTCAAATCCCCCAGAGTCTTTTATTCATGTGTTGAAATAATTTTTTTGAAAATCATGTTTTTTTTCCACATTTGTATATTTTTTGCCTTTTTGACATATATGATTATTGTATATCATCACATCTTTTATAGTTAAATCAATTCTTACTTATTTGAGAAATTATTTCTGGGTGTGGTGGCTAACATCTGTAGACATATTTTAGTGCATCTGAGCTGAAATCAAGTGAACTTTTCTGATCACCTGTGATCCATCTGTCTGTAAAGTTTTCACATTTTCCACTTCTCCAAAACCGCCGGGCCAGTTCATTCATACATACCTTTGGCTATGCTTGGGTAATGGTCTTTTAGAATTGTTAAATTTAGGTCCCACATCCGTTAGAAAACAGAAATAAATCGGAATTAGGTAAAACATCTTTTCAAAACGAACCCCGTGAAAATATTGACTGGAAATGAGACAGAGGTGATTTTCAAGCAGCGACCGATGCTAATTTCACCGCTACGTATGTTTCACTTGATGTATGTACATATTTCACCTCTACCCCTTTTGTTTTCATATCTTAAAAAATAGCAATGTCCTCATTAATTATCATTCCTCCCAAACATCGCCTTGGTGGATCCAACAATGTTTTGGGATTATGAAGTTATGCATTTTAAGGTTAAAGTCTGTGCATGTACATTGTATGAATCAATACTGACCCCCAAAAACGATGGAAAGCATTGTTTATACACGAAAACATTACGGTTTTACATTTTTTTTAAAATAACTTCCTTTTTATATATAGTTTATATGCAAGCACTATTTTACAGTACATGACCTAAACTTTAAATAGATGGATTGTCCTTTTACATAGCATGTATGCGCGGATCCAGGATATTTTCCCCAGTGAAAAGAGTCGAACTTTTGACCAGAAAATAATGCCATCCTTTTACATAGCATGTATAGGCGATCCAGGATTTTTTCCCAGGGGAAAGAGTCGAAAATAATACCATCCTCTTAAAATGAGCATCTGACCTTAATTGACCAATGGTAATTAAAACACTTCAAACATCAAAAAAGAGTGCTTTTACGTTTACTGAATTTGTTGTATGTTAAGATAGATGTATGATTGTTCACTGTGGATCCTCTCGGTTTCCACTATCTGTAGATGTTTTGTCTCTGATACTTCACTTTGATGCTTTAATATGGAATGTACATGTATGAACGAGCGTTAAATCCACAATGCACTCTATCTAGAGGACGCTACGGAAATTCACATCCTCGTTAGTCCGTCATTTTTGTATGAAAGTGATTAAGTTCTATTAATACCATAGTGTTACACTTAAGTATTACTAACCACATGACTGATGCATTCGTTTCATTTCTAAAGACAAGAGAAAGGCGAGTTATCTTCGAAATGCTGAGGGGAAAGTTGTTTCTCCTACCCATAATGTTTGTGGTGTTACTACCACTTACATTTATCATCACGTGAGTACTCTCTCTCTCTCTCTCTCTCTCTCTCTCTCTCTCTCTCTCTCTCGTAGTAGTAGTAGTAGTAGTAGTAGTAGTAGTTGTTGTTGTTGTTGTAATTGTTGCCGTAGTAGTAGAAGCAGTAGTGTACGATAAACTATAACAATGCTTGCACACAATTTCGGCACTTCTTCATTAGATTTTACTTTCATAACTGTAGCAATTCCTATAGGAAAAAATGGGTACTATATTCATCAAGATTTTTACGCACATAATTCACAACTACTGCGCATTTACGAGGAAATGACTACCATCACAATTTCTAAAGATATTAAAGGCAACGACATTGGAAATGTACTACAAGTACACGGGCGGGTGTGACCGGTCGACAGGGGATGCTTACTCCTCCTAGGCACCTGATCCCACCTCTGGTATATCCAGGGGTCCGTGTTTGCTCTACTTTCTATTTTGTATTGCTTACAGGAGTTATCATCTTCACAAGTCAAGGGTTATTGATTCATTACCTCGCACTAACCCATGACATCAGTCGCTATATAAAAGTTGGGCTCATTAGAACATTACGCAATCCACTATGAATAAAACATCCAGTGAAATCGCTGCATCTTGTTATGGTGTACATGGATACAAATGACGCGATCGCATACTGCTGTATTGATAAACACGCGCAATTGTAATATTTACACCACTTATTACGTTTATTGATTGAAGATCAAGTTTGGAAACCTTTTTGCTTAAGACAATATTGCTTAACGATTGAAATAGCCATAACTGTAGGTATCAATACACGTGTTTTTATTTGAATCTCTTACTTCGCGTTGTTATAAATAGAACCGCATTCTCATTGGTTCCCACTCTTTTGTGGAAACAAACAGAATGAGTCCAACGTTTTGATAGTCACTGGTGTCAAGTGTTAGTGCGAGGTAAAGAATCAATAACCCTTGACTTGTGAAGATGAGAAGTTATGAGATTGACCACTGTTCGTTATCTTCACCTTTTATGTATTAGATAAATCCATTGATGTTAAATACGACTCTTTCTATATGTCAAGCATAGGACGATTTATTAAAAAATGTAAACAGACTAAATGTTAAATGCAACAGTAAGATGTTTTTACATATTTATTAGACAAAGATTATCAGTTGCTACCTGCCATTGATCAGCTTCCATCTCCTTAAGAAATAGATATATCCTCTGAAATTGGGATTAATCTGGAAAGTCTAGAATATTACCTGTGATAACAATTATAGGATGTAAATCGGAATTTTCACTTCTGGCACATTTACTTTTGCAAAATAGAAGGAAAATAAATTAATATATTTTTATGGCTTTTTGTGCCACTTGAATTTTCCTTGGAATGGACAAATTGGTGAAATGCTCATAATGTGAAAATATCACAAATTAACTTCTGCTTCATACTTAGATATTTTATTGGAAATAGATATTAACGCCAAACTAGCGACTCAACTTTATGACAAACGGGATGATTTCAGCTTCTCTATCGTCAACTTTCAATATTTATGTAGCAATATTCCATTATCACCTGCATATGGTGTTTATACCTCTCAACTGATTCAATTCGCAAGAGCTTGTTCTGCTTATGTCGAGGCAGGCTACTGACAAACAAGTTTATGGTGCAGGGGTTCCAACAGTCTCGTTTAAAGTCCGCATTTCGCAAATTCTATGGTCGTTATAACGATCTAGTTCGTCTGTACAAGCTATCATTGGATCAAATGTTGTCTGAATTGTTTCATACCGACTGTTAGACCGTTCTTGACACACTGATTTTGATTACGGATAACTCCGTTTACCTGATCAAGATATACGGCTCACGGCTGGTGTGACCGGACGACAGGGGATGCTTACTCCTCCTAGGGACGTGATCCCACCTCTGGTGTGTCCAGGGGTCCGTGTTTGCCCAACTTTCTAGTTTGTATTGCTTATAGGAATTATGAGATTGGTGACAGTTCGTTATCTTCATCTTTCATATATATATAACACTACTTTATATCGTCTCAATAGGGGTACAACTGCACAAGTATAAACTGCTCTGCAAGTTTTCTTTATTTATCTTTCATCTTTTCTTGATTTGATATTTTTTCAACTGGAGATCAGTCTTTTCTTATTAGGTTTTTTTCGACTGAGGGCATGAAATTCACTATAACGTTGATTCCACCAAAAATGTAGTCCCATATACCGTAGTTCAAATTTCCCAGGCCGCAGTAATTAATATTATCGATCCTATCTCTTACATAAACAGAGGAAACAGGCCCCAATGCTTAATATTATTAATCCTACGGTGTACTCCTTTACATAAACATAGGAAAATATCCACCATTTCCATAACCATCACTAAAACTGATCATGGTTGTATATAAAGCCTGGTGGTGGTTCTGGTAATCACACAACAGCAATGATCTGAGGAACATCTTCACCTTCAAGAGTTTAATCGTCATCACCGACTGTCTATTCTCTGGCTGAGAGTCGTTCAATATTTTAAGGAAAGCTCAAACCAATGATTAAATACATATACAGAACATAACTCTACAGTACGATAGCTTGGATCACCCCAACGTTTGGGTATTCGTTTCTAATATCGTCGCACTCGTAGAAGTATAAGAAGTAAAATAAATCAGAATTATACAACGGGATGTATATCTACTTGAAACATATATACCTGGAAAGTTTGAGATGATTTCATAAGCCGTGTCTTAGCTCTCCTTATTTCCATGTTCCTTCCTCCGGAACGCGGTGACGTGTTTTTCAAAACAACAACCCCCTTGTATTCAAACTTGGCATTAGCGGGAAGTACACGTGAGAGGATCCATTTCCTAGCGGGTTTTTCTAAATTGAAAGATAGTTGGGTGAGAGCTAAACATGTTAGTTTGAATCTGATACTTGTATATTTAAAAGGATAGCAGTTTTACAAAATAGTGCGAGATATTTGCATCTATTTTACTGAATCGCATCAATTTTCATCTTGACCTATACTTCATATATCTAAACTATGTTTAAAAGTTGAAAGAAATGGTGAACAGCATAAATGATAAACGGATTTCCCGATTAGAAATACAATCGAGAATTTACATTCATTAACAAAAAGTTTTCTGCATTCACAAAATAATTTGGTTCCGCAACAGTGTTGGATCTACAAAAATCGGACCAGGTGCATAGTGAAAGGCAGAGTGTCTGGGGCACAGTAAAGGCTGGGCGTCTGACGGCACACTAAACGGCTGAGTGTCTGGTGGTACACTAAACGGCTGGGTGTCTGGGTCACAGTAAACGGCTGGGTGTTTGGCTGCGCAGTAAACGTCTGAGTGTCTGGTGGTGCACTAAACAACTAAGTGTCTGGTGGCGAACTAAAAGGCTGGGTATCTGGGACACAATAAACGGCTGAGTGTCTGGCGGCACACTAAACGGCTGAGTGTCTGGCGGCACAGTAAACGGCTGGGTGTTTGGCGGTTGACTTGAGACCTTCAGGGGGAAGAGGGCACAAAGTCCCCTGAAACAATTGAGTTCTGACAAAATGGGACGTATATTTTGGTGTTTTTGGACATGTTAAGGTCTATCGCCTTGTGCCCCGTAGCATATAATGCATTCACGGAACGTCTCCAAACATCTCTGTCTACAGCCATAACCCAGGAAAACATCTCTGTCTACAGCCATAAGCCAAGAAAACATCTCTGTCTACAGCCATAACCCCCCAAAAAAACATCTCTGTCTACAGCCATAAGCCAAGAAAACATCTCTGTCTACAGCCATAACCAAGGAAAACATCTCTGTCTACAGCCATAACCCAAGAAAACATCTCTGTCTACAGCCATAACCCAAGAAAACATCTCTGTCTACAGCCATAACCCAAGAAAACATCTCTGTCTATAGCCATAACCCAGTAAAACATCTCGGTCTACAGTCATAACCCAAGAAAACATCTCTGTCTACAGCCATAACCCAAGAAAACATTTCTGTCTACAGCCATAACCCAGAAAACATCTCGGTCTACAGCCATAACCCAAAAAACATCTCTGTCTACAGCCATAACCCAAGAAAACCACCTGATTTTCGTATTCCTCGTTTTCTTTTGCCTTCTGGTGTCCAAAAAAGAACTATATTGCAATCATTGTCATGGATCGGACTTTTCTGAGGATGTGTCCGATGAATTTCCACCTTAGATTGTACCTAATTTCTTGGCTTCATGTATGATCTTTCAGGTAATTATGATGTTAGTTTTTCCTGCCATCTAATTTTAGGAATTCCTGAAGCTGTTGTCAAGGTGCACATTAATCATCTTCTCATCCACTTTATTCGTTTTTTCATGTTTCAGATCCATATATTCTGGTATAACTAGTGTATTATAATCATCAGTTTTGTTTTCTTACTGATGAAGTTTGAGTTTCAAATCTTTTTGAGTTTTGCAAAAACAGATCGTGTCTTTGAAACTTTTCTTTTCATATCTTCCATGCATCCGCCTTGTAACTTTGGAAATTGTCAATCCGAGAAAACCATTGTTGACTGAGGCGAAGCCGAGGTTGACAAATTAATGGTTATTATAACAGAGGAAGAATGTTGTCGAAAAACGTTGGGATCCAGTCCCATCCCACCCCTATCCTTCCATTGCTATATGCATGGTAAATACATGTATTCAAATGTTTGATCTTAAATTTATCTAAATAGCCATGGTGATGTTTAAATACTCTAATACTTGTGAAATCTTTTTCTAGGTACAGTGTAGCTGTGAGCGATGGGGGTGTTTACCCATTCTTTCCTTTTATCAGGTTTGACTGTTGGTTTATTGTTTTCTGTGACTGAGCGCATCATCTACATAGAATGTATATAAAATATATATGTGTGTAAATACAGGGACATCACGATGTTGAGTTTACATATAAAAAACCCTTTAAGAACCTTTATTACACTATATAGTGCTGAAAGAATAGCAAAATCGTAAAATGATATTGGGCCATGAAGAGAATAAATGGGATCGTAAGAAATCCCTGAGTATCTGAGTATAATTCTAATTCTATTTAAAAATTATCGAATTTTAAACAACAATTTTTGCAATGACAACCACCTCTCACTCCGCCGCCGTATCAGATATATATGTAGCGAGTAAACGTTTGGCAAAAATAACTGCTTTTGAACCTACATGCTGATTTCCATTTTACATCAACAGTGACACCGGAACTCTGCCTCCTGAGAGCTGTGTTTTTGGACAATTGCTGAATATTGCAGCTGTGTTGAGTATGTTCATTCCAGCCCGGGTTTAGTATTGGTTTTTTGTTGGGGTTTTTAATGAAAATTTCATGTCATGAGATTTTGAGTACATGTTAAAAATATCAAATGTACCTGATATATACATCACTATTTGTTGGAAATAGATTGCAATTTTATCCTTATGTTAAAGTTTTCACACCTTGCGCAATGTGGTATGAAATATGATTCAGGGCCCCGCCCATGGCAGAATAGGCTTTGTTATAGGTTCCAGGCACAGGGGTAAGCCCGTTTTGGGCCCGAACTCTGTGATACCATAAATATAGAAAGGAGTCTAACTCTGACACAGATAAAAAACTAACCACTCGCTTCAAGTGCCTAAAAAATCTTAAACTAAGTAAGCTATGCGTAATTTGTCGTTTTCCTTGCATAGATTGATATTTTAACTACTTGCATGCCAAATTTCAAGTCACTGGTTCTTAAAATAACAAAGATATACGTCATCGTTCTCTCGATTTCACTTGTTTATTTTTACTAGGACATTTACCGGTCCAGGTCACGGAGTCGTTTCTCGCCTATGACAGCAGCGAAATTCAGACTAGTATGGAAGATTTCGGACCTGTCAATTAAGATTTCACATCAATTATACGCTACTTACTTCCTCATATTTTAATAATGTTCTTCGTGTAGACGTTACACGATTTATTTTTCCTCAGCAGCATCATCTGTTGACAAGAGCTGCCGTTTTAATGAACGCATTAAATACCCGATAGACTTAAAATCTCAAATACCTTAAAACTGATCAAAACATTATTCTTGTAATATTGCACTTAGAGAAGGAATTTTAACATTATTTCTTGGTTTTTTTAATTTTTTGTTTTTGTTTATTCTATTTCATTTAGATTATTATTACCCATTTCCCCCTTCTTTAAAGTTGTAGACATTTCGGGTATTTAGTGTATTCATTAAAATGGCAAATCTTGTCAACAGTTGATGCTGCTGAGGAAAAATAAGTCGTGTAACGTCTACACGAAGAACATTATTAAAATATGAGGAAGTAAGTAGCGTATAATTGATGTGAAATCTTAATTGACAGGTCCGAAATCTTCCATACTAGTCTGAATTTCGCTGCTGTCATAGGCGAGAAACGACTCCGTGACCTGGACCGGTAAATGTCCTAGTAAAAATAAACAAGTGAAATCGAGAGAACGATGACGTATATCTTTGTTATTTTTAAGAACCAGTGACTTGAAATTTGGCATGCAAGTAGTTAAAACATGAATCTATGCAAGGAAAACGACAAATTACGCATAGCTTACTTAGTTTAAGATTGTTTTAGGCATTTGAAGCGAGTGGTTAGTTTTTTATCTGTGTCAGAGTTAGACCCCTTTCTATATTTATGGTATCACAGAGTTCGGGCCCAAAACGGGCTTATCCCCTGTGGTTCCAGGCTATTAAAACTTGATGTGGTAGAAAAGTGTTCTAATCTCAGGAAAAATTGTTTAATTAATTGCTATTTAGAATTAACATGCTATTCATAAAATCATCTCAAGTTCCCTGCAATGTTCTTTTCATATGCTGTCAACATAAACATAGTTTAAAAGTAACTGCATGCATCTTTTATTTTCCTTTCCAAAGTTAGTAAGAATTTCAGACTTAATGATTTTTTATTCCTACCGGACTATAGTTTACAAGCATACAAAACTGTCAACAGTTCATATGTGAATTAAATTACTGGTAGGTGCTATTGAATATTGTTTCAGTTCTGACCATTGTGTACCTGAGATACAGACAGGTGGAAACGTACTGGTCAGTCACCCATTCGCTGACACCATATCCCAGAGCCAACACCGCTTTCCTCGTCCTAGGTCTTCTCTCCGGGGTTGGTCTCAGTATCGTAGGAAATTTTCAGGTAAGAAAAAGATTTGATGCCGTATACAAGATGCTTTTTGTCAGCTTCTCTTGAGCGTAAAATATACTTCTTTTCAGTCGATATGCAATTTCAGAGAGAGACTGAGAGAGCATTTTACCGAGACGTGTTCAGGAACATCGATCTTTGTATCTCTCTCTCTCTCTTTTTATTTCAGGTAGAAAATTCAAAGGGGTTCCATATATTTGGAGCTCTACTTGCATTCATCGTTGGAGGCGCATATTTTTGTACCCAAACGTTTATCTCTTGGAAGGTTCCAGACATCCCCGGGTCCACAAAAACAACACGAGTTATACGGCTCCTTATCTGTATATTATATTGCTGTTTTGCCGTCATCGGTATCCTTTCACGTGTATCGCTATTGCATTGGCAAGTTCTCACCAGAGGACGTTACGCTACGCTCCACAACGAAAATTAAGCCTGCGTAGCGCGCCCTCTGGTGAGAGATTGATGTATTAGGTGTTTATTTTTTGCAAAACTCGTATGCTCATCGTTCAGTTGTTTACAACGCCTCACGTTAATTTTCAAATATTTAAATTTTCAATGTTTTTGTCAATGATACATATACCTCTACAAACTGTTACCCTTATGTATTTTCAAATATGAAAATTATTTCTTAGATATAACGTAATCACGATTATACAGTGGATAGAAACTAAATAAACATGATGAATACTACATAAATATGACAGATACTAAATAAACATGATAGAGACTACATAAACATGACAGATACTAAATAAACATGACAGATACTAAATAAACATGACAGATACTAAATAAACATGACAGATACTAAATAAACATGACAGATACTAAATAAACATGATAGATACTAAATAAACATGATAGATACTAAATAAACATGACAGATACTAAATAAACATGATAGATACTAAATAAACATGACATATACTAAATAAACATGATAGAGACTACATAAACATGATAGATACTAAATAAACATGACATATACTAAATAAACATGACAGAGACTACATAAACATGATAGATACTAAATAAACATGACAGATACTAAATAAACATGACAGATACTAAATAAACATGACAGATACTAAATAAACATGATAGATACTAAATAAACATGACATATACTAAATAAACATGATAGAGACTACATAAACATGATAGATACTAAATAAACATGACATATACTAAATAAACATGATAGAGACTACATAAACATGATAGATACTAAATAAACATGACAGATACTAAATAAACATGACAGATACTAAATAAACATGATAGAGACTACATAAACATGACAGATACTAAATAAACATGACAGATACTAAATAAACATGATAGAGACTACATAAACATGACAGATACTAAATAAACATGACAGATACTAAATAAACATGATAGAGACTACATAAACATGACAGATACTAAATAAACATGACAGATACTAAATAAACATGATAGAGACTACATAAACATGACAGATACTAAATAAACATGACAGATACTAAATAAACATGATAGAGACTACATAAACATGACAGATACTAAATAAACATGATAGAGACTAAATAAACATGACAGATACTAAATAAACATGATAGATACTAAATAAACATGATAGATACTAAATAAACATGACATATACTAAATAAACATGATAGAGACTACATAAACATGACAGATACTACATAAACATGATAGATACTAAATAAACATGACAGATACTAAATAAACATGATAGATACTAAATAAACATGATAGATACTAAATAAACATGACATATACTAAATAAACATGATAGAGACTACATAAACATGATAGATACTAAATAAACATGACATATACTAAATAAACATGACAGATACTAAATAAACATGATAGATACTAAATAAACATGATAGATACTAAATAAACATGATAGAGACTACATAAACACGATAGATACTAAATAAACATGACATACACTAAATAAACATGACCGATACTAAATAAACATGACATACACTAAATAAACATGAAAGATACTAAATAAACATGACAGATACTAAATAAACATGATAGAGACTACATAAACATGACAGATACTAAATAAAAATGATAGATACTAAATAAACATGATAGATACTAAATAAACATTACAGATACTAAATAAACATGATAGATACTAAATAAACATGACAGATACTAAATAAACACGATAGATACTAAATACACATGACATACACTAAATAAACATGACATACACTAAATAAACATGACAAATACTAAATAAACATGATAGATACTAAATAAACATGATAGATACTAAATAAACATGTCAGAGACTACATAAACATGACATACACTAAATAAACATGACAAATACTAAATAAACATGATAGATACTAAATAAACATGATAGATACTAAATAAACATGTCAGAGACTACATAAACATGACATACACTAAATAAACATGACAAATACTAAATAAACATGATAGATACTAAATAAACATGATAGATACTAAATAAACATGTCAGAGACTACATAAACATGACATACACTAAATAAACATGACAAATACTAAATAAACATGATAGATACTAAATAAACATGATAGATACTAAATAAACATGACAGATACTAAATAAACATGTCAGATACTAAATAAACATGTCAGATACTAAATAAACATGACAGAGACTAAATAAACATGACAGAGACTACATAAACATGACATACACTAAATAAACATGACAAATACTAAATAAACATGACAGATACTAAATAAACATGACAGATACTAAATAAACATGACAGAGACTACATAAACATGATAGATACTAAATAAACATGACAGATACTAAATAAACATGATAGAGAATAAATAAACATGATAGAGAATAAATAAACATGACAGATACTAAATAAACATGACAGATACTAAATAAACATGACAAATACTAAATAAACATGATAGAGACTACATAAACATGATAGAGACTACATAAACATGATAGATACTAAATAAACATGACAAATACTAAATAAACATGATAGATACTAAATAAACATGACAGATACATGATAGATACTAAATAAACATGACAGATACTAAATAAACATGATAGATACTAAATGAACATGACAGATACTAAATAAACATGACAGATACTAAATAAACATGACAGATACTAAATAAACATGATAGATACTAAATAAACATGATAGATACTAAATAAACATGATAGATACTAAATAAACATGATAGAGACTACATAAACATGATAGAGACTACATAAACATGATAGAGACTAAATAAACATGACAAATACTAAATAAACATGATAGATACTAAATAAACATGACAGATACTAAATAAACATGACAGATACTAAATAAACATGACAGATACTAAATAAACATGATAGATACTAAATAAAGATGACAGATACTAAATAAACATGATAGATACTAAATAAACATGATAGATACTAAATAAACATGTCAGATACTAAATAAACATGATAGATACTAAATAAACATGATAGATACTAAATAAACATGATAGAGACTACATAAACATGATAGATACTAAATAAACATGACAGATACTAAATAAACATGACAGATACTAAATAAACATGATAGATACTAAATAAACATGATAGATACTAAATAAACATGATAGATACTACATAAACATGATAGAGACTAAATAAACATGACAGAGACTAAATAAACATGATAGATACTAAATAAACATGATAGATACTAAATAAACATGATAGATACTAAATAAACATGACAAATACTAAATAAACATGACAGATACTAAATAAACATGACAGATACTAAATAAACATGATAGATACTAAATAAACATGACAAATACTAAATAAACATGATAGATACTAAATAAACATGATAGAGACTACATAAACATGACAGATACTAAATAAACATGACAGATACTAAATAAACATGACAGAGACTAAATAAACATGATAGATACTAAATAAACATGACAGATACTAAATAAACATGATATATACTAAATAAACATGACAGAGATAAATAAACATGATAGAGACTACATAAACATGATAGATACTAAATAAACATGACAGATGCTAAATAAACATGATATATACTAAATAAACATGACAGAGACTAAATAAACATGATAGATACTAAATAAACATGATATATACTAAATAAACATGATATATACTAAATAAACATGACAGAGACTAAATAAACATGATAGAGACTACATAAACATGACAGATACTAAATAAACATGATATATACTAAATAAACATGACAGAGACTAAATAAACATGATATATACTAAATAAACATGACAGAGACTAAATAAACATGACAGAGACTAAATAAACATGACAGATACTAAATAAACATGATAGAGACTAAATAAACATGACAGAGACTAAATAAACATGACAGATACTAAATAAACATGATATATTTTCTTAACATTGCTGCCCAGGAATTGTCACATTCCTAGTAAGTAAAAGTAAGTTAAGGCCCGAAAAAATCTCCACACGTTTATGGACGGCCAGCTACAAGGTAAGATTTGATATACCAAATATTGACATCTATACTGACAAATCATATGTAAGATTTCATATTGGAAAGTTAATCGAAACGAAAGTTAGATTTATTTTGGTACAAAATGATAATTCAATTTTCAGGGTTATGCAGAGCACGTCACCTCCGCGGTGATGGAATGGCTGGGAAGTTTTCTGATCTGTGCTTATGCCGCCACATTTACACCAGAATTCAAACACCTAAAACTGACTTCAACACTACAAATAGGTAGCACGCCTAGCGAATTACTTCCGAGTGTGTGATATATTTTATGTGCAATACATATTTGATTGGTTTATTCGGTAATATTACCGAGGAGGATAAATATCACATCTCCATTAGAATTAACCATTCGTGTTCTGAATCTCGCTGTTGAACGTCGTGCTGACGTCATCCATTATTTTTGCAACGCCAAACCGCATTCAAACCTGTTGGAAATCCGAATATCTGGAGGAAGCCCCACAGTGGATTCAAACGGACTCGTTATTGAACTGTTCGTAAATTACTGCTAACTTGTGATACCCGGTAACTTATTTTTAACTGTTCAGAAAATTCTACAGTTACTTCTCGAGATTTTTGGTTTGTGTGAGTTGGTTTCTCATTTCATGTTCGACGGATCTTGTTAGTACATACAGACACCACATGCATTATTCATTTTTATTTCTTTATTTTATATTTTCTTACTTTTTGGATATATTGTCCATGTTAATGATGAAAAGAATGACCAGAACTATCTTATTTGAAATATATTTCTATATATATCAAGTCACAATTTAGGAGGCTTGTTTTTGGTTTTAAGGATATATATATACCACATCGTCACAATGGCTGAAATTCCTTTTAATACGTAAAAGAACAAACTAGATATCAATAATAATTGCCTATTCTTGACTTGCTCAGTAGGTTAGAGTGTCGTCTGTTTAACTGTAGGTCACGCGTTCGAGGCAAGCAGGGATTTGAATTTTGTTCCCCAGATTACTTTCTAATAAAACAGCATTTTTTGAGTAATTGATAGATTGAATATTGTTTAACGTCCTTCTCAAGAATATTGCACTCATATGGAGACTTCACCACTGCCGGTGAAGGGCTGCAAAATTTAGGCCTGTGCTCGGCGCTTATGGCCATTGAGCAGGGAGGGATCTTTATCGTGCCACACCTGCCGTGACACGGGACCTCATTAAGATAAATTCAAAATTTTTAAGATATTGTACATACCCTCCACTTTTCATCCATATCAAATTTCTCCGGTGTAGTATTCCTCCTTTAAAAAAAATCAATTATCCCTGTCACAACACAGGAGACACAAAATGTAAACAGTATTAATTCACTCCATTTTTGTTTGTTGGTATAATTACAACCTGTGGCTCACGGAAATAAAAATAATCAGAATCAGAGACTTACTGATATTCAAACAATGGTGGCCGTTGCTATGATTTTTGTGAATAAAAGCATACAGTGGTTGACAGACAATTTTAGTTATATACATGTACTTCTAGTGATTATTAACTCGCAAGCTTGGTTCAAATGTTTAATTGCTCATGTTTTGCCACTGTATAAAGCAAAATTATATGTCACAGAATGTCAAATTACCAACCTGTGTCATTGTTAAGTTGTGGATGAAAAATCATGGAACACGTTGTTTTCAAACGTGTTTTAACCATATTCATTTTTTACAGATAGAGAGCTGGGTGTTTTTCTTTACCAGACCACTTCACTGTTTGTTGAATTATACATACATGTGTATTTTGTGATTCGTCTAAAACTTTTGATTGTATCTGGTACAAAGGTTTACTTTTCAAGTTAGAGCCCCATTATCATGGAATCGACGGCAATATGTAAGGTTGGTTTGCAAGTTATCTGGAAAACAGAATACAAAAATTATTATATAGAGGCACTCTTATTAACCTAAAACCATGGCGTACTGGTGTCCGTCAGAGGTCTGTATTATACACAGTTCCATTGTTATTCATGTAGACTGTATATTATTGATGTTGAATAAATTGTTATCTTTTAGTAGAGACTTTATATATGACAAATCTTTACAAGAAATCTTTAATACATGTAATTAAATTTCTACAGAGAGCAATTCAAATCAGAATCAAAGCAATTAGAATTTGGTCCTAAATGGGTTTTTTTTTAAATTCAAAATGCATTCTTAAGCTTCAAAGTTGAAAAAGACAGCTGTTTGCTTCAGAGCAAAATGTCAGGTAGCCTGCTGCAGTTACAGGTTAATTCTTACCTTATAATTGGTAACTTGAAAATAACCACGTAAGACGTACACATGCATTGTAAACAAAAGTAAGCGTGTGTTTTGATTTTTTTTTTATCTCTATTAGGATGTTTCTATTCAAATTCAGGTGAGGCAATTCATGTAAACCTTGCATATCGTGGAGACGTAGTTATGTTATGTTGTGTACACAAGACACTGATAAAATTTTATAGTATCGGGAAGTCATGTCCAGACTGAAATGGTATCAATGATCAGGTAACTGGTGTTATTTCATTGTTCTTTCTGTACTCTGGGGAAATTTAAATCTTCATTTTTTTCACACGTGGTGTAGTAGTAGTACGCTCCGTTGCATTCTTTGTATATTTGGGGGGAAAGGGGAAATGTGTACGCCCTAGAATAAATTTACATTCCCGTAAATGTGCATGTTTACGGAAAGTTGGCTTAAATATTTACATGTTATTCGTTACTTGTAATGATCGGTTTGTAATTTAATCCCCGTCGTCGTTTTCTAATCGTCAGATAATGGTGATGGACGACGTTTCTCTGCACGGTCACGATGTAGATCTTTGTACTAAATTTCACACCCCGTTCTTTATCAGACTAACATCGATCATCTCTTTCTCGTATTATTGTTTTGTTCACCAATAAGCCTTTTCTGGAGGTTTTCAACGAAAGCACCGTAACGCGAAAGTCACTTATCAACTTGAAATGTCTACACTTATATTTGTTTTTATCATGAAATATAGATATCAGGAATGAATGTGTACATGTAGGTTGTATCGTAGGGGGTATGTCTATTTAGTCGGTTGCCTCGATTATACAGATTACCCCATACTGGCATTGCTTTATGCTCCATCATACAAACCATTGGGTATTTATTCTATAATTCTTTAAATCTCACTGCTTTATACGCCATCATACAAATCGTTAGCCATTTATTCCATAATTCAATCAGTCCCATTGCTGTGTACCCCATCATACAAATCGTGTGGATCCGGTTTAGAATAGGTCCACAGTACCCCCTTGTCATAAGAGGCGACTAAATGGGGCGGTCCTTCGGATGAGACCGCAAAACCCGAGGCCCCGTGTCACAGCATGTGTGGCATGATAAAGATCCCTCCCTGCTCAATGGTTATAACCGCCGAGCATAGGCCTAAATTTTGCAGCCCTTCACCGGCAGTGGTGACGTCTCCATATGAGTGAAAAATTCTCGAGAGGGACATAAAACAAACAATCAATCAATCAATAAAAAAATCATTAGGCATTTATTCCATAATTCTATCAATCTGCGTGTTGTTATCTATGAATGCTTTTCTCATGTTGGCTTAACAATTCATGGAGTTGGCCTGAAAAGGGTTTGCGTTCTACACACGTATAGGAAAACTATTCTTGCGACGACCAAAGGCAACGGTCCGTAACGCTGACGATAATCACCTTGCTCTACAGGCTGAAGACTCGCACATTCCGCACACTCTGAGTGTAAATCGTTGTGGACTAGGGTAATGGAATAAAGAAGATTGAATCTACGCTGTATTGATTAGATTAGCTTCATCCTTGTGGTTCTTAAAAGGAAGAATTTCGAAATCAATATACTCTTATATAAAACATTGAACTTCTATCGTGGCCCTATATTCTTATGTAGAATGTTTAACCCATTCTGTAGTCTATCCGTGGATCATGCTTTAAGGTAATTCAAATTGTGCCCACATCTATTTGATGAATTGATGTTTTTAAAAAGATTTAATTTTTTCGTATATATATTCCAGTGTAAATTTTGAACTTGTATTTTCCCCCTGGCCTGAGGGATCATGATGAGAATAAAGCTGAATTTACACTACGATAGGATACTTTCCTATCAATTTGGTACGCTATACCTCTTTTATTCTCTAGAACGAATCTTTAAAAAATTTCGTGTACATTTTATTGATTTCTACTTAAAACTTTAATTCCACCCCTTTTGAAGCCCATCATGGCCCTTGGGTTCTTGATTTGTGCACGCTTGAATCTGCATCACATGACAGCACACTGATTTTGAGTACGAATTATTCCGTTTACCTGATCAAGATGTAGGGCTCACAGCGGGTGTGACCGGTCGATAGGGGGAGCTTACTTCTCCTAGGCATCTGATCTCACCTCTGGTATGTCATGGGGTCCGTATTTGCCCACCTCTCTGTTTTGTACAGTATTCCTTATAGGAGTTATGAAATTGATCACTGTTTGTTATCTTAACCTTTTCATGATGATCTTTGTATATTTATTTCACAGACGTTTTATCTATTACATGTAACAATACTAATTTTCATTCATATGTAGATTCAATATATCCCAGTGAACTCGAAATTAAAGTCACCACAGAGTCGTCCACTTCTGCTTCATACTTAGATATTTTATTGAAAATAGATATTAACGGCAAATCAACAACTCAACTTTATGACAAGCGGGGTGATTTCAGTTTCTCCATCGTCAACTTTCCATATTTGTGTAGGAATATTCCATTATCAAATGTATATGGTGTTTATATCTCTCAACTGATTCGATACGCAATACCTTGTTCTGAGTATGATTTGTTTTTAAATCGAGGCAGGCTAATGACAAACAAGTTGATGGTGCAGGGGTTTCAACAGTCTCGTTTAAAGTTAAATTCTATGGTTGTTATAACAATCTAGTTTGCCAACACAACCTATCATTGGGTCAAATGCTCTTTGACTTGTTTCATACCGATTGTTAGACCGTTCTTGGCACACTGATTTTGACTACGGATAACTCCGTTTTTCTGATCAAGATATATGGTTCACGGCGGCTGTGACCGTTCGTCAGGGGATGCTTACTTCTCCTAGGAATCTGATGTGTCCAGGGGTCCGTTTTTGCCTAATTCTCTTTTTTGTATTGCTTATAGGAGTTATGAGATTGATCACTATTCCTTATCTTCACCTTTCAAATATATGTAAAACTTTAAACTATTTTATTGCGGCCCACCCTGATTTTAACCAACACTAACCTATAAAAGCCAGCTTTAATCGAAGCTTTTGATATCCGGTCCTATTTTCAGCTGTTTCCAATTATAGCCTACAGGAACCGAATGGACTATAACAGGCAAACCATTAATATATTAGCGAGAGGTTTAGAGATTCGACTTTTCTTATTCATTTTTCAAGAAAATTGAGATACACGTTTATTTGTATTGATATGTAATATTGTTCTATATTTGTGATTTACTTTTCTCTTGTTTCCGGCAGTTGAAGTGGTGCATCGCTTTTGGAGAAGTTAAGGATTCCACCAATATTCTAAGATGTTTAGAGATAATCTGCATATTTTCCCAATATTCATCGTGATATATGTCCCCGTCTCCTTCTTCATTACGTAAGTTATTCTGGTAAGATGAAATCTACAGGAAGCTAGGTAAATATTTCTACGAACAAATTAAGGTTAAAGTTCACGACTACTCGTAGTTCTTTCACCTTTTCGCATCAAAACATTTATCCATAGGAATTTACAACTTTGCACGAAGGTGTTTTTTTTAAATAGATATTAATCAGTTTCATCAAAGGTGAATGAATGGCATCACTGAAATGATTTCTTTTTGTTTATAGTTCATTTATTGCTGGATTCTCGTATTTACATTTCCAATGTTTTTGTCCATTATATCTTAACAAGTTGACATGAATTATGATTATACTGATAACTCCGTTTATCTGATCAAGATATAGGGCTAACGGCGGGTGTTACCGGTCTACAAGGGATGCTTACTCCTCCTAGGCACCTGATCTCACCCCTGGTTTATCCAGGAGTCCGTGTTTGCCCAACTATTTTGTATTGCTTATAGGAGTTATGAGATTGATCACTGTTCGTTATCTTCGCCTTTATAGCAGTTATGAAATTGATCACTGTTCGTTATTTTCACCTTTATAGGAGTTATGAGATTGATCACTGTTCGTTATTTTCACCTTTATAGGAGTTGTGAGATTGATCAATATTCGTTATATTCTCCTTTTCATTGTAATGATAGTTATTTCCTCTTCAATGCGATGCATTTGTGGTTGTATGAACCTTGATAAATATCTTAAATCGGAGACATGTATGTTACATAATTATGTACATAAAGAATGTACATGCATGTCTCTGCTTAAATATGCGTACAATATACATTTTGTACATATCTACTGAATGTTTGGATTGGATCATTTACGATTTATATTTGTCAACGAGCACGATATAAAGAAAAATATGGACGAGTTGTTTTATTAGAGGGGTTGAAGTTTAAGACATACCCTGTAACTGTAATAAATAAATGAAGACTTAGCTAAAAGACTTTGATATATACAGTAATTGATAAGATCAACCACTTACATCCTCCAATACTATGATTAATGCTGGGAGGTATTGTAAACTTTTAACATTTTTTACTTCTCCAAAATCACTGAGTCAAATCTCAGTCAAACTTGGCACAAATTATTCTTGGGTAAAGGGGATTAAAGTTTGTTAAATGCAAGAACCATGCTTTTTGAATTCAAGTTTGTTGAATGCAAGAACCATGCTTTCTGGATTCAAAGGGAAGATAATTCTTTTTAAAATGCAAAAATAGGTAGGGTTATTTAAAAATCTACTGGGTCAGAAAAGTTGCACCTTGTAACAGGCTGGCCTGTAGTAATCCTCATCACGTATAATCACGACTTCTCTATAGATCAAATGTTTATTGTCTTCACATCAAACAATGCATATGGATACACAAAACTGCGTTGGTCCATCATCAAACAATGTCACCTGGGAATCACAACCCGTATATAATCATAATCTTTCACAGGGTCTTATGAGTGATGGGAGATAGCTCAAGGTTTCAAAAGAATGAGAATAGCATTGTACAGTAGAGGGGAGTAAAGGGGGAATAACTCTGGCAAAGAGAATCTACATAAAGGATACTTGCTGTCAGGAATTAATTATTACTATAATAATAATGTTCAATAACTTTGGATTGTCAGGAATTACATGTAAATTGTAAGAAAATAGGATGTCAGGATTCTACAATTGTCAGGATTCTTCAGCTGTTAAGTAATTGTAACTTATCCAAGTACTAAATAGGAAAGAAGTATTGAATAGTTTCTTTATAATGATTATGATCTCTTGTCAACAAAATCATTTTTGTACCTAAGACTCTCTCAGTTTTTGTCCTGACACTGATGTGCTTGAGACAGCTATCTAACTAAAATGAGCTTCTTTCTCTCTTATATAGTTTCAGCAGCTAGGAATTAGCCAATCAAATTACTCGATTTTCCTGACAATTTAAATCATGTGTAGCGGTCAGCCGGGTTCAATCGCCGGTGGCCAGATAGCTCAGTTGGTAGTGTACCTGACAAGAGATTCAAGGGGCCCGGCTTCGATTTCCTGTTTGGTCCGTTGCATTTTCTCCCTTCCTGTTACGTTTGGTGCTGTGACCAGCCCCTGGAACTGACAGGTGAAAATGCCTGCCAGGGGATTAAGATACTGGGTTGATGTCTTCAGATGTGAAGACATTTAAGCACAGAGGAGAGTGGCGGTCAGCCGGATTCAATCGCCGGTGGCCAGATAGCTCAGTTGGTAGAGCACCTGACTAGAGATTCAGGGGCCCAGGTTCGAATCCCGGTCTGGTCCGTTGTATTTTTCTCCCTTCCTGTTACACATGTAATAAACACTGTCACCTTGATACATGATTGTATATTGTTTAACGTCCCTCTCGAGAATATTTCACTCATATGGAATGTGAACGACTGTTATTTTCTCTTGACTGTAGATATGGCATCGCTGTGGGTAATGGCCATGTTAATCCGGGATTTCCATACATCAGGTAAAATGTAGAATTTTAAAACTTCAAAAGAAATTCTGTCATGAAATACCTCAGACGCGTCACGGCAGTCCAGATTCAGTAAATCTTATTTTTTATCTGGTCACATTTCTAGGTTATATGTACCTGTACTTTTGGATGACCTGTTTTGTCCACAGAAATTTTTAGATGTTTTGGTTTTTAATTGAAACATTCCTTTAGACTAGACATTGATGTATTATCATATATCCCATTTATTACAAAATGCTACTCATAATTTGATAAATGATAATTTATAAAGGAAACGAAAAGAAATGAGGCTGAAATGACAGTAATCTCAAATCAAAAAGTAGTTCTCTCCTCGTCATGCGCGTATGCAGCTTGCGATGCATTGTGGGGGATAGTAATGGGATATAAAGGTCAGAAGAAGAGAAATAAAAGCGTACATGTCACGGGAGAATCCTTACACCAAAATTGTATTTACTGTAATGTCTCGCTATTCATAACATCTCATATGAAGTAGGATTTCACCATCCAAAAATGTGATATAGGCTCTCAAATATTATTTGCGAGTTTTTTGTGGGTTTTCTTTTAGAATAATAAAGAAAAACTGTTGTTATTTTGAAAATAAGAAATTTTAGGGTCCAAAATGTGATTTTATGCATGATATAAATATCTAATAAAACAGGCCAAGAAGACGCATACAGACGGTCTAAGTTTTTAAACAGATAAAATATTTACGATATACTTTAACGAGCCATTAAGTAAAATTTGGTATAGCGATCCAAATTTTAGTCATTTCACATTTGTTTTTTACTTCAGATTGTAGAACTTTACAACCCATTTGAGGTTTTTTTTCATCAGATTGTAAAACTTTACAATCCATTTGAATTAAAACAATATTGTTCGTTCAAGATGTTTTAAGTATATGTATATCTGACAAAGCTTTACGCCCTAAAACAAAGTAAAATGTGTCGGCATCTTGCGTAGAATTCCGAAATGTACACACTATACACACATGTAATTTATCACTCACCGAAATATATGATCATCTGGGAACCGATGGTTTGATGTTAGAAATTTGAAATGAATTTTCTTAAATTTCTAAAGTAATGTATTCAAATATTGCCCACACACAAATTTTGGTTTTAAGAATTACACATATAATCTTTAGAAAATATATAAACTGATTTATTGTTCTTTGTTTTACTGCAACAGTAAACCAAATGATAATTGTTGTATGAAAAAGGATATCTGTATAAAATATACATTGAATTACTTTAAAATATCCACACCCCACATTGTTTTTTCAGCTTAAATAAAGGATCGCCATTACTCCCTTATCTGTCATTATACAATCACATTACACATTAGAGACGATGTTGTGCCCATTCTAACGTCCATTTCACGGGACTATTGACCACCACTATATTAACCCTATATCACTAGCACATATTGGTATTGGTTATTAGTAACTTAAATCATACATAAACATTTTATTTTTCTTCATGATCAGTGATACGGGTACTCTGCCACCTGAAAGCTGTGTATTTGGACAACTTTTAAATATTGGAGCAGTTATTGGTAACTATGAATTTACAACTTTTAAATATTAGAGTAGTTATTGATAACTTTTAAACATCAGAATAGTTATCGGTAACTTTTAAAGTTGTATGATCCGGATTTTGACAAATTTTGTCCTCTTTGTAAAACACAGTTGAAGTATTTATGAGGCTATAGGACATGTCACACATTATTTCTGGTGTGTCCAGGGGTCCGTGTTTGGCCAACTATCTATTTTATATTGCATATATTACCATGTTTTCTATGAGTACACTCAGCTTAAAGATCACAACAGTGATCCACATTGTGTCGTAACGAGCATTTATTACTAATTAATAAATTAACTAAAACAATATAGTGCTGCTGCCAAATAAGTACTTATCATACACATAGTATATATATACGGGACACGAGAAATACATACGACCGTAGAAAAATGATTGTACATGTGCCACATCTGACAATATTACACAAAACAGCTGATACAAATACATTTATGTGCACAAATAAAATACACATCTAAGTAGAAAGTTACTGGCAGAAAAGGTGGGTCAAATTTGAAAAATAACACCAAATATGATTAAGATAAGAACTTCAAATATTCATCTGTCTGTATACATCTTTATATATATACTGGTAAAATCGCAACATATGTTTAACGTATACATGTAAAAGGAGCACTGAATTTTACCATATGTTTTCAAACATATGTTTAACATATGTTTATCATATGTTTGTATCACTTTTATCACCTGTCTGTATATATCTTTATATATTTGTAATAAACATTCATCTGTCACAATATTTTCTCTTTTGGGATGTATTAATGGTACTAGCTTTGGAAATTTGTCTCGTGATAAATGGAAAAAAGTAATTCAAATTGTTTCAAATTACGTTTTCAAATTGAGAAATCTCTTTCTGTTTGATTGTCGTAAAATGTAACTTTGTACATATATAATTATGTTTGTTCCTGTTCATATCTAATTATATAATGTTCTAGTTGTCAATTACTTATAACTCTCCATTACCTTGAAGGAAATAAAGAATATATTATCTTATCTTATTCGTTATAAACATTCCTCTGTCTGTAGATATCTTTATATATACGCTATAAGCATTCATCTGTCTGTAGATATCTTTATATATACGCTGTAAGCATTCATCTGTCTGTAGATATCTTTATATATACGCTATAAGCATTCATCTGTCTGTATATATCTTTATATATACGCTATAATCATTCATCTGTCTGTATATATCTTTATATATACGTTATAAACATTCATCTGTCTGTAGATATCTTTATATATACGCTATAAGCATTCGTCTGTCTGTATATATCTTTATATATACGTTATAAGCATTCGTCTGTCTGTATATATCTTTATATATACGATATAAGCATTCATCTGTCTGAATATATCTTTATATATACGATATAAGCATTCATCTGTCTGTATATATCTTTATATATACGCTATGAACATTCATCTGTCTGTAGATATCTTTATATATTCGCTATAAACATTCATCTGTCTGTATATATCTTTATATATACGTTATAAGCATTCATCTGTCTGTAGATATACCTTCATATATACGCTATAAACATTCATCTGTCTGTAGATATCTTTATATATTCGCTATAAACATTCATCTGTCTGTATATATCTTTATATATACGATATAAGCATTCATCTGTCTGTATATATCTTTATATATACGCTATAAGCATTCATCTGTCTGTATATATCTTTATATATACGCTATAAGCATTCATCTGTCTGTAGATATCTTTATATATTCGCTATAAACATTCATCTGTCTGTATATATCTTTATATATACGCTATAAGCATTCATCTGTCTGTAGATATCTTTATATATACGCTATAAGCATTCATCTGTCTGTAGATATCTTTTTACAGCGTTGGTTGTGTTTTTACAGCGTTGGTTGTGTTTTTTACAGCGTTGGCTGTGTTCTATATACGCTATAAGCAGATAGAGACTTTCCAGAGTGACTGTCCAGTCTTACCTATAACCCGGGTGAATAAGACAGCGTTTGTACTGGGGTTGACCACTGCGTTTGGCATTAGTCTAGTTGGAAACTTTCAGGTTCAGTATTATGAAATACAGTTTACACCAATGAACCTAGCTTTGTCACTTCATTGATTAGACTGTGCTTTAGAATGTGAAAGATGTGTTCATGTTATATTTGAAAAACAATGTACAATGTGTATAAACATCCAAATTTTGAAATTTTCCACTTCACTTTTCGTATTTGTATGTCATAAAACCATAAATAATCAAAGGACATATAAGATCCATAACCAGTGCGAGTTAGTAATCAATTTTTCTCAGATTCGAGTTTCTTGAGGAAAAAATTCAAGCCAGTCGAGGATTGCCGAGAGTCTCTAAATCAGGAAAATAAATGTCCGAGTATTTCTTATTCTTATAGTGCGGTAATTCCCAGTCAAATGTGAACCTTCACTGGGGGTCATCACCCTAGTTCAGGCAGTTTGTTTCTGGCCAAACTGAAATGTTGTTCATAGCACAGTCAGTGATCAGCTTTCCATTTGTGAGGATCCGGGTAAAAATAGGTCCTCACTATCCCCTTGTTTGTCGTAAGAGGCGACTAAATGGGACGGTCCTGAGGTCCCGTGTCACAGCAGGTGTGCACGATAAGTACGCAATTTTTCACGTCTAACATCACGCGTGGGGGGAAATACGCGGCAATTGAATATGATATATATCATATCAAAAATTCTACCCCGACCTTTGAAACCACTTCAGCTACAGCTCCAAATCGAGGGTTCCCTACTTTCCTTGGGGTTCTTTCCACTTTGCGATTAGCGCTAGAGTGGCTCTCCAAAAACTCGTCTACTGGCGTTGAGATAAGGAAACTGACTAAGTTAATGCAAAGCTATGTACAGTCTGTGATGACGAAGGTCTACTTCTTTAATTGGGTTGATGAAGGAACAGCTGCCCCGATCTGAAGTGTATATTTGTTTTGTAATGATGTAAAATTAATTATAGATAAGTTAATTTATTGAAAAGATTTTGTGTTAAAATGAAATCTATTTTTCAAATGGATTGGCATAAAGGATCTCACATCGCCTTTTCTCATTCAGTTTTCCTTAATCCATGCTGTCATATATCTGCTCACGGTAGTTGAGTTGTTGAGAAAGCCGATTCACGACCGTGAGGTCCCGGTTTTGATCCCCGAGAGTGTTTCAAACCAGAGACATTTAGAATTAGTAATGACTGTTCCTTTCTTAAGAGCCCGACATCAAAAATAAAAGTCAGGTCTTTCAGATTCCAGATCCTGTGACCTGGTAGGTTTTTGCACGATAAGGACCCCTCACTGGTTAACATCGGCCGTGTTCGCGATATATAGGGCACGATAAAGACCCTCACTGGTTAACATCGGCCGTGTTCACGATACATAGGGCACGATAAGGACCCCTCACTAGTTAACTACGGCCCTGTTCGCGATACATAGGGCAAAATGCGTGGTACTTTATTTTTAGACAGTGAAGTTTCATATATGAGTAAAACATGTTCGCGAAGGAGACTAAGCAACAAACAGAATTCATGTAAAGTGTGCATTTTTAAGTCTTTATACGGATGCATCACACAAAATATACTTTTGGAATCACTAGGAAAAGTACGATACAACGTTGAAGTTTTACTATCATGATACTCAATTTATTCAGGGTTTTTTTCTAGGAGACGAATGTGGTGGTTGTACACGTCATTGGTGCGTTCTTGGCGTTTGTAGTGGGGGGTGTTTACTGTTGTCTACAAACTTACCTCTCTTTCAAACTGCCACAGATACCTGGATCCTCCAAAAATCTAAGAATAGCTAGATTAATTATTTGCATTTTAGATTTTATCTTTATGGTAGTACGTATCCTTTTGATCAGGCTGTTTATCTTTTAGTCTTGAGATTGAGTATTTCATTGTTTGTTGGGTTTCTTGTCTTGAACATTTTTAGCATTAGTCATACTATTCTTAACTATAAGGGATAGAGAATTCATTTTTTGCCAGCTTCAACTAAAAATAAACTTAAAGGCCAATGATTAACTATTATGCAATCTAATTAAAATCAGATCTTCTCTAACCGTTAAACTGGAGAAGGATCTGACAGTAACGGTTAGAGATGATTTGATTTTAATTTGATATTGTTGTTACGTCTGCTATTTAGAAATATTTGGCACTGTTGGAGTTGGCTTTCATGCTGTCTTAAATGTATTGTCCATCTTAATTGTGGAAAAGAAAAAAATGAATGATTTTCTTAACAAAGATTCAGTTTTAGTGGCATCATTTGTGAATAGCAGCCCACATATTACCCCTCCTGCACATTGGACGTCAGACAAGCCGGTAGGTATACTAATCAGTAACTGTCGTGTAGAGTAGGATTTTCAACACAAAAATCACCACCATCCCGGAAATCTAGACCACCTCCAGAAAAATGGCTTTAAGTTTGGTTTTTTCTTTACTGGAGTCAGTAGAATAGAAATCCATATATGGAGATCATTCTCCAAACTCAGGTTTTCATGGGAGATATTCTAGTTAACGATTATAAAATGGATTATGAATGATCAAATAATTCCGTGGCTTTCGATTGGCCGAGCTCCAATAACCTAGGGAAAAATAGAACGTTATGATCACCTCGACGTACCCTCGCGGTGAATATAAAGTTTGATTTCTCTAGCAACAAGCCAAAATTTCAAATTAGCTACATTTGATTTTTGTATGTTTTTTTTTTCTTGTGGTCTCTCAATGAAAACTCTTGACTATCTTGCAATGTGGTCGTATAAACAGGATGAGTTCAATAACACACTGGAGGATGTTTTCTGAGAGGGAAATATCAAAATTAGATTGACGTCCAAACTCAACTCAGCCCTGTAATCACTGTAGATTGTTGATAGAGGAATCATTTACTTTGTACATTGATTCAGTTCAAACTTCACCGAGGGGTGAATCCTTCTCTGACTCGAAAAGGGGAAATTCAGCTCTTAGATTGCAGTATCCCCGGGGGAAAATATACTTCAGAGTAGGATTTTTGGTGTTGAATATGAGAGAAATCCTACTCTATGGCACACAAAGGGGGATATTGGCTCAGGATTCTATATCCCCAGGGGAAATATGCTACATGAAGTACTTCAGAGTAGGAATTTTGGAGTGGTTATAGAGAAATCCTACCCTTTGACACTAGAAAGGGAAATTCGGTCCTGGATTGCTGTATCCTCGAGAAGTAAGATTTTCGAAGGGGTGGCGATGGGGAAAATCCTACTCTATATTACCGGTAATTAGAATATCTCCAATAGATGAAATACATTTACTTTTAAAACTTTCTTTAATTCTCATTCACACATTTATCTTGCAATAATTTCAGAAACGTCATTCAATAGAGGAAATCTTACCACATTGATTGAGTAGATGTCAATTTCTGTATAACAAATATTCCTTGAAAACTCTGTATGCATTTTGCATTCAGCAATACGATGTATATTTGCAGGGATATGGCGCACACCTGACGTCTACAATAGCAGAGTGGATAATCGCATTTTTAACGTGTATTTATGTGGCCACATTTACAACGGAGTTTAAATATTTCGAAATGATTAAACCAAAGATAACTTTCCGAAATATTCCCGAATACAACGTTTCTACTATAGAATCAACGGCAAATAGTACAGCGATAGAGAATGGTGCAACGAACGCCAAATACTGAACGTTCTGGTGCAATGTGATATAAAAGCTTGAATGTGATATATATACAAATAAACACTTAAAGTTACCGAAGAAATGCTTCTGTATTTCCTACTTCCTAAAAAGCATCCAATAGATTATGTGTGTCGGTGGAGATCCGGGTGAAAATAGGTCCTCAGTACCCCATCC
Source organism: Ostrea edulis (assembly GCF_947568905.1). Classification (NCBI taxonomy): domain Eukaryota; kingdom Metazoa; phylum Mollusca; class Bivalvia; order Ostreida; family Ostreidae; genus Ostrea; species Ostrea edulis. The sequence continues at coordinate 14,531,024 of NC_079169.1, forward strand.
TTGTCGTAAGAGGTAACTAAATGGGACGGTCCTTCGGATGAGACCGCAAAAACCGAGGTCCCGTGTCACAGCAGGTGTGACACAATAAAGATTCCTCCCTGTTCAAAGGCCGCATAGGCCTAAATTGTGCAGCCCTTCACCGGCAATGATGACGTCTCCATATGAGTGAAATATTCTCGAGAGAGACGTTTAACAATACGAAATCAATCATCCGTTCGTACTACGTCATAGCCGTGATGGTATTTGAATATTAGTATAGTTCAAGACAACAGAAGGGCAATCAAAGCCATAGTTGGACATATTTAATCTTAAACATCTGAAAAGAAGTCCATTTCCTTGCACTGATACACCATTCCCTCGGATTAACACTATGATTCCTCAAATTCGCAATCCGTCCCTTTGAGTTAGTAGATCATTCCGTGAATTCATTCCGTGAATTAACATTTCGCTCCTTTGAACTCGTGCCGTAAACTGTTCCTTTTGGGTTGGTAGACAATTAACATTCCGCTCCCTTTGATTCGTGATCCTTTCGATTTCCTTGAATTGTTAGAAAATTCCCTCGGATTAACATTTCGCTCTCTCGAATTCGCGATCATTTTTTATTTTTTTTTTTTTTATTTTTTTTTTTTTGGATTGGTAGACAGCTTCGTCAGATTATGGTGATCCGTTCCCTTGGACTGATAAACAGTTCATGAACTGATACTGAAATACCCTCCATCACGTTCTTGGAAGTTTTAAACAATTGTTTTGACTGACTATCGTCCAATGAGAACGTAGTAGGCGGAGCGAAGACATCAGCGCCGTCGGTTGTACATAACGGGTGTCACGATTTGGTTATAGTTTTGATGACTCCATTGAAGACAAATTAAAACAGCTGTTGATCGACGTATCTAAATACATTCATTTTTATTTATTTAGCTATTCAATTATTACTATATGGTTGAATATGCCTTTTAATTTTTTTTATCCGTGGGGATTCGGGTTAGAATAGGTCCTCAATGACCCTTGCTTGTCGTTAGAGGCGACCAAATGGGGCGGTCCTTCGAATGAGACCGCAAAAACGAGGTCCCGTGTCACAGCAGATGTGGCACGATAAATATCCCTTCCTACTCAAAGGTTTTAAGCGCCGGACATATAGCCCAGTAGAAATAGAAAATTTTTCTTCGAAATGGGAACTATTTGCAACAAAATGTTTGTTTTCATTTTTTGATAGTTTAATAAGTTTCCAAAAACATGTTAAAGGTTTAGATAAATATTGAGGGAAAAGCTTTTATTTTGGAGCTAGAGCATCATTTATTGAATATTGACAGGAAATGGAAATTCCATTTAAAATCCCTGTTTCAATTTAAAACTCTTTGATTTGTTTCATATTTGAAAACATTAATGTATCATTTAACAAATGTGACAAGTTTATAAACAAATATTGAAGAGAACGTCGTTATTTTTGGCCTGAAACACAATCTATTGATGAAAAATCGTCGTAAATTGGAAATTTTAATTAAAATCTATGTTCCAATTTATACCCGTTGATTTGTATCAAATTTGGATATATCAATGTATGCTTTAACAAATATAACAACTTTAGAACAATCTAATTAAAATCAGATCCTTTGATCCGCTCGCATATATCGTTACACAGGGATCTAACGAAATCGCATACGGAGGTTAAATCCAGTGACCTTTTAATCATGCATATTTATAGATATGTTCATCCAATCATAAAGCTCTTAATATTTGCATTCGGTAAACAAAAGGTTTGGGAAAACTACAATTATGACGACCGACTATTGGCACACATCATGTTTTGAAAGATTGCAACAACAATTTAAAACAATAAAAGATCAAGGGAAGCCGGCATGTTTGTAGATGTTCAGAATTATGATTCAGATGTTAAAATGCTAGTAGACACAGGTATGACTGTCACTATGTTGTCCAAAGCTTAAAAACAAATGGGAAGTGCAGGTCCAAACAACTGAGATGAAAGTGTTCGTTGCAGACGACAATCAACTAACGCTTGAAGGCAAAGTTGATATTCACACACGTATTCTTAAAGTGGCTGCTATGGTGGCTGATATACAGGTAGATGGTATATTGGGCCTTGATCTGATCAAATGGTTTGATATGATCACTGACACTAAACATTGAAGTTTAACATTTCAAAACGAATAGATTCCCATAACATATGAAGGAACGTTTGGCTGCTTCAGGGCAGTGGCACAAGAAACCTTTTTAAAATAATCCACCCTGAAGCGAACTAGTTGTACAAGGGAAGAAAATTTGTGCTGAAAATTCAGACCAATTACCATCTTCTGGAATAATAGAACCAAATCGAAAGGATATGGACATAAAATGTCCATTTACAGCTCGAACACTAAGTCTTGTTCAGCCAGCTAAAGAAAATATTGTATCTGTAAGGTTGTTAAAGCTGTATGACCCGATGTTCATGTATTATTTTTGTACATAATTACTTTAAAGCAGATTAATTACTTTATAAAGTTATTAACTTTTCCTTAATTACATGCTTGAAAACATCTTCATGTAAATGAAAACAGTGAGAATATTATTTAGAAAGTAAATATGTGTGGTACATATATACATCATCCCATAATAGACGTCTATACATATACCCACGCGCGTCAGGGGAATCCCAACATGATGTATTAACTCATATGCAACTGTCTAGTTTTAAGGCTGAAAGAGCGTAAAACAACGAATTAATAAGAGGTATTTGATATTTTTATTTCTATTAAACTTGTGACACGGTACTGTTGTAACAAAATACACAGCTTTACACAGATAAGACCACCAATGATCTGAAAATTTGAACTGGTCACGTGACTGTCATTTGAACTGGCAGTCTGACGCGGTTATTTGTAAACATCGATTTAAAATCAAATAACTTGGGTTAAAACAGGTGAAATAATGTATGATATGTCATACAGCCTCATAACCACATACGTGCGATGATTTAATAGCGTTTTTACGAGATGGAAAATAATATTGTCATTCGGACCATACAGCTTTAAATGTATACATAGAACCTAAAGTAGTGTATAGGAATACTGAAATATTAGGCAATATTTGGAGACAGAAACTGTTACTTCTGCAGTAACAGAAAATTGCAATGATATTGATGAAATCCCTAACATTCAAGTCTTGCAACAGGAGTCTGTTAAACATTTGTCAAAAAAACAAGGTAAGGACGCAGCAGCATTTCTTGCAAAGTACACATCCTTGTTTGCAAGACGAACTTGGTGAAACACCAGATTGATACCGGAGATGTTAGGCCCATAAAACAACCAGTTCGCAGGGCACCTATTCATTTGTCAACGGAAATAGATAACACAAATTGACGAAATGCTGGAAAACAATATTATAGAACCATCGGTAAAGCCTTGGGCTTCGTCGATTGTCTTGGTGAAAAAGAAAGATGGTACTTTCCGATTTTGCATAGATTACTAAATGTTTGCATAGTGAAAGATGCATACCCACTCCTAAGGATTGATGAATCATTAGAACAATTGTCGGGGTACAGTTGGTTCTCAACTTTAGATGTTTTCCGGGTATTGGCAAGTGGAACTTAATCCCGCAGACAAGCATAAATCAGCTTTTACCACAAGAAAAGATTTATTTCAGTTTCGGGTATTACCGTTTGGACTCCGCTGTTCCGCTACAATTGAAAGATTGATGGAGACAGTATTGGCTGGTTTGCAATGGGACGTTTGTCTGGTCTATTTAGATGATATCACAATCATGTTAAAGACTTTTAAGGGCATAATGATCAACCTGGAAAAGGCCTTTGACCAGCTGAAATCAGTTGGTTTACGATTAAAGGCAAAGAAGTGTCATTTGTTTCAAAGATCTGTAAAATTCTTAGGTCACATCATTTCAGAAGAAGGAATAACCACAGATCCTGAAAAGACCGGGAGTATAAGATATTGACCAACACCCACAAATGCAAATGAAGTACGATCTTTTATTAGACTATGTGGGTATTATAAAAAAGATATTAAGGATTTCGCCAAAATTGCCAAGTGTCTGCACAAATTAACCGAGAAAGGGAGACCATTTGTATGGAGTAATGAATGTCAAGATGTCTTTGACATGCTAAAGCAGAAGTTAATATCTTTTCTGGTGATAGGTCATCCAGATTTTTCTAAGGAGTTCATCTTTGATACAGATGCAAGCAAAGATTCTGTAGGGGGTTTATTGTCTCAGGAACAAACGAAACGAGGTAGTGATCGCCTTTATCAAAGTCTGAAAGAAGTTACTGTGTCACCAGAAAAGAACTACTTGCAGTCGTCCATTTTGTCAAGTCTTTCAGACATTTTCTAGAAGGACGAAAATGTTTAATTGGAACAGATCATAATTGTTCAAAATGACGACAACACAAAGTTCCATCAAATGAAGAACTGTTTTAATTATTAAGACGCTACAAAGCAAGTATATCAACATATACATAATATACATTCACTCGCGAGTATATAATGGAAAACTTTTCCATATGTCTAATTTTAGGGGATGGGGAATTATGATTTAAACGGGGTGCGCAAGGTTACACTTACAGTTGTGATTGAAAAATGAAGACGTTGAAGACCGACTTTGAAAGATATTCTGTGGATATTACGAAATTAACAGAAAACATGAAGAACAGGGCGGCAGTCGTCAGGTGTAGGCAAATCATTTCTAGACAGGACAGAGAACACAGCTCAGATGAATCTCTGGAAAGAACTGAACATCGCAGAGAATGTGGAACTAGACGAAGGTAAGGGACGGTTTGGATCTGGATATATGATTGTTGACAAATATGAGCTCACTGAAGGCTTTTTTTGACTCGATAAATATCTGTAATAGGGTTTTAAGAACACCTCGCTTCGATGTCCCGAAATAAACTTGGAAACCGACATCAATCACCTATGGCTGCTGTGGCACGGAGGCAGTGTGGTGTGTAGGTCTAAATGCACTTAGCTTTGACTTATCGGTCATACATCCTGTGAATGACCTTTTTGCTAAAACCTAAAGTCATCGTCTAGCAGTAGGTACAATTCCACATTACCGATGACCAGGTTGGAGGTGTAGCAGACGAAATTTTAGACATAAAATAGACCTAGTAAGACATTGTTTACAGAAATGCTTTTATCAATTATGGATAAAAGTCCACTGCTTAGAATACAAATAAAACCATAAATACATTTTGTGATGTTGATTTCATCTAATGAAAGACTTCTGTAGTAAGTGAGAGCGATTGGTAGATGTGTATTGTCTTAGTAAAAGTAGTACCTGATACCTACTTTTAACAAATGTTCATACGCACAGCTGTGACCTCTGTTGACCCCGTAGTGGATTAAAGCAGTGATAAATACGTATTGCTCGTAATAGTGTTATGTAGGAGAATACCGTTGAAAATGTAAATATTGAGATTTAAAAACCCAGAAGGCCAACGTGCAAGGTGGCTTGAGGTGCTAAGTACTTATGACATGCAGATTGAGCACTCACCAGAATGCTGACGTCATGAATCGGATAGCTTGTAAACAATGCGGATACTCTCCTGAGTGGGACAAAGAGGAGATTGATGAATGTGTAAATACCATTCACAGGACTAATGATGAAAACCCGGATGATAATTCTCTTAGAAGCATTCAAGAAAAAGATTCAGATATCGCTTTGATCATCAATTGGCTAGAAACGGATCGAAAGCCAAAGCAACATGAAATATCTGGCAAAAGCATGTTTCTTAGAACTCTTCTAACGCACTGGGACTTGTCAATCGTGAGCGATAATCTACTATGTAGAAAATAGGATTCTAGAAATGTACAATCTACTATGCAGGCAGTTGTTCCTATGAAGGAAAGGAGAAATGCTCTGTATTTTTGTCATGATTTCAAGAGTTCTGGACGTTTAGGCTACCAGAAGACACTAGAAATAGTTAGAACCAGGTATTACTGGTCAGGGTGTAGAGAAGATGTACGTGCATATCTGTCAGGATGTTTCCAATGTTCTAAACGGAAGAATCCCAAAAAAGACCAAAAGAGCTCCTATGAAAGTGGCTGAAACAGGTGTATCCATGGAGAGAATGGCGACGGATATCTTGGGAGAACTGTCTAAGACAGAGATGGGTAGTATGTATATATTAGTTCTATCCGACTACTTTGCAAAATGGACCAAAAGTTTTCCCATGCCTTACATGGACTAAGGTTATTAGTGGAAGAAGTGTTTGCTAGATTTGGGATCCCTGGTATAATTCATTCAGATCAGGGGCGACAATATGAGAGTCAGTTATTTCAAGAAACTGTATGCACTGTGGCATATTCAGAAAACCAGAACAATCCCTTACCCTCACCCCACTCTCACCCAAAGTGACGGGATGGTTGAGCACTTCAATAAAACTCTTGCAACTATGCTCAGTGCGTATGTGAACGAGAATCACACTAATTGGGACGAATATCTTCCACATGCAATGCAAGCATACAGGCCAGTAGTATATGAGACTACGGGCTACACCAAATTTCTTGATGCTTGGTAGAAAGGTCTCCACTCCACTTGATCTCATGTATGAATAACCAAGAAAGATCAGAGTTACTCCCCGTAGTCAATGGTTTTGGGAACTCAAGGAATGCATGGTGGAGGCTTTTAAGATTGTACGAGAAACCATTAAGCTTTAAGTTATGCTTCGACAAAAGACATACCTTGATCGAAAACTAAGTTATGAAAAATTCAGCCCTGGTAATAGCGTTAATGTTTACTTTCCTGTAAGAAAACCAGGGAGGTCGACCAAATCGACATCATTTTGGCATGGATTTTACACAGCAATTGGTAAATGCTCAAGCTTGTCCTATAACATTGATTGTAGGTCAAAAGGCAGAGAGCAAGTTGTTCATGGAGATAGACTCAGAGTACAACATCCACATGTCCTGACAGGCGAAACTGGTCAATCTGATTTTACTAGGTTTGAGGAGAACAATGTAGGAGTCTCTGATGTAAGATTGCACGGATAAAAAAGATACGTTGGGGCCGATTTCGGAGACGAAAGGAGCAAGTGATGTAAAGTCAGTAGATCACACGAAAACAGAAAGACGTGCACCCAGATGGATGTCTGATTACGTAGTTGATTAGTTGTGTAGTAGTTGGGCATTCTGCCACTACTATTGATATGTTCTTTTTACTTCGCGTTGTGGTTTTTTTTTTAATGATGATACATGTTATATAAGGTATTCAACCCTTTAGATATTTCCAGGTAAGTTTGAGTCCGCCTAGAGTGAGGCTAGTAATAAAATAATAAATAAATAAAGTTTTAAACCTTTAATAAAGTTCGACAATTGTATGATAAATACCAAAATAATAATCCCGGGGAATGAATGTGGCTTGATAGAAAAATATAACTAAATAGGAAAACTAAAGAAACAATAATCAAAAATACAGGGTGAGGCAACTCTTGATATTTACCTTGTTGCAAGGTTTGGTTCAGAAGAAGCCCCGAGCACGGTTGTGCTCGGGTTTAAATACTATTCTTAACAAAAGAATGAAAGTAAAAGTTATCTGTAATGTGATTTGATAATAAATCTAGAAGTAACCAATGAAAAGTTTTGTAATAAAGTACGTTTGAAAATAAAAGATAACTCTCTTCCTGTTTCATGAAATAAACAACTCGAATACGAAGTTAGGAATTTACGTAGACAAGTAAGTAGAAAATAATGAAATGGAGATAATATAGACCGATACTACCACAGTTGTATACAGAGTAATCAGATTTATGTAGAACATTTTATCTTTGCAGTTTAAAGTTAAAACAGGTAGTTTAATAGGTGTTCTGTCTTTTGCAGATCGAAATGACAAAGACTAAGACAACAATCAACAAGGTTGGAAAGTGTCCATTCTGTCCCTTTCGATTTCATGATCAAGAAGAACTAGCAAGATATATTGGTGAATGTAGTAAACAACTGTTCTTTTGTAGCCATTGTGATTTTAACTCAACAACCGTCAAGAACTTGAGAAGGCACTTAAAGAGACAACATGGCATTGAAGATGAATCCCTGATCGAGTCATCGAAGCAAGGTGAAAGTACTGGCCATGGGTGTGTGTCAGACACGGACTCGCGGGTTCCACAGGATCCAGGAGATTTCCGTGAGGTAGTCCCAGAAACCATCAATGATGGCAGTGAAAGTAAAGAGGACTCAAACACAGATGGTTGTGCGATCTCTCCTTCTAGTGACAGTACCAAAGAGTTGGAGTTAAGAAGAGCAATCAGGAAGCCGACCATGTCCATGCCAATGTATGCCCCAGTGAGAACCTCTCTGTGGGAAAAAGCAGGACAGCGTATTGTGGTTCTACATAAGAAGCAGATACAGAATAAAGAATGTCAAACGGGTCGAGTGTATTTTACAGAAAGTGTCAAACTCATTACCACTTAGTTAGTTAGTGTCTAAGATAACGAAATTATGGAGTGGACACAAACTCTTAAGCCAGTTTATATGCGGAACAGAGACATTCAAACAACAAAAGGTAAATATTTCACCGACTTTGACATTGCAGAAGCCGCGAGCGCAACAGTCTCGGATGTGATATGTGTACAAAGAGATAGAGATCTGTGGAGGATCTACATAAAGTCTGCGGAGAGTAGATCGAAATTAGTTACTGAAGGATTCTCACTTGGAAGCAGATCAATCCAGGTTTATGACACGAACCCATTCTCTGCGGGTACAGACTCCCCTGATGAGAAAGTTGTTCGAGTCCTAATTAAAGGTATACCTCTATCGGTTGAAGATTCATGTATTAAAAAGATGCTCAAAGGCTTAGGCCTAGGAGTAGAATTAACAAGTGATATCAAATATGAAAAAATCAGACATCCTAAAACCCACAGAATGACTGAAATATTAAATGGAAATCGTTTTGTGTATATGTCGCCTCTAGAGAATGGAAAATTCCTTCCACGCTCTGCGTCATGTGCAGGTTTACGCTGTACCATATCTCATAAAGGCCAACCCCTACGGGAACGAAAGAAGCAGTGCACAAACTGCTGGGCAGATGACCATTACAAAAATGCTTGCGAATTCGAGCAGAGTTGTAGAATATGCAAGCTACCAAGTCACTTTCCGGGATCGGATAAATGCAGATCATATGTCACTCACCAGGAGGACATAGTATGCTTCTCTGGAAAAGATAACCCTCTTTCAAATTTCTTCCCTACTGAGTTAAAGGTTTTCGGGCAAACATATCCTTCAGCCGAACATGCTTTCCAACACATCAAATCCTTACGTTCTGGTGATCTTAACCGTGCAGAAGCCGTAAGTGAAGCTGAAACCGCCTTAGATGCCAAACGTGTAGGAGGTCAGGTCCTGGAATCTGATGCTTGGATTACATCTAAAGACTCCGTTATGCGGGAAATACTGGAATCTAAACTACAGCATTGTTCACAATTCAGAAGTGCTTTAAAAAAATCAGAAAATCAGATATTCTGGTGGAATCGACGTGGGATACTTATTGGGGTAGCGGGCTGAACGTGACCGGAACATCTCATACTCTAATGCAACATTGGCCTGGTGAAAATAAGCTTGGACGTATCCTCGACGGCATGGCAGCCAAATTGCAGCGTACGGACGAAAATTCAGCTACCAACAATTCCTCTAGATCAACAAGAAACAAGCAGGGCAAAAAACAGAGTTAAGTCTACCAAACAAACAAACAAACAAAAAACTAAAAACAAACAAAAAAACCGCTAGTCAGTCATACGCATGAACAAGTTAAATATTATTTCAGTGAACTGCAGGGGTTTAAATACTGCAGAAAAACGTATAAAATTTTATACCTGGATTAATGATAGCTGTTTTGATGTAATATTTATGCAAGAAACTCACTATATTGAAAAAAAAATGTACTAAATTATGATGCAAGGTGGAAAGGTATATCAATACATTGCTTTTCCGATTCAATTTTCAGTAGAGGAGTTTCAATATTATTTAATAAAGATTTGAATTTCAAAATACTAAATATACATAAATCTAATGAAGGCAGGAAACTCATGGTTAACATAGCATATGATGAAAAAATTATTACATTAGTTAATTTATATGCTCCAAACGATATCGATTATAGATGTGATTTTTTTAAACGAGCTAAAGAATGGATTAGTAAATATACAGCAAATTTTGATAATCTATTGATATGTGGTGACCTTAATTGCTCAACAGAAAATGAATCAGATAAAAGTGTTATAATTTTAAAACAACTACTGAACAAGCTCGATTTACACGACATGTGGAAAACTATGAAAAGCGGAAAAAAAGGATATACATGGTGTAACGGAGTAAATATCCCAACAAGTAGAATAGATTATATTTTACTATCCGATACCTTTTGTTTTCAATGTGAAAATATAAGGCTTCAAAACATTCCTGGTTCACACTCAAACGGTACTAGGATGTCTGATCATAAGTGTTTAATTTTTTCTTTGATTGTAAATGAAAACCTTAGAGGTCCAGGATACTGGAAATTTAACACATCTTTAATTGAAAATGAAACCTTCATGAACGAAATGAATACATTCCTGAAAAACTATAATTTCGATAAAGAAAATGCACTAGATTCATGGGAAAATATGAAAAGGAATATAAAAACAAAATGTATAAATTTATCGAAAAATATATCTAAAACTTACAAAAACAAAATAAATTCTATTCAAGGAGAAATAAGTAAGATAGAAGACTTGCCATATGAAAAAATAGATATGAATAGAAAAAGAAAATTAGAAAATGAATTGACAGAATTAATAAACAAAAAGGCAAAAGGTGCACAGGTAAGATCAAGGGCAAAATGGATTGAAGAGGGAGAAAGAAATACCTCTTATTTTTTAAATTTAGAAAAGAGACGACAAATATCAAATGTAATAAAATCATTTAAAAATGAAAAAGTACAGTTTTTGATGAAGATGAAATATTAGATTCTACATGCAATTTTTATGAAAAATTGTATACATCAAATAATGAAAATGATAATAAAGTGAATGAATATTTAAGTAATATACAATTAGAATATAGTCTAAATGATGAAGTAAAAATGAATTAGACACCCTTCCCTCACTATCAGAATGTACGGAAACAGTATTCATTATGAAAAAAAATAAATCACCCGGATCTGATGGATTACCGTGTGAATTCTATCAAACTTTCTGGGAAAACATAAAACAACATTATTATTGCACTCTTCAAGAGATCTTCCAAAAGAATACAATGACATATTCACAAAGACTATCTTTAATTACTCTCTTATTTAAAAAAGGAGATCCTCAGAGTCTTAACAATTATAGGCCTATTAGTCTTACAAATACTGATTATAAAATAATAGCTTTCCTTTTAGCTAATAGACTACAAAAAGTGTTGGATAAAGCAATACATGTTAATCAATCAGCTTATATAAAAGGGAGAAATATAGCTCTGAATGTAAGGTTAATTATTGATATTTTTGAATATTGTGAAGAAAATGATATAGAATCAATAATGTTATTTCTTGATTTCCAAAAAGCGTTCGACTCTGTGGAATGGAACTTTATGACGAAAGTTCTTAAAAAATTTAACTTTGGCGAAAACTTTCTCAAATGGGTCAACATACTATACAATAAACCTATATTTAAAATAAAAAATAATGGATGGATGTCCAAAACATGCAATATGCAGAGAGGTATAAGACAAGGATGTCCCATCTCTGCAATATTATTTCTTTTTGTTATAGAAATATTAGCGATAAATATTAGATCGAATTCAAATATTACTGGATTTCAAAAACCAGGAATGACTAACTGTATTAAGATTATACAACATGCAGATGATTGTACTCTTCCTCTTAAAGATGAAACCTCTCTAGAACATTCTTTAAAAGTCATAGCAAAATTCAGCAATGTTTCGGGTATGTATTTAAATATGTCAAAAACAGAATGTATATTAACGGGTCCTCACAAATATCATTATAAACAAATTAGAAATGTTAACGTAAACAATGATAGCATAAAAACTCTTGGAATTTATATAGGACACAACAAAGAAATATGTTATAAAAACAATTGGACAAAAATTGTAGATGACTTAGAAAAACTGTTTGAATCATGGAAAAAAAGAAAACTAACCATTTTTGGTAAAGTTTGTGTCATCAATAGCCTAGCAATATCAAAGATTATATATGTTGGATCAGTTCTGAGCTTTCCAAATGAAGAAGTAATTAAGAAATTTCAAAGTCTGTTATATAACTATATATGGAACAAAAGAGATAGAATTAAAAGAAATACACAGATTGGAAATGTCCTAAAGGGAGGCATTGGAATTGTCGTTGTATCTTTGAAATTAAAATCCATAAAAGTATCTTGGATAAACAGGATTTCAAGCGAGAGAAACTCTCTATTCTTTTTTGTAGATAGTTTGTGCAAAGAAAGAGACTTTGATTTTGAATATCTATGTAAAACAAATATTACGAAATCAAATGATTATCAAATAATGGAACATTTTCCTCTATTCTACAAGGAAATGCTTGTATTTTTCAACGAATGTAAAAAAAAAAAAAAAAAAAAAAAAAAAAAAAATTTTATCTGAATGCATTATTGAAAGAACCGTTGTGGTGTAATAAAAATTTTATGTACAAAAACAAGCCAATATTTTTTCATAATTGGCTGAGGAGCGGTTTTAAATATTTGAATGATATTGTAAATGAAAATGGCATAAAACCTTTGGAATGGTTTGATGACAAACTTATATGTAAAAAAAAAAAACTGGATGTGTGAATATATGATTATAAAAACAGTTATAACAAAAACCTTCAAACGTTATGAATTTTCAAATATACGATACGAAAACATTTTTCATGGGAATACATCATACGATTTATTATGTAAAGGACATGTTAAAGTGTGTGATATCAATTCAAAGTTGATTTACGAAATTCTTTGCCATGAAAAATTTATACCTCCATTACACCAAGCATATTACGGAAAGGTTTTTGAAATAACAAAAACGGCTTGGAAATCTATTTATGAACAAAAAATCTTATCCATAAGAGACAGAAGTATATCAGAATTTAATTACACATTGTTAAATAATCTATTGTGTAACAGAGAATTGCTGAAGAAATGGAAGATAGTAGAAAATGATTTTTGTGTCTTTTGCAGAGATGCTAAAGAAAACAATGAACATCTTATCTTAAAATGTAAAAATGTTTCTCATATATGGGACATTGTTAAACAAATTTTAAAATTTGACCTATCGTGGAAAACAATTGTGATAGGATTTTACTATGAAAACAATGAAAAGACACTCTTTTTGAATAGCATAATATCTCTTATTGCCTGTAAAATATACAAGTATAAAATGTATTGTAGATTAGATAACAAAGACGAAAAACCTCAAGAAATATGTAATCACATAAAAAGTAAATTGAATTTTTATACAGAAGTGTACACAAAAATTCAGGATAAAAAATATGCTAAAGTTATGAAGCAATTAAAGACAAATTGTAATTTATACACCTTTGCAGGTATGACTTTTTATAATATGAAACCTCTGACAAATATCTGTCTATGCACATTTTTAACTATGCTTCAATGTGAGTTTATTTTGAACAATTTGAATTGATTACAAACAACTATATTTCTATATCAAATAAAATTTTGTAATAAACCTTTTATATACTGGTATTTTGCAAAAAGTTCCCACAATGAGGAGTGGTCCTGTCCTCCTATAGTGCTGCCATGGGGGTTGTGATATGAACTTTTGAATTGTTAACCCCGCATATGGCAGTTTCAGGTTCTTCATGTACATAATTATATTGTTGTGTTGTTGGTTTTTCCGTAAAAATAAGAACCTTTTTTGCCATAACATGTTAATAAATTTTGTTATATAACAGTATATTATATGTGTGTGTGTTTGTATGTATGCATATATGTTTGTGTTTTCTATATGTAGAAACTTATATGTATAAATTTATATATATGTATATGTATGCCTATATACATCTAATCCAAGGGGCCCCTGGCACCCTAGGTAAAGATTATAAGGGAGTCTCTGCGGAGACTTTACCCCGAAATAGTAATGTATTTTGGAATTAAAGACTGATATATGTGGGGGGGGGGGGAACCAAAAAAAAACAACAACAAAAAAACTCATTACCACTTGGAGAGAGGAAGTGAAGAAGATCAGAAAAATTAGGGAGAAAAAAGTTCATGACACTTATATTGTGGGCGTTATGCTTACTTTTCCGATAGAAAGTGTGCAAGAAAGGATTGATTGTTTGGGTTTTTTCTTTGTCAAGAATATTGTATGGTGTTTGATATGTGAAATCTTAAATATCTCCGTGGCCGAGTGGTTAGACCATCGCGCTCAAAATCACACGGCCTCTCGCCTCTGGTCGGCGCGGGTTCGAATCCTGCTCGCGCCGGTAAGTGAGAAAGTTTCCCAGTTACTTTCGGAAGGTCGGTGGTTTCTTCCCAGGTACATTGTATCTGGGTTCTCTCTTCCACCAATGAAAACTGGGCGCCACCATATGACTCAGGGATTGTTAAGTGTGGCGGAAGACAGCAAAACAATTTTAACCTGTTACTTGATTTTCTACTTTAAACATGTTTGGATCAATAATAATTAGTGACATTGTATTGTGCATTACGATGTATTCCTTCAGAAATGGTCCCGTATATTTTGACATGTCTCATGTTTACACGTGTTCCGATATAGTTAAGTTATTCATTTACGAGTTTAGAGCAATCTCAAGTCATTTCATGTACTTACGTGCATTCCTTTGAATAATTCCTGTTGTAATTACCAGTTTTAGTTTTACGAGGAGTAGTAGTAGTAATAATATTGGGGAATGTCGGATGGATATTTACATTTCATGTTTTTGGCTGCCATCATCTTTTTACGAGTGCAGTATCACTCGTCACTTCCGGTTTGGTGACGAAGATATTTACGATGGTTGTGAGATAGTATTTACTATGTGAATCATTTAGACATATGAATTAATGTTCTTTAACAATTTGAGGTTGAGAATTCGTTGTTATTTATTACATACTACATGTAACCAGTCATACCTTAAGGAACTATATTTGTTTACGGTATCGTTGATAGTAACTGTATTCGTGCGCACACAAGACAGAGTATGTTTAACCCACATGCATGAGATATTGTGATATTTATTTACTTGTTTAGATTAGCAAATTGAGCTTCTTAATGTATGCTACTCAGTTTTAATTATTGGTACTTATTGATATTCCTTTCGCGCTTGTACGGTAGCCTGTACGGGAAAAAGTAGTTCTGTGTGGGAAATTGTGTGGGAGCCGATGCCACCGTACAAGTCGCTGATTGGTTAGAGGCCTGTACGGCATATTTTGATTGGTTAACTATAGTCATGTAGTCTAGGACCGAAGGTTATATAAGTAAGCTCGCTACGTTACTACGGCAGATTTCTACAAGTTGAGAGGCGGTAACATTCAAATCTCTTAGAAGAAAATTAGGATGAGACTACTCATAATGTAATAATCATAGTAAAACTTAGTTAGAAATCCCCTACCAGACTGGACAACCAAAACTTGTATTTCTGAAAATTCAGCACTTGTATAAAGCCTGTCGTAGTATACAGAGTTCACCACATGAAGAGATTTTATTTGTGCCTTGTTTTGTTTATTCATCATAATAAATACAGATTAAGACTGAAAAGTTTCTAGTATTCTTCACCAAAAATGGAAGAGAAGTGTGACCGAGATATTGTTTATTGAAGTTCAATGATCTTTGGAATTATCCTGACATGAGTGGATCTGCTGAGGATTCAGAAATATACAAGCAAACCCCTATCCTTGGGTAGCTTACACAATTAATCGTTTTCTTTCATACAGGACGTATGAACTTTGAGGGGTGGGTAGTGTAGTGAATCAGGTTTTGGATTAATTCAAATACCTTATGTAATTTCATCCTGTTACCCCAAGGAATTAGAAATAGACCAATCTATGTTTTTAACCCTTTTTTTCCTTTGAATTAGACTCTTCCTAGACTATATAAACAGCAGCAGTCTGTCAAGCGAGGCAATGCTGAACAACACTCCAGAGAGCGGAGTAGTCGGAGCAGATCACTGCTCTAGTTAGTAGACTAAGATAATTAAAACAGGATAGTGATGATGCTGAATAAACCACCTCACTATCGCGTCTTATTCTTAGTAAGGGCTAGGGGGCTTTTGGTCACTTCGGGGCTGAATAAATCCTGAAGTATAGGTTGTGCCAGTTGGCTAACCATCGTAACCCTGACATTGGTAAAAAGAGCTGAATATGTCTGTATACCGTTGTGTGAGTTGGTAAACTAACTGGTTAGAGACCTTGGGTGAAGTCGGTAACCCAGACCAGTAATTGAAAAGGAGACTAAGTGTCAAAGGACACTGTCAAGAGGACCAGTGGTCAAAGGACATTGACAAGAGGGTCAAGGGACATTGGCAAGAGGACCAAGTGTCAAGGGACATTGGCAAGAGGGCCAAGGGACATTGGCAAGAAGGCCAAGTGTCAAGAGACATTGACAAGAGGGCCAAAATGTCAAAGGACATTGACAAGAAGGCCAAATGTCAAGGGACAGTGGCACAGAGAACCAATTGTCCAAGGCATATAATTAAATAGTCAAAATAGTGAAATAGTAATTGTAAATTTGCTTGTGACTATATTTGTCTTGATTCTTATTCCTATCATGGTAAATATATCGATATGTTAAAGCTGTATGACCCGATGTTCATGTATTATTTTTGTACATACCTGTAATTACTTTAAAGCAGATTAATTACTTTATAAAGTTATTAACTTTCCCTTAATTACATGCTTGAAAACATCTGCATGTAAAAGAAAACAGTGAGAATATTGTTTAAAAAGTAAATATAGTGGGTACATATATAAATCATCCCATAATAGACGTCTATAAATAGACCCACGCGCGTCAGGGGAATCCCAACATGATGTATTAATTCATAAGTAACTGTCTAGTTTTAAGGCTGAAAGAGCGTAAAACAACGAATTACTGAAAGGTATTTGATATTTTTATTTCTATTAAACTTATGGCACGGTACTGTTGAAACAAAATACACAGATAAGACCACCGATGATCTGAAAGTTTGAACTGGTCACGTGACTGTCACTTGAAATGGCAGAGTGACCTGCAAATAATTTGGGTTAAAACAGATGAAATAATGTAGGATATGTCATACAGCCTCATAACTACATACATGCGATGATTTAATAGCATTTTTACGAGATAGAAAAATTATTGTAATTCGGACCATACAGCTTTAAATTGTAGGTTTATCATCGTAAATATATTGTCTATGTACTTTGGTAGTTTGTCAGGTAGAAGACTATTATATTTTCAATTGAACTTGATAGTATCTAACCAGTAACGTGCCCACAGCGATAGACCGCTCGGCTGGACGCACATTACAAAAGTAATTCAATTAACCAAAAGATGTTGTCATTAACTTCACGAGATCGGAAGAAATTATTGCTTCTTTTATTGTTTACATTTTTCTAAACAAGAGACCACGATTTAACTTAGATTTGAAAATTTAAGAGGGGGGGGGGGGCAGCTTTAATTATTGTGGATTTACAGTAAGTGTGAACGAGACATATCGGCAATTATATGACGTGCTCCAAATAGTTCACAGGAAAGTCCCCGAATTATTTGATTTCAATGCAAGTTGCACCGTACGTAGCGTGAGATTCAATATCGGTTTTGAATTGACAAATGAGATTTGAGATTACGTTAATAAAATGTCTTGTAAAGGTTACGAGATATCTTATATACTACCAGGGCCGTAAATTACATGGAGGCGGAGGAGGCAGCTGCCTCCTCCAACTTTTGAGCCAAAAAAAATTAAAATTTAAAGTTCATTAGAATTTATGTTGTTTCCAATAACTAAGAACATGATACCTCCCTTAAAAAGCATTCCAAATCTTTCTTTTAGAATGAGTTAGTCAAGTAACATCTTAGAAGGCCCTAGAATCAAGGATTTTGCACGAAACGTGTTCAGTGTGCACAAAATGTGCTCAGCGTTTGGGGGCCTGGGCGGCCCCCAGACCCCCGCCTAATTTCCTGACTCCTCCAAATTGAAGGTTAATTTACGGCCCTGAATTTCCTGCCTCCTCCAAATTGAAGGTTAATTTACGGCCCTGACTACATGCCGAAATAACCACAGCAAAGGTTAATTGTTAATGTTGCGTTACTTACGTGCCTTTGAACCTATATCGCTGGTTCATCCCTTACTGCATGTCCATGATTGCGATTCGGCGCTGTACGAATACGAAAGCACGATAGGCTCATTTTTGAAAAGTGAAAAAAAATCTAACTCGTTATAACGAGTTAGTATCTCGTTATAACGAGTTAGTATCTCGTTATAACGAATTAATCATATCGTTATAACGAGATAATTAACTCGTTATAACGAATTGATTATCTCATTATAATGAATTAGCTATCTCGTTATAACGAGATAGCTAAATCGTTAAAATGATATATCTTACGGAAACGTTATCGTTGATCTTAGATCTTATTCCCGAAATCTAAGATTAGTTTGAAAACAATTCAAGTAGTAGCATTGTTACATCTCCATGTACTTAAACCACAGGCATTTATATCGCTTGCCTGTGACTTAAACAAATAAACAAAATGTTTTGTTAATCTATAATTTTCCAAGATTAAAAAAAAAACCGTCAACTTCGTAAGTGTTTGTAAAAATGCATATCTTATGAATTAAATTATCAAAGTATATAAAATTTGCAGATGTTTGTAAGTTTATATATCTTACCGGTAATATTTGAATATTTTTTTTCGTGATATTTAACAACAGAAATAAATTCAAGCTGCTGTTAGCTTGGTCAGCCTGTGTTTATATTTATTATATAAAAGAATTGAAGTACATTGAATTATATTTTTCAGTGATTGTTTACATTTTTGGTGCATTGGCATTACAGACTCTTAGCCCTGTTTTTCAAAGTAATGGAGAGGACAGTGTTATGAGAAGTTGACTTCACAATTGCCTATAATTCTTTAGAAGCAAAAAAAAAATAAATAAATAAAATAAAATAAAATAGATAAATAAATAAAAATCCAAAAATTTTTTAAAATCTAAATAACCCCAACCTTTAAAATCCAGGAGGGGGGATGGGGGGCAAGGAAAAGCCCGCATGCACACACAGTAAACAACGATTTTTACTCAAAACTCAAACTTCACAATCTTAAATCGTAAAGGGTCGGGGGGGGGGGGGTAGCAAATGTTCGTCCTCCTCTACACGGGTTAGAGTAAAATACTGTCTGGCGAGTTACAGTGTATATACTACTTTTGATTACGGATTACTCCGATTGCCTGATCAAGACACGGGCTTACCGCGGGGTGCGACTGTCAACGCACGCCACCTTTACTTGTTCAAGCTTACATCCTTAACAGTCGATACTACTTTGAAAAGAGGGGGATTATAACCCAATATATTTTACTTTGAATTGTAAAGATAGTTTTTGAATGTAAAAATTAACGGAAAATGTACGCTGTCAAACACGAGGCCAATGGGCCACATCGCTCACTAGAAGCCATCTTAGCCCTGCCATTGTTCAAGGTCATCAGGTCAAACAACAAAGTATAACAAGGTATACATACAAGATATAAAAGCCCTATCTTAAATAGTTCAGGAGATATTAAATAGTTTTTTTTTTCAAACAGGTCTAACGCCAAGATCAAAATATCAAACACCATTGTGTCACAAAGTCTTGCCAGAGAATCTATCCACAAAATATGAAAGCCCTACCTAAATAGTTCCGGATTTACTTAATAGGTTATGTTTTATAAGTAGGTCAAACTAAGAGTTTAATGTTACAAGATCAAATGACATGATATGAAATGAAAGGTCTTGCCATAAGAAATGTGTATATAAGATATGAAAGATCAATCTTGAATGGTTCAGGTCATATTGTATAGGTCAGAATTTTATTGAAAGTAAGTCAGACTTCCAGGTCAATGTCATAAGATCACACACCATGGAATCACATGAAAGGTCTTTCTGTAAAGAATTGTATATACAAAATATTAAAAAACCTAGCTTAAATACATCTAGTTCAAGAGAGTTGTAATGATGTTTCCTAAATATATCAGCATACAAAACTTTGATCCCCCTATTGTGACCCCCATCCTAAACCCCGGGGACCATGTTTTGAACAATCTGGACTCTATTCTATGTAAGGAAGCTTTCATGTAAATTACCACTTTTTTGAGCCAGTGGTTCTTGAGAAGATTATTCCAAATTTTCCTTATACATCTAAATGTAAACTTTGATCCCTTATTGTGGGCTCCATCCTAACCCCGGGGTCCATGATTTGAACAAATTAGAATCTACTCTATATCAGGAAACTTTCAAGTTTCAACTTTTTTGACGCAGTGGTTCTTGGAAAGAATATTTTAAAAGACTATCCCTATATTTTCGCATGTAAAACTTTGATTCCTTATTGTGACCCCCACCTTAACTCTGGGGACCGTAATTTTAGCAAACGTGAATTTGCACTATGGCAGAAAGCTTTCATTTAGATTTAAAGTTTCAGGCCAACTGGTTCTTGAGAGATTTTTCGATTCATTCAATTTTTATTATCGTGATTACTCCCCCTTTAAGGGACCTGTCCCTTCATCAGAACAAACTTGAACTCTTTTTACCCAAGGATGCTTTGTGCCATGTTTGGTTGAAATTGGCCTATGAGAGGAAGTTGAAAATGTAAAAAAAAAAAAATAAATAAATAAATAAAAAAAAATAAAATTTAAAAAAAAGTTTACTGACAGACAGACAGACGGAGAGACGGACACCGGACAAAAAGTGATCAGAAAAACTCACTTGAGCTTTCAGCTCAGCTGAGCTTAAAAGGGAGAAGCTCTCTAGTTCTACGTGTTTGCATTAATAGTATAAATATATCTACATTCTCAATAAAATAATCTACATCTAGGCTGGCTGATTTGTTGCTCAAATATCGATTTAGCTCGAACATGTTGTCAAACCATTGTGGTATATTAAAACAATAAAATCTAAATTTATTCATGACAATGGAAAATAAGTATTTTTGTTGAATAGATTAAGAAAATATATCGTCACCTATTCATTTGTTTGCAGCTAGAAATAAACATTTTCTTGTCACCTTCACGACGAATAAAATTGTTATGTAATATAAAATGATACAGTGTATATTCAATTTTGCGGATTTTGTCAATTCATAATAGTTATGATTAAATTTTGGAAAGAACAGGCTCATGACATTTCCATAGGTTAGGTACTAACTCGTTATAACGAGATAATTAACTCGTTATACTAATTAACTCGTTATATAACGAGGTAACTCTTTCAAAATGAGCCTAGCCGACTTTCGTACAGGCGAAATATGCTTCTCTCGGATTTTTTTTTTTTTTTTTTTGGCAGTTTCTTGAAAGCCATTCCCAAAAAATTCCTCGCAGCTCTACAAATTAAAGACACTGATGGTACAATGTCAGTGGTACAAATATTTCTTCTTAATAAATTCTGTGTGATTTCTCTTTAATATACACTTGGCTTCTTTTCAAAAACAGAAGTACGTCCGGTGTGAGCTTCATTGGCGACATGGTGTCTTCTTTTCGTATTATAAAATGTGTGAAAATATTTACTTATAATTTTCTAATAATTTAATTTCTTTATTGTTCATATAATATCTCATATTAGGATTTCCCCATTCTGCTGCTTGGCTTGTATATAAAACGCAATGAGTTATCGAACTTTGGTGATGTTTATTGATATAGGGATTCCCGTGGGTTGCACTTGTCAGAGTAGGCCGTGAACATAAACAGGTAAGAGAGGGATCACAAAAATTAGCCAAACAACCCGTTTTTCCTAGGTTTTATTCTTCTATTATCTCAGTGGAAAGCATAATATAAGTGATCAATAGGCATGAAAAGATCTGAACAGCGTTGGGTTTTTTTTACGAGTGTGACATGCAAGGAATGGATAGACTCGGGTAATCTAAAGTTCTAGCTTAACTATGAAAATAACCGACTTCACCAGGCTTGTGTTCAAAATGAATGATCATAAAAGTGCATTTTAACTAAAGAATAATTGAAATTTTTTTCTACTTTCATTTGGAATGGTAGAGTCTGCTGGAATGTATTTTTAGAAGTCTGACGTAATAAATGACCATGACTCAGTGCGTTGGCTTTAGGCTTCTACCTAAGTCGTCACAATCTTTATTACAGGTGCTAGGTGTGGCAATATATATAAAACACAATATACGTCAAATACATTATCACCATGTTGAGGAGAATTGGCACTGAATTTCACCTCCTGGGCCTGTTGGCACCTTTGTAAGGAAAAGCAAAATAAACATCGATAGTTGGTAAAATGCACGAGCACTGGAAGTTAATATAAATATATAGTATGTGCATGCATTTTTTATACATGTACATACTATATATTTACATTAACTTCCAGTGCCCGTGGTAAAATGGGTAGTAAAAACCGGGCCGGGTCAGATCACTTTTTAGTTTTCTTCGTTATTTTATTTTTGTTTGGTGTGAAACTTCTTAATCATAATCTGGATGATACATTGGATCTGCGATACAAAAATTACGGCATAAATGATAATTTTGCTTCACTGTGAAAATATCAACGTTTGTTTATTTCAGATTGGTAAAATGGGTAGCGAGGAAAAATACACATTTTTCTGCGATTACGATTGATCTATGTGACACAACAATGAAACTACACATGATTTAGATAAATATTATGATAATTTATCACCAAAATGCTATAGTATTTGTTATGCGAGTCTTATATATTTAATATTCACGATTTATTAAAACCCGGGCCAAAAGGAAACCGGATAGGGCTATAGGGTAACCCGGGAAAGATATTAAAATTCCGAATAAAATGAGGATGTTAGCTATCACGTGCATGATCTCATGAAACGTGACATTGCCCGGCAAGCTTACAATTTTAATCAGGCAGGGTATACATAGTAATTAATATGCTCTCCATATAATCCTCTTTAAACTCTATCTTCGGTTGAAATATTCATAAAGTAAGCATAATTTATCAGTCGGTGGTATTTTTTTTAGGACCATTATTATTGGTTAATTAATCAAAGCATTAGCAATACGTCAGTTTCGAGATACGAACTCTTTTGTATAGGAGGTGCATTTAGTGGAACTTTGAATGCCTAAGTGGGACAGAGTGGATTAATTATATACAGCCAACGAAAAAAACGATGAAATGTAATAAGATCGACTTCTCTTTAAATATGTAAATGTGGGAAATACTAAATACTATCGAAAGAAATGTTTTACTGAAGTGGAAACATACAAACAATGTCATATTTGCAAGAAATATCTTGGATATGGTACTTGTGACCAGCGAAATAACGTGATAGGATAAGAATTCTATGTATTTAATTACTTCCTAAATACTTATCACTTAATTACTTAGTTTGTGTATCAGTCGAATTCAGGTTATTAAACAGCGTATGAGAAACTTACTGAGTACATTCATTTATGCTGTGATGAATATCTGTCCCACTCCCGCATGTAAACAAATTCTTTCGCGCCTTACTATGTACGAGAGTTCTCCAAAGGGAAATAACTCTGACGTATCTCGAAAACGGCATATTAAATCGGAATAAATAACGCCGGCCTGGGTCGACCGCATCCGGTTTCCTTTTGGCCCGGGTTTGGAAAAATCGCTGATAATTAAGATAAAAGGCATTTAAATGCAGTCAAATAATGCATTAAGTATCAAATTCAACTCTATGTGAATTGAAAAAATGCTAGGTTTTCAGCAGCAGATGCATATTATACAGAAAATATGCAATAGTGTGTGTTTTGGTCTCGCTTAACCCATTTTACCAACCAGATTTCATACAATCATTGAATTCCTTACCTAAAGGTAATATTATGTGCTTAAATTTGTGGCGAAGACTAAATGTATCATTGAGAATATATTCCGTAAGTTTCAAAAGAAACAATGACATATCAACGAAGAAAACTAAAAAATTCGGATTACGAAGGTGATCTGACACAGCCCGGTTTTTACCACCCATTTTACCAACTTTCATAAACATCATTTGTAGGCCTACTGTTTTCCCAAAATATGATACAGAAAGGAGACATTGGTTTTAAAAGCTCTAGTTTTTATTCATTTTATAATTTACTTTAAACTAATTGCCTTAAAACTGCAGATGAAGATTCTTCACTCAGTTTATCGCTGTATCATATGAATATTGCTGTTAGTAATTTATTATATTCAGACATTAGGGAAAAACAATATAGCAAAAAAAAAACCCCCAAAAACAGACGTCCAGAGATCAGAAGCCAATAAAAGTTTGTGATTCGATCGTCCTAATAAGTAAACCCCATCATCATCTGAAGCCTTACATACTTACCCAACCACTTCAGTTTGTAATTCATCCTGTAAAAGTATATAAACCCCATCATCAATCTGAAGCCTTACATACTTACCCAACCGCTTCAGTTTGAAGTGCATGTGTATAATTTGAATTGGTACTTGTTGTAGATTATATATATCACCACACCAATGGCAATTGCAAGTTAGATCAAGATGTAGAAAATAATTTAGGGACCTACGGAATTATGATAAATGTCACTCATATAACCTCAATTTTAGTCATGGTAAAATACTGTCCCAACAGTCCCTGCACAAGTCATTAATCTAAATCATGATCAATCATTCAATTTGTTTAGAGTTCTGTAATGGTCGATGCACTAAGAGGCCTGTGACAGTTTGATGTACATGTATATATAAATGATTTGATATAATATGATTATTTTTTAAATGGGGGCCATACGGGCATTATAACACTCAACGTATGTGATTCAAATCACAAATACAATACAGGATGGAGTTCCAGAACACAAATATAATGTGCATATATATATATAATTATATGGGCATAGTCGGGGGTGTCATATGCTGATTACAGACTCAGCTGAAATGGAAACACGTATATATCTTGTTTTGTTAGTTATAATATGATACAAAAGTAGCAATTTAGATGAAACATGATTTGATTGAACATAGATGCTATTATAATGGGTATAAATCTGTTCTGTCCATTGTCCATCAATTGACTCGGTTGTAAATTTAACTTTTGAACATTTTCAGTGTGAAATTTGTGACCCCTGGGTTCAGGTTCAGGCCCTATATAATGGGGCTAAGTTGGTTATATATTGATAATGCACAATATCTTAAAATGATAATGCACAATATCTTAAAATTAATCTTCATTACTTTTTGGACATCAAGGATTGATTGATTGTATCTTGTTTAATATCTTGATCGAAAAATTTTCACTCATTTGGAGACGTTGTCACCAAGACCGCGGTGAAGGGCTTCAAATTTTGGCCTTTGCTTCTTTGCTTGTTGTTTACGGCCATTGAGCATTGAGGGTTCTTTAGCGTGCCACATCTACTGTGACACGGTACATCCGTTTTTAAAGTCATCTTCAAGGACCTGTGACATTCACACCTAATGCTGAGCGTTTGGCGATGGAACTGTCACTACCTGTTTTAACGACTTAGGTTTGTCGTAGCTGGGATTTATACCCCGGCCTTCCACATGTAGGACAAACACTCTAACCTCTAGACCACCATGGTGGTGGGATGAAGGAAGCAAAATGTCTGCGTCATTATAATAATGGGCTTTCAACCCTTTACCAAAATTGTGAAATTCATGACCCCATGCAGGGCTAGGCTAGTTTGGTCATTTACATTATGTATTGAAAATGTACTAGATAATGATCTTTTTTATTGCTGGACATCAAGCAGAAAAACTGTATAATTTTGAGGAGTAATGTGAAATTGATAATTTAACCCCTGGTTTTTGGTCCCAAGGTGAGGCTTAATCAATCATGTGTTAAAAAATGCTGTGTATTTTAGAAATCTTTTCTCCAGGCAAACTGTTTGCATAATTATTATGAGCAATGAACACTCTTTTAAAATTGTAAAAACTCATTTGCACTTTTTAGAACTCAAATAGATGGATGGAGAGAGAGAGAGAGAGAGAGAGAGAGAGAGAGAGAGAGAGAGCAGAGGTAACAAAATGATTTCTAAAGAATAAAAAATGTGCATACACAGTTGAGTTTTAAGGCCCACGGGCCTTTTGTTTACATATTGATACACCATCATATGATCCTCATTACATCTGAATCAGTTCTTTGTTTGACATATGATCAAGGTCAATTATACTCTTAAAATAGATGGATATATGTGCATGCAAGTGCGTTTTTTCCCTTGTTAATGAGAAGAGCATTATATGGGTTACTCCCTATTTGATGACTAACAATACAAGTTAAGTTCTTCCCATATTTCAATTAGATAATAAAGTTCTAATTAAATGGTTCAAATGTTTTCCCTTACAGGTATACATAGATATATTTGAATTGTCAGAATCGATCACAGTATATATTGAACGGCTCATACACATATAAAACAACAGTGACACAGACTCGACGTTGCAGACAAGATGTTTTTGGCAGCCAGTTGGTGTTTGGGCCGCTTCATGTGGCTACTGCCAATATTTACTCTGGGTTGGCTTTTTGTTTCCATGGCAACAACGTAAGTATATTTTTCAATCCTTTATAAAAGTGACAGTTACTTAGTATATATATGTTAGATTAACAAAAAAAAAATTTTTTTAAATTAGCTAGCACTAGTATGAGAGCAGTTATTCTGCTAGTTTAACGCCTGTATTTCCTGAGATTTTAATATGTAACATTTGATGAATTGCAGGTATGGTATTGCTGTAGCTTTGAATCACACATTTCCAAACTTCCCATACATCAGGTCAGATTGTTTTTACTGTTAAATTGTCTATTGTAGACTCTATACATTAAGCAAGTACTCAGTTAGATGAAATCGCTACTCATAAGAGAAAGTTATTTTTAAAATGCATTTTCTATGAGTGGTTTTTAAGCACCCTTTTAAGTACTGTGAGAGATTGATACTGATAAACATTCAAGGTTTTCAAAAGTGATATGTCATTAAGATACATGTGTGAGAAGTGTTCAAGCGATACGTATCTCGACCTACATGGAAAACCGGTTCTTACATATAAAAGTGGGTCAAACTTGAGGTATGTTTTCTCTAGGTAGCAATACAGTAAGTTGCATGTCAATATCTTCTCTTATTAAGCATTAGTAAAAATCGTGATGGAAAAGAAAATAAGACTAACAGACAGACTGATGGACAGTGAAGCTGGTATGTCATTGAGACAAACTGGTCCTGAAGTAGATCATCACCATCCAACCATCTCTTACAGCAGAATTATAAAAGAAAATGACATCAAAGATCATGCACGATTTGGAAAACCCCATAAAACATCTCTGTTCAGAAGGACAATGCACTCAGAAGGATGGTTAGACAGAACATTCTTACTTAGAATGCAAATGGTTGACACGTTGTTTGCTTTCAATGAGAACAGTGGGGAACCGACTGAATTAAGTCATTTGACTAATGTGCAAGAAAACCCGTAAAGAGATCTTTGCTTACATCCAACCACAAAGCAGCATGTATGCAATGGTGTCAAGCCTGCCAACGTTGGAACCTGACCTCTTGGAGGAAAATCCATTAGTCGGACAAGAGTCACTTTTTGCTACATATCACAGATGGATGATTGCATGCATGGCAGCAACCTAGAACTGCATATGCTGATTAGAATTTTGTAGAGTTGATTCCATTTTGTGGTGAATTAGTGATGGTATGAGGCCGTGTTTACTTTGACTGTAAGTTTATCACAGCTAGGGCCTAACTTACTGCATAAAATTACCAAAGGGGAATTCTTACTGCAAGTGGCGTGCCTCATTGTGACAATCACCCTCCTTAACCAAGGCCAGTGTTCATGGATGACAATATCAGACCACATCCAGCTTGTGCTGTGCAGGATTTTTTGTGTATAGGGTCAGTTATGACACTACCATGGTCTGCTCAAAGTCCAGATTTGTGCCCTATTTAGCACATCTGAGACATCATAGGTCTTTGAGTTTATCCATAGACATCACCAATTTGAATATTAGATAAGCTGACACAGGCATGGCATTAAGAGTGGCAAGCTCTACCACATCAAATTCAACGTTTTATCAGGGAACGCTACACCAGAGAATTTAATGTGGATGAAAAGTGGAGGATATGTACAACAATGTTTTTAGATTGAAAACTTTCAAATTTACATTATTTAGTCAAAAAATGCAGTTTTGGTAGAAGGCAGTGTCAAAAAAAAATTTAAAACCCCTGCTGGACTCGAACCCACAATCTACAGTTCAGCAGTTGACATGCTAACTTATTGAGCTACTCGGTTAGGCAATGATATTTGAAATGAATAGACAAATATTGCTGAAATTTATATTTTCATCCATAATTTTAAAAGGAAGTCTCAGTCATTATGATGATGTAGAGTACTCCTTACCTAGAGTCTGTCATTTGTGTGGAAAAAATCCTGTTAGCAGTGTACAGCATGTTAACCTTATTTAACTTTATTTCATTCATAGTAGGTATTTAAATCAATACAGGTGACTCTCGATGTCTCGAACTTTGACCTCTCGAAGTGAAATCATGGTCCCAATTTTTTTCTCTATATAACAAAGCAAATTTACAATCGATCTCTCGAACGTTCAATCTCTCTAAGTTCTCGATGTCTCGAAGTGAAGTTGGGTCCCGTAAAACACCTTTCATTGTTTTTCACTCTCAATCTCTCGAAGTGGTGGTAGCTAGTGTATACCCACCGTTACCCAAGCATGTAATAATTTCCGCTTGGCCCTTACCCAGGTTTTGTTGAATGCCGGAGGGATAATTAGGTGTTTACATAGTTGAAACATCGCCGGTGCTTCTTCGTGGGGTTAAATACTTTGAGTATATAGTCGGCTATTTGGTCAGTTTACACCTTGCACTGGGGTTTTGAGTCGTGATTATTAAAATTACATGTATATATAATCCGACTATCAATAAAATCACAGGCACTCGACGTTTTAAATATCTATAATATTCACTGAATATTATGTTTACAGGAAGACATTTTTTTTATTATAGATATTTAAAACGTTGAGTGCCTGTGTTTACGTTTTCATCTTTTGACATTATTCGTGGGAAAGTAGTCCCAGAGAATTGACACTGTACGGAGTTTGTACATTTCCAGTTACTGTAAAATCTGAACCATACCGGCGGACCTTCAATATATGAATTTTGAACTTTCGATTTCTCGAAGTTTTATCAAGGTCCCTTGAACTGTACATGTCTGAGGCATAGTTGTATACAGTAAATTTTCCTTAAAATATCACATCTTCTTATCCTTGAAAAAGAATGACCGTGAATACATTTACTGATGGTGTTTTTACATTATTTATTAGAGATCAAGTGATGATATTTAAAAAAAAAAAAAACCTCAAACATGAAAACTCTCATTCATTTTATGGTGTGAAATTATTTAATCATCATACTTTGACGAAGAGAAAAAAGCTGGTGTTGCAATATCTTTCCCATGTGTATGTTAGGCTAGTGTTCGAAATGGGTTTAAAACTCGGTATAGACCACAGGTCTATGCCAAAACAAGATGACATAGACCTCATCGAATTGGCATAGTCTAGACCGCAACATTGGGAAAAAACTAACACAGATTTAAAACATTATTATTTACTTCTTATGTACTTAGAAACCATATTTTCTTTCCATTTTTATAACAATGTCCTCCTTTCCTCATGACGTTTATCAGACATCGACTTTTGGGATAACTCTTTTGCTTTAAATCTAGAAAATCAGCATAGATAATTTGGTCTAACCCAATTACAGTTGGCATAGACCGGTGTCATTTAACACAGACTCGGTCTATCAGTCTATGGTTAATTTCGGACACTGATTAGGAATAGACAGTGTAAGGCGGTGCTGTTTCTGTTGTATGTACGTGTTTTTGTGTCTTTTACAGCTATACTGGAGTGGAGGTCCCAGAAAGAGGAATATTCACATTCTCGATAGCAGTCACAGCAATTATGCGTAAGACATCGCATCCACCTTCTGTATTTCTGATGACCCAGAAATCAATGAAGAATAAATCAGTTAAAAGAATCCGCCATTTGTAATTCTAATGACCCAGAAATCAATGAAGAATAAATCAGTTATAAGAATCCGCCATTTGTAATTCTAATGACCCAGAAATCAAAGAAGAATAAATCAGTTAAAAGAATCTGCCATCTGTATTTCTGATGACCCAGATATCAAAGAACAAGAATAAATCAGTTAAAAGAATTGTAAAATGAAACAGCTGCATTTTCTAATGATACTGCGATGTTCCTTTATATGTCACAGTTGCTGCGAATGCAGAAATGCGCTTCCTGTTTGTGAAGAAGGTGTTCAGTGAGAAGGAGATGAACAAAAAATGGAAGCAGACGAACACGGCAGGCCTTATTTTGGGTCTTATTTCCTCCTTCGGTCTTCTGCTCGTTGGTTGCTTTCAGGTAAATACATGTAGCTTGTGCCTTGTTTAATGTTAAAATTTCATGTTTGCCATAATTGATTGTAATTAACATACAATTTGGAATGTCTGATAATTGACCAATGTGTCTGTCCACTGCCTACTAAGTAACGTGGTCAAATTCAGATGTTACTGAAACTTCAACATCCTTGAAGATTAGACAATTGATAATTACAATACTAGTATAATACTACTGTTACAGGTCGATATAATATGATATTGTATATCGGTACATGTTATATATCTAATATATATATAAATCTGTTACAGGTCGATATGATATGATATTGTATAACGGTACATGTTATATATCTAGTATATATAAATCTGTTTCAGGTCGATGTGATATGATATTGTATAACGGTACATGTTATATAACTAGTATATATAAATCTGTTTCAGGTCGATGTGATATGATATTGTATAACGGTACATGTTATATAACTAGTATATATAAATCTGTTTCAGGTCGATGTGATATGATATTGTATAACGGTACATGTTATATAACTAGTATATATAAATCTGTTACAGGTTGACGTGATGAAACCACCACATTATTTCGGTGCCTTCCTCTGCTTTGGGGTTGCTATCGTGTATCTATGGTTACAGACAGTTATAACATGGAAGCTTAGACATGTTGCACAGAAAACACAAGATGGCAAAGTTTGGAGGGCCATCCGCCTTTTCATCTGGATATGGCAGATTTTGAACAGTGCAGCTTCCTCTATTTTACTCATCTTGTGTATCCTTTGGTTCTGTTGAATTCAGCTCATTTGGATTTTTAGGTCACCTGAGTAAACTCAGGTGACCTATTGCAATTGGTTGTCGTGCATTGTGCCTTAACAATTGAACATTTTTAACTTCTTCTTAATAACTACCAGTCCAATTCTTTTCAAATTTGGTATGAGGCATCATTGGGACAAGGGGGACATAAATTGTAAATTCCAGGACACCAGCATCCCTGGGGCCCAAGGGCAGGGCAATAACTGCCCAAAATTGACCAATTTTCAAAAATCTTCTTCTCAAGAACCACACATATGTAAGAAAAACTAAATGTATAGTGATGTAGAACAGGAAGGTCTCTACCAAAATAGTAAATTTTATGATCCCCGGGGTAGGGGTTCTGACCCCAGGGCAGGGCCAAATTTGGTATATAGTGTTAATGTGTAAAACACTTAAATAACATCTTTATAGTGCTATTGACACTAAATTGAAAGTAAGTAGATATTTAGAAAGAACAGGTAGTCCTTTACCAAAATAGTGAATTTGATGATCCCAGGGGTAGGGGTTTTGGTATCAGGGTGGGACCAAAATGGTCAGTTATCAAATGTATGAACAATAGACATTTTTAACTTCTTGATAACTATCATTCCAATTCTTTTCAAATTTGGTATGAAACATATTTGGAACAAGGGGAACATAAATTGTAAATTTCAGGATTCCTGCACCCCTTGGGCCTTAGGGGCAGGGCAATAACTGCCCAAAATTGACCATTTTTCAAAAAAAATTCTTCTCAAGAACCACACACATGTAGAAAAAAAAAAAACGACTAAATGCATAATGATGTAGAGCAGGAAGGCCTCTACCAAAATTGTAAATTTCATGATCCCCAGGGTAGGGGTTCTGACCCCAGGGCAGGGCCAAACTTGGTATATAGTGCTAAATGGATAGAGCAGGTAGTCTTTAACCAAAATTGTGAATTTGATTTTCTCCAAAGTAAGGGTTCTGACCCCAGGGTGGGGCCAAACTTAGTATCTAGTACATGTATGTATGTGTAAGTTTGTTAATACTGTATAAAATCTAAATGCATACTTACGAATAGCAGAAAAGGATGTACAAAAAATGGTAATTTCATAACCCAGGGTTATGACTTGAGGATTAGTCATATATTTTGATGTTTTAATGTAAATACACCTATTATTTAAAGTCTTTCATCAGTGTATGCACTTTTGAGGGCAGTGAAGTTTTAAGAACACATCTTGTTTATACTGTTGCTGAACATTAGAATTTAGCTTAGATATTCAGAACAGGAAATTTTTTCTAGATAGCCCATGGAAGTAGTGATACTTTTTCACTAGTATTCAGGTGACCGATAAAGCCTGTGGGCCTCTTGTTTTATCCATATTTATCTTGCATTATCTTTTTGAATTCTAAACAATAAACAGCGATATACTATAATTTTGTAAAAATCCTATTGATAATTGTTTTACAGATTAAAATACCGTATAAGTAGAAATTTTAGCGAAGATTTAATTTTTGAATTATTAGTGACAGTGTTGAGATCGTTAAAATTGATTATCGCTAATATTTATTTTATATCGGAAGTCAATTTCTTGGAATGATAAAATCGCTAGAATTAGCTCTCTATAAATATATACATGTACATGTATACCCATAATTTATGAAGGTATCACTAAATTTGTGTCTCACTAAAAATACCACTTATACAGTATCCTAATTTTACTAGGACAATGAGCTAAATCCTTTCCATGATGATTTATTCACTCATATATCAACAGATGATAGATTGAACTTTACAGTGCTAAGTCAATCAGAGAGATAGGACATTTCTGAAATATGTTTTTTTAAGGGAAGTGGTTGTGTCAAATGCTGATCAGTATCTATTCCTGATTACTTTAGAGTTGATTACTTTAGAGTTGAATGGAATATGGTGCAATGGATGTATTAGATATTTTAGTGATTGTATAAACAGTAACCTATATTGATTGAAATCAGTAATGAAAAATAACACATCCAGGGCTAAATTGTTTTGTGATAACCAATTGCAAAGTACATTTATACTATCGAATAAGGAATGAATAAAATCTCTGCTCCTTTAACATGATGTACATGTAATTAAAGAATATAAAGTAAGTTGGGACAGTTTAAACTTCATAAACCATAAAGTGGTTTATAATAACAAAATTACTTTCAATCCCTATGATAATTTTTAAGAATGCATTCAAAGTAATTTGATAAATGATTATAAAGAAAATAATGCGAAGCACTATTTTTGTATTGTCATAATGAAAACAGAAGCTAAACCTTTTGTGGCATCATGCCCATGCATCTTTCTTCCTTAACGTACTGAGTTTCTGTGTCAAAAGCAACATATAAAATGCAGAGAAAAGCAAATATGGGAACAAAATGGGTAAGATTTTCATCGTCTTAGAATTCCCATTTTCTTTTAAATGATGCAATTTTGTTTTTAGCTCACCTGAGCTATAATTTCAAGTGAGCTTTTTCTGTCTGTCCACCCATCTGTCTGTGAACTTTACACAATTTAGACTTCTTCTGTAGAACTTCTGGGCCAATTTCAACTAAATTTGGCACTGGGCACCCTTGGCATTAAAAATTATTCAAATGAAGGACCATGCCCCCCTTCCACTTGAAGTTAATCGAGAAAAGGTAAAATTAGGGTGAGGTTATTAAAAAAATCCTCTTCTCAAGAACCACTGAGCTAGATAGAATGAAACTTATGTGAAATCTTTGTAACAAAATATGGGTTCTGAATTGTTCAAATAATTTTTAAAAATCTTTTTCTCAAGAACAACAGTTATGATTAGTCATGTTAACATACAAACATCCTCATATAGTATAGAATCAAGTCTCTTCAAATGGCACCAAGGGTTAGAGTGGAACCACTCTAAGAGATCAAAGTTTTACTTTGGGAATACACTGTATATGGAAACAAATCTTGAGAAATATATTTTCATTTAGCAATTCTCGATATATGGTCTTATTTGTGTAAGATGTGTACAGTCTGGTTGCCTTTACAGGACACGCTCCGGGGAGTGTTTTTGTTATCCACCACAACAGAATGGTTACTCGCCTTCTCTATCTTGTTTTTTGTGCTAACATTTATCCCTGGCTTCAAACGTTTGAAAGACATCAAAGTAAGAGTGACTCTGGACAAAGGTGACAAGTCCAACCCCGTGTCCAATGGAGACCCAGAACAGGTAAAGCACAGCAGCGTGTTAGAGAAATTACCGTGATCAGCCAGTGTCTCTCTAGATCTGGGATTTCAGTAGGATTATAAATGATAAGTGTGAAAACTTTCCCACATGATATTTACTTTGTTGGGGCTTAGCATGTTTTGTCACAGAAAGTCATATAATTATATACAATAAAGAAAGATAAATGATTTTCTGTGACAGTAAACTCAATCGCTACACAGAATATGCTCTATTTCGGGGGATGAACTGTAATTGGTATATAGTCTATTGCTGGTTAATTGTGCATGCTCTGCCAATATATCATACATGAAAATTGAATTGTGAAAATATGCAGAGGGCATTTCTTGAAATGCTTTTGTACAAAACTTCTGGCCACATTAATTCTACGATGGGCTAATGGGAGTAATTTACAGAGAAGACATAGTACATATCCCTATACAAATTATTTTTTTCGTTAACAGCAGCTTGATGAACAATATGATTTAGTAAAGCCTTATGGCCCTGTGGAATCTTGTGGAATCTTGTCACATATTGTATTACTTTAGGAAAACCTTAAAGACTTTCATTCTTAATTCTTTTTTTAGCTCGCCAGAACTAAATATTCTGATAAAAAGTCATAGTCTGTTTGTTGTTTGTTAACTTTTCAAAGTATTCACTTGTCAAGAAGTGCTGCTTCATTTTAAAGCTATAAAGAATCCTTAGGTCCATTAGAGGGGATTCACATTACATAAAGCATCCTTAGGTCCATTGGAGGGGATTCACATTACATAAAGCATTCTTAGGTCCATTGGAGGGGATTCACATTACATAAAGAATCCTTAGGTCCATTAGAGGGGATTCACATTACATAAAGCATCCTTAGGTCCATTGGAGGGGATTCACATTACATAAAGCATTCTTAGGTCCATTGAAGGGGATTCACATTACATAAAGCATCCTTAGGTCCATTGGAGGGGATTCACATTACATAAAGCATCCTTAGGACCATTGGAGGGGATTCACGTTACATAAAGCATCCTTAGGTCCATTGGAGGGGATTCACATTACATAAAGCATCCTTAGGTCCATTGGGGGGATTCACATTCGGTGAAATAAAAAGGGACATGCCCCTTTCCATAAGATGAGTACTTAAAAATCTTCTTAAGAATCACTGAACCAGAAAATATGGAATGCCAAATTAGCATATACATGTACTCAATTAAGTTAATTTGGTGTTCCATAAATGATTGAAAACTTGTACAATTTAACATCTTCCTTATGTGTTATTTCAAACCATGAAACCCAGACAGGGCCTACAAAGGGGCTTCAAAATTTACATATTAGGAATATTTAATGGGTAAAATAAAAATCATCTTGAGAACCACAAGTGTGTGTGTGTATCAATCGACCTCACCCTCCCCTCATCTTACGTACATTCAAGCATTCCGTGATCCCTCTGCCCAGGTTGACTATAAATGAGGTTTCAGTAAGTGGGAAAATTGTTTGCAAATCTTCTCCAGAACCACATGGATACAATTTGTCAATATGCAAGCATCATCATGTAGTGTAGATTCAATTTCATTCACGTCTCGACTTCTGAGGCCAGGGTGGGCTACAACAGGGGTTTGAAGTTTTATGTATGATTAACATACAGGAAAACTCTTGTAAGTTGTTTTCTTAAGAACCACAAAAAGGTTAAGCCAAGAATTTGATATATAATGCGCTAGATTTAAGTTTGTTCATAATATGACCCTCGGGGCTAGCTGCAGCTCTCAGAGAATATGTTAAGACAGATCAGATCTGTTCCAATATTTTCACAGAAAGCTGCATTTCTGCATCTACCTTGGGGCCTGAAAATGCCATAGGAATATATAAGAAAAGTCTTTGAAAATATTTCTTCTCAAGAATTTCAAAGTAACATGCAGACATTCTCATGCAGAGTAAATTCAAGTTTTTCACACCATGACAGCAGAATTTAAGTGGGGGGGGGGGGGTACATTTCCCCAAGTGAGCAATGTGGCCAATGAGCCTCTTGATCTTGATTTTCTCAACCAGGCCAAAGAAAATGAGCATGGTTTAAAGACAAAAAGTATAATGTTGTAAAAAAAAAAAACAAAAAACAAAAAAAAAAAAAAAACATTTATTTACTTCCTCTAAAATTTTCTAATGACAGGTTTAATCAGACTATCGTTGTAAGTAATTTTAGCATATGTCACATAATTGTCTGAAAGCATGCATAATAGCACATAATATATTTTATTTGTCAGAATTGAGATCCTAGGAAACAAATCCACTGGACAATAATCTAAACAATTGATTTATAATATTTATAACACATGTAACTAAATCACCGTTATTGAAGGCATGTGCTGTTGGGTTTGGGTGTCTGTTTTGTAATAGAATGGTCATGTAGCATGTTTTGCATTGAATGTTTTAAATTATGTTTCAATATTACATATATTAAATATGTAGACTTGCAGATCCCAAATATAGTAGACATATTTTTTACTAAGGTGTATGTTCATGTACAGGTAATTCTTTCTTTTGTAGGATATTTGGTTTTGTTTTTTGTTTTCTTTAGATTTCATTATATAACTGGCTAATTAATGGCATGTTTTGAAAATTTAATTAATTCCAATTCCAATTTATAAACAACTACCATGTTTAAATACAGATATGGTCTAATAAATCTAAACACAATTCAATTGTATCAACCAATGTCAGAAATTTATGTTCCCCTTCAAAGGAGGCCTTCTTAGAAGACATTTATATTGCTTTACACCTGTCAGTCAGTTTGTAGATCAGGTCTTTTTCGACCAATAATTTGAGAGTACTGCTTTACCTGATGGTCATCAAACATTATAGACAGCTTGGTCATGGGGAGTAAGTGACCATTGCTGATTTCCAGATGGAAAGTGACATTATTCTCTGCTAACCTCATGCTGTTGTTTTCATGATTGATAATGAGAGAACTTGATTACCTGATAGTCATGTTGAACCTGACCACTAGATTCCTATGTATATACCAGTATTGTCCAACTGAGAATTAGAGAACCCTTTAGTTCATCAAATTAAAACTAGCCTGGTTGGTTATGTCTAGTAGATGACCCGGATTGATTAGTCACAGGTCACAGGATGTTTTACTAACAAAGGGCCTTCTAAAAGCAATATCTTAGCTAGACTCTCAATTCCCCTTTAGACTGGGCCAGGGCCTGTATTGAAAAAGTTTTCCCTAACAAATTATTTACATGTGTATATCATGAGGATGATAAGCACAAGATTTTATTCTTCAGTTCTCTCTTTTTTTTCATTCGAAACATGATTTAATTTGAAATAATTATGTAATACATATTTCTAACATGTTCTTTTCTTTTATAAACTCATTTATAATAAATTTAAGTCCCAGGTCAAGCATGCACTTTTACTGTATTAAGTTTTAAAATTCCATAGACTCATTCCAGGATCACTGTCATCACTTTCAACCAGGGACTTGAATTTGAAAGCTGAACGATTGTTGCATATATACATAGTTTAAAGTTCTGTCAATGGTGTGCCTTTTTCTTCTGTGTTTCCATCACAATACACATAGTGCAAGCTAGCAAACAGACTAGGACTGCTAGCAGCACTGAATTAAATGACATTATTGTCAGCTGTGAATTAACAGAAGGGGTCCGAGTTACCAAGGTGATACTGGAAAGATTCTGAGTTGGTGTCAGCATTTGTACATACAATCTGATCGTGCTACATTAATTGTGTCATAATGTTGTTCAAAATCACAAAATGCACTGCATTTGATTGCTTAATTAATATGTCTCCCCTGAAAGATGCATGATTGTTTTTATACTTTCTGTCTGTCTGTCACAAAATCTTGTGAACACTTCTTCTCCTATATGACTTATAGGATAGACTTGAAAATTGTTCAATGCTTCATTGCCATTTGTAGATGTGCATGTTGTCGGGATGTGAGGATCCAATTATTTTCTTAAACGTTATAGTGGATCTAAGAGGGTAGAAGGATGTAAAATAGCTTGTGAACACTTCTCCTACTATATGGCTTATCCGATAGATTTTAAACTTTATACAATGCTTCATTGTCATTTGTAGATGTGCATATTGTCGAGACAGGAGGATCCAATTGTTATTTTTAAAGATGAAGTGGATCTAAGAAGGGTATAGGGTGTAAAATAGCTTGTAAACATTTTCCCCCCTATATGTTTTATCGGATAGCCTTTTATTATCATTTAAGGTGGCTCAATCACTACACGCTGAAATAGTTTCTCAAATTAGTACGGATTGATTTAAATTATAAAAGATATAGTGATATATAATAAGTATTTATGTCAAAAAGGCAGAAAATAATCAAATTTTGATAAAAACATGATTTTCAAAAATTTATTTCAACACATATGACCAAAAGACTCTGGCGGATTTAAACTCGAGTTCTGCGGTTCACCAGCCCAATGTTTTAACCACTGAGCTACAATGATAGCCAAACAAATCGATCGATACAAATAATTTCACAAACAGTACTCTACATCGTCATGGCTGACTTCCTTTAAAAACATGGATGAAAAAATCGATATCAGCAATATTTGACTTTTCCTTTTCCATTTAAATACTAGCCGAGTAGCTTAGTAGGTTAGAATACCGACTGCTGACCTATAGGTTGTATGTTCGAGTCCAGCAGGGGTTTTAATTTTTTTTCAGATTACCTTCCACTAAAACTGTATTTTTTGACAAAATAAAGTAAATTTGAAAATTTTCAACTTCAAAATATTGTTGGACATATCTTCCACTTTTCATCTATGTCAAATTTCTCTGGTGTAGCATACCTCCTTAAATCGCCATCTTGTGACATTGTGTCATAAAGGGTATAAGCTTTAGTGTAGTGAGCTACCTTAATGATGTTCACATTGTTCTGACCCAGGAATCTAAGATTTTGGATCAAAGAGAAGTGTTTTATAGCTTTTCTTCATGTACAGGGCATGTTCATTTTCCTACTGGTACTTCAGCATAACAGTTATTATTTTTGTATTATATATATGCAGCAATGACATTGGTCACATTGATGTTGAATCTTTTCTCCATCCTCAATGCACAAAGCGCAGTTCATAATGTCTATGTTCCTAGCTGCTCATGCTTTCTCCTCCATATACCATGCAGTACATTAAGGGATAATTTGGAGCACTTTCAATTTGGGGAGCTGGGGAGACATTTGTTTTTAACAAAAACAAATTATATTTAACATTGTCTTATAAGACAATGTTAATATAGTTATAGACTTTTCTTATTTTACAGCACCAGACCATGAATATGAATGAAAGAACAACTTTAACAGATGAAAAGGTTTAGGAGGCAAATTGATATAGAGGCCGGCATACAGTGTAAAATTGCCTGATGGTGTGTCGTCATCAAAGATAGAAGAGTCAGACCCACAGGAGCGTATCTAACAGAACTCCCGGCAAAATACTCCAAAAATTCTGGTACCGAGGTCTTGCTTTCACCAATATAGTCACCGAATGTTGATTACGATACATTACATTATGATACATGTCTATTTTCTTCTCAAACTTGAGTGTATTTTGAAAACATGCACAGAAACATTTATATTGTCTTTTGATATCCTTATCTAAATTTTCCTTTAATTATACCCCCCGCAATAAGTTGTGTGTGTGGGGGGGGGGGGGGGGGGGGGGGGTATACTGGAATCGGGTTGTCCGTCTGTCTGTCCGTCCGTCTGTAGACGCAATGGTTTCCGGGCTCTAAAGCATTATCCTTTCCACCTACCGTCACCATATCATACATATGGACTACCCATGGGATGAAG
Source organism: Ostrea edulis (assembly GCF_947568905.1). Lineage (NCBI taxonomy): Eukaryota > Metazoa > Mollusca > Bivalvia > Ostreida > Ostreidae > Ostrea > Ostrea edulis. The sequence goes on from NC_079169.1 coordinate 14,571,297, forward strand.
ATGTTCCCTATCGATTTTGGGGTCAAAAGGTCAAAGGTCAAGCGCATTGGACATCGAAGTAGCAATATGGTTTCCGGGCTCTAAAGCGTTATCCTTTCCACCTACCGTCACCATATCATACATATGGACTACCCATGGGATGAAGATGTTCCCTATCGATTTTGGGGTCAAAAGGTCAAAGGTCAAGCACACTGGACATCGAAGTAGCAATATGGTTTCCGGGCTCTAAAGCGTTATCTTTTCCACCTACATTCACCATATCATACATATGGACTACCCATGGGATGAAGATGTTCCCTATTGATTTTGGGGTCAAAAGGTCAAAGGTCACGCACACTGGACATCGAAGTAGCAATATAATTCGGTTTGTCATGCCATTTGTTTTTTACACTCAGAAAAGAGGTAGTTTATACCTATTACCAACACCCTTTGGGAGATTGGGGTAAGCGGGGGGTATTCTTAGTGAGCATTGCTCACAGTACCTCTTGTTTTCTTTTTTAAGTTCAAGGATTATGAAACTTTTTTCCTGTATCTGTGTTGTAATAAAACACTAATGCTTATATATGGTCAAAAAATGGCATACTTCAGTTTTGGTGTTTAATATAAAACATAATGTGCAATAGTTTGATAAGAGATAGGTCTTTTCTGGGTGAGATTGCATAAAGTGAACTATTTTTGTATGGGTATTTTTGACAGAGTATATTTCTCTCATTATCTTGCCCGATTAGCAGATAGTTAATGTTGTTGTTAATCAGTCAGTGATGTATGGTACCTTTTATTGCTGTTAATGGTTGACTAGATGTGTCTTTTGAGAATTCCACCAAGTACTAAATTTTACTACATTAGATTTTTCTACTCCCTGTGCTGTGCAAGATCCTCCCTCTCATCAAATTATTCCCACCATGGCAACACATTTGTAAACAGTTTAAGTAAAGGCAATAAAATTAATATGGAGGAAGACTCCTGTAGGACTCAATAGCTGCAATAATGAGGCCCTCTCCTATTTTTTTTTAATCTGACGTTTTCGGCCAAAAAAAAGTTTTGGAGAAGGCTACATAATTGCAGCTAGACTGTGAACTACATGTTGTATATACAATATTTTATTATTATTGTCAAGTTTATTGTTATGGTTTTGTTTAAGTTTTTCACGTATCTAAAGTTACAGTATGTTTATTTTTGAAATTGCATTGTAACAATGTTTGATACTTGTCTTAATGTGAGTGGATTTATTTTATAAAATTGTCTTCTTTTTTTACCAGGTTTATCACTGATTTCATATCTTTTAGTTTTTGATATGTTCAACTTCGTGCTCAATACAGCTGTTGTAAAAATTTATAAACCCATTTATGTAATGACCTCAGATTCGAGATACTAGTATTTGACCAATAAACGATAAATGTGTATAGAAATTTACAAATAGAACTGGTGCTGCTCGATTTAATCCCAAATATATTTCCCATCTTGCATAGATTTTCCTGTAATACAATTTTCAGACTTCTGTAACTAAGGAATAGTTGTTATTTGTTGTCAAAATTGGTATAGGTGTTGTTTAAAGGATATTTAAGCATTCTTCAAAGATGAAAATACAGTTCAACTTCGATATCTGGAACACCGATATATTAAATACCATGGAGATGTCGAAAGGATTCGGAAGTCCCAACCAATTATACTCTTAAGTATTTTACCCTCGATACCTTGAACTCTCAGATATCTCAAAGTTTTTTCTCGGTCCCATTGAGTTCGAAATAACGAGGTTTGACTGTATATATATATATATATATATATATAGGCATTTATTTATTATCCCAAATGTTTTTCTCTTCTTCAAGCAATTTGATTATTCATACAAAAACAAATACCAGATGATGAAGTAAATAAGTTCTTCCCATTTTTGAATCATGCAAGACAGCAAATTTTGTTTTCATTCAAGATAACTGATGTACTGCTATTAATTAAACTTAAAGCTTTATCTTTTTTAGAGGTGTAAATATTTGTACATTATCCATTATTTATCATGATTAAGGTGGTTGTGGCATTTTCAGGGACAGCATTTTAACCATATGGAAGTAGATCAAAAACAACTGATATATAAATAGTACACCCATTTCTTGACATTTTTTAAGAATCGCTTCAAAAAATGGGTTTGTGACACACTTTGCCCCCAAGCATGGCTATATCTGATTTTGGCGGCCTTCACCTGGATGAATGATTATTGTTGTCACTTTGACCTTTTGATTTATTAAGTATCTTATTTTATATAATTATCCATACTTGTAAGCTGCAAGAAATAGACAGACCTAAAATGGTTTGTTTTTAGATTTACAATCTAGTGAGGACATGATAAACACACTTGCAGAAGTCGCTGGTGTTCCAGCATGTTTTTATGATTTTAAAAAGTGATAAACATTGTGTTTTGCATTAAAGAAAATGAATTTGGTGAATGTTCAAATTTTATACAGCAGCATTTTATATTCTTTTTAAGATTTTTAACTCGGTTGTGATTAGGATGAATGTGGTAATTTGGTTTTAAGAGACATTTGTTTTCTTCTCGAGGCACGTGTTAATTCGTACTACACCCTAAAGATGTGCCTATCAAGAATTCAGGTACCCACGTGCCTTAGTAGACATAAATGTTATCGTTAAGAGTTTATCAATCCCAAAGTTCTTTATTTAAGACTCTGAAAATATGTATTATTGTGACTGTGTATGTGTTTCTATGGTAGTGTTTAAAGAATTGTTGAGAATGAGAATTGGCAGTGTTTGTTAGTTGTTGCTGTTAGCAGATTTTTATTCATGTTGACAATGTATGAATCATGCATATTTATGTATATTTAAAGGAAAAATCAACCCAATTAATATGTGTTTTCTGTATTATTGTAGTTGGGTGGTTTTCCCCCAGCCTCAGCCTTTTTTCAACATTAAGCACCCACTGCCCATATGTAAGCAATTTCTAATGCAATAGTTAGAACTTAAAATGGTTTAACTTTAATTTCACTGCTGTTTTGTATTAAATGTTTTAACATGTCATGCACTGCTATAAGTATACAGAAGACTGCTTCAGAAGCCAAGCTGAACCAAGCTGTGATGGAGCTTCTGTGTATGTGTGTGGTTTTTATTTCAAATGATGCACATTATTTTCAAATTCTTCTTGCCAAATGTTCATGGGTTCAGAGGAAATATGTATGATTGTATTCTTGTGTTTATGTCGTTATGATTCATGTGCAGACATTTTATATTTGCTGTAATGGTTATGAAGATCAAGATTTTGACTCTGTTTAGTGAAATAGATTGTCATATTTTAAACACAACCAAATACCATAGAATATATTTTAATTCTACTATATTATATAAGATAACAGAATGAGACATTTGGTCCATGACATTATTTTTTTTTACTTTTTAGCTCACCTGAGTCAAAGGCTCAAGTGAACTTTTCTGTTCAAAAGTTGTGCATTAATTATCAAGAGTATCATGAATGGAATTCAAGGTTTAGCATATAAAGGGCCATGTCCCCTTCCAAAGAGAGATAATCATAAAATTAGATGGGGCATTTTAAGAAAAAGCTCGAGAATTACTGAACCAGAAAAGTTAGGATTTTTGTTAAAGCTTCGTAATATGGTGGTCAGACGAGTTCCATCGCTGCTGGCCAGACAGCTCAGTTGATAGAGCACCTAACTAGAGATTCAGGGGGACTAGGTTCAAATCTTGGTCTGATCCGTTGCATTTCTCCCTTTCTGTTACAGTACATAATATAATGAAGTTTCAAAATTGTTAAACTTAAAACCAGACAGAACCACAAATGGGGATCCACGCTTTACATAGCAATCTAAAGGAAATTTCTTTTAAAATCTTTTTCAAAAACCATAAAGGTACAATATTTATAGGTTATAGACTTTGTATGGGAAAATATGACGACCGAGTTTTTTGGTGCGTAGACGGACCGAGCTTGCAAGGTCCGTTCGCGACAAAAAACGAGGTCGTCATATTTCCCATACAAAGTGTATAACCTTTTTATTATATACTTTCAATTTCATTTAGAAACTAACAATAATTTTATTTTTAACAATAACTTTATCGGTTTAACTGAGTAAAAGATGAAAAACACGAAAAATTTGAAAATTAACAGCGTAGAAATTTGATTGTGACGTAATGTTTGCGGGCCGGAATGTTTCCGGGCATATATCGTGTGATATATGCCCGCAAACTTTTAAAGAAAAAAGAAGAGATGAAATTGAAAGTATATAATAAGAAATATTAACATTCATGTATATACACTCGGTAGATTTTTTATTCATCAGATATGTGGTAGAGTTTTAAATGTAAGCGTAAATGACATACATCAGTTAGCTGTCCTTGGCATGATGCCAAACTACAATTTGGTTGGGTGGCATATTGATTGCAGAAAAGTGTCAATTTTCCCCAATCTAAAATATTTGTCATCTTCTAAATGCAAAAATAAAAGTTTTTGTAAATTTTCCAAGATGTTTTTCAGTGAATTATCGAAAGAAACAAACTCCAGACTTTTCCACCAATCAAAAAAATCAAGTGACCACCTGTCGTTGGTATTCCATTTAGCATTTCCCCTTTATGTTAATGTGTGTATCATAGCCTCATAAGGCATTCTACAGTTACATGTATAGGTCTGTTGATGTTCATGTAAACAGTGATATTGTTTGGAGAGATGACGATCGCAGCTTTGTAGGAAATTTGCATTACACACTCACTGGAATACACATCATGACCACAAAATTATACACTTCATTGTTTAAATGAAGGCACCTTCGTTTATTAATGATTGAGGTCCGGGGCCCCATGGCTTGGATGTGGATGTAAGAGGGTATAGATCTTCGTTTATTAATGATTGAGGTCCGGGGCCCCATGGCGTGGATGTAAGAGGGTTAGATCTTGGGATTATTTGGAAATTTACCCCCAAAAATTTCTTTGAAATTGATATGCAAGCATCTTCATGTAGTGTTCAATTAAGTTTGTACATACCAATATGACACCTAGGCCAAAGGTCAAGCCACAGTTTGGCTGCAAATGTAATGAAACTTATTTAAAATCAAATAAAAAATCAAAATGGTAGTTGAGTATGGTCGAGTCAATTTATCAAGATGCAAGATAATTTATGAGGCTATACATATTTATGGTGGTGCCGTAATTAGGATTTCGAGTTTTACACTAGGAAATGAATTGCTTGGGTGAGTGATCTGGCCCATGGGCCTCTTGTTTATCCTTTACATGAATTCCCCCATTATACAATAACATATTGTGTAATGTACTCTAGCTTTTTATATAGATCCAATAATTATTGACCTCTGCAATTGCCAAAAAAAAAAAAAAAAATCCCCACATTGCTCATAATGTGTATCACTTCATGTCAGAGAATACTATATACTTTATTTGCTGTTTTCTTTGTATCAAATGATACTGGTAGTGTAGCAGTATACATAAGACCTGGTGTATGTTTATAGTCTCTGAATCAATCTGGGTGGAGGCAGTGTGTTCTATATAATTGTGACGTGTTCATTTGATAAGTTGTTTGGTATTAAGTTTTGCTTCATTCTCAATCTTGAGATTTAAGATTGAAATGTGCTCAGGGCTATTCCAGCAAAGAAAAAAATATGGGGGGAGGGAAGGCACTTTATTTTTAAGACCGCCACCCATAAAATTAAATTTTCCTCTGCTACCACCACTCATACAAATAGATTCTCCCCTGCCACTACCACCCATACAAATAGAATTAAGAATTCAATACTGAAATCACCTGTATATTAAGATTTTCCTTTAAAGGTAGAGTTCAGTTTCAACAAGTTCATATTGGTCTTAATCCTATGTGCATGCAACTATTTTTTAGATAAGCCAGAATTTGTGGTGATTTATATGAACAAATTACCCGACTTTAGATGAATTTTCAGACTACATTAATGTGAATAAATATTCAAACATTGATATTGTAATTTGTGATCCATTCTCTAGCCAAACTCAGACTGTAATGTCATCTTAAGCATGTTGATTTTAATAGTTAACAGAAGGTTCGCTCATACCAAAATTATTACACTACCGTAGTGTCCAGTTGTTTAGCATTTGGTCTTTTAGCCGTGTTGTAGGTTTGAACCTTGCCCTTGGTATAGGCCTATGTGTGTTAAAACAGGTTGTACATGTTGGTGTTTCAGACATCACAACATTCTGAGAAAATTTGGGCATTTTTAAAAAAAACTTTACATGAGTACGGATATCATTATTACCTTGAAAGACCTGACAATAATTGCCTAAGCCATTGGCTGAAAAAATGTGGAAACGCATTTCGGTGGGCTTATGGCTGCAACTTCTTTTTTAACTCGTACATATATTTTCTTCTCGTTCCCTTTCGAGTTTGCTAAAAATATCCCTTAATAGATCATATCTGGAGATGGTGTTACTTCTAATCATGTCACTCCCAACAGAAAACATTTTGTTTTCATTTATTATTGTTGTCATTTCTACACAAACTGAAACATTTTTTTTGAATAGTTATCTGCCCATTTATCAATCTTTTTTCGTACATAATGTAGGATGGCTCCGCTTTTCTTCTTCCTCTTCTTTTAAAATGAAAGAAATTTAGCAACAGGATACAGACTCTGTAATGTCTTCATTTTTATCATAATTCACTAGCACCCATATTACTTTTAACCTAGAAGACAACCACCCATACAAATACATTTTCCCAACTCACCACTACCCATACAAATACATTTTCCCAAATCACCCCCACCCATCCAAAAAAATATCAACTGCCTTCCCTCCCCCCATACATTTTTTGCTGGAATAGCCCTATCTCAGAAGCTGGTTGTATTCATTGTAACTGTTGGTAACTATAAGACTCATGAGAGCATGTTAGATCATTCATTGTAACTGTTGGTAACTATAAGACTCGTGAGAGCAGGTTAAATCATTCATTGTAACTGTTGGTAACTATAAGACTCGTGAGAGCAGGTTAAATCATTCATTGTAACTGTTGGTAACTATAAGACTCGTGAGAGCAGGTTAGATCATTGTAACTGTTGGTAACCAAGACTCGTGAGAGCAGGTTAGATCATTCTCTGTTGTATCAGTCATCCATCTTTTGTATGTACAGGTAGTTTGTATTATATATACAAATTTTTAAGTCAATAAATTTATTACTATTTTATATGTGGCTTGTTGAATTCTTTAATTACACACACAGCAAACTCCACTAGTTTCTTTAATTCTTCAGGAGATTCCTCTTCCATTCGGAATATAGGAATATATATTGGCAAATATTCTAGATTTTTGTTAATGAGTCCATGCATGACCTTCTATGCAATATTGATTCAATACCTGTACGTGACTTTATCTTACCATTGCCCATTTACACACTGAATATCAGAACCATTTAGCTTGGAAAACAATAGGCATCACTTTATCTTATCATCAATCGGTAACAGAATGATGACTCTAGGCATGACCTCTGACCCAGATAAATCTCTGAGGCATGTGGAAAAAAGGTTGATCTAATCACTTTATACATGCATTCGATTAATGGCTGCAACATTGACCTACAATATTGTAGGGCCTATAATTCAATGGGCATATCTCCGACTTCCTGCCATCTCTGTAGAGAGTATACAAGTGTAGCGGTCAGCCGGGTTCGATCGCTGGTGGACAGTTAGCTCAGTTGGTAGAGCACCTGACTAGAGATTCAGGGGGCCCGGGTTCGAATCCCGGTCTGGTCCGTTGCATTTTCTCCCTTCCTGTTGCATTTGGTGCCGTAGACCAGCCCCTGGAACTGACAGGTAAAAATGCCTGCCAGGGGATAAAGATCCTGGGTTGATGTCTTCAGGTGTAAAGACATTTAAGGAGGGAGGAATGTAGCGGTCAGCCGGGTTCGATCGCCGGTGGCCAGTTAGCTCAGTTGGTAGAGCACCTGACTAGAGATTCAGGGGGCCCGGGTTCGAATCCTGGTCTGGTCCGTTGCATTTTCCCTTCCTGTTACACAAGACTGATATCTTCTCTGGTAATGAATGTTTTACAACATTCCAATTTGTTGCATACTAGTAGAACCTTAACACCCAGAAATCGGTGTAGTCATCTTGCTCAATCTGCCCACCTACACATTATTAATAAGAACAAGATCTACACGTGGGTTGATTGATTGTTTTCCGCCACACTCAACAATTTTTCAGTTATCTGGTGGCGCCCAGTTTTTATTGGTGGAAGAGAGAACCCAGATACAATGTACCTGGGAAGAGACCACCGACCTTCCGAAAGTAAACGGGAAAACTTTCTGATCTGTCCCAATATTTTTTCAGAGAGCTACAGATCTGTAGCTAGCATTTAGCTACATGCTATTTCCCCCATAACTTTGTTGCTTGTCAAAATGATAAGGTCTGGGTTAAAATTACTGGTGAAAATGCATCACAAACATGTCAAAGGGCAAGCAGTCAATTCTACGCAGTTTTGTGTCGTACATCAAAATTATTATACTGTGCAAGTACATCAACAGATAGGACAGATTATTCCGATGTATTGATATCCGAATTAAAAGGACAACTTGTACAGCTATATATTTATTTTCTAACTGAAAATATCAAATTTATATGTAATCAAGGCACAAAGTGAAATAAACACATCGAAATGATGCAAAAACAAAATTTAACACATAACATCTAACAACAGTTGATACCCTTTGTTTACATACTGTTCGACAACCAATGAAGGAATATTTTGTTAACTGTCTGATTTACTTCATTCACAAAAAATTTCATTTGTTACAAAAAGAAGGGTTTTGTCATGTGAAAGCTCCATTACCATAATTCATTCAAAACCTATGGCCAAAGTTCAAGTTTTTGCATATTGACACACCAAACACTATATGCCCCCAATTTTTCCATAAAGGCGGTACTTTACATCATCATAATGGCTGACATCCTTTTAAAACATGAATAAAATATCAATATTTGACTTTTCCTTTTTGATCTAAATACCTAGCCGAGTAACTTAGCAGATTATCATACCAACTGCTGAACTGTAGGTTGCAGGTTCAAGTCCAGCAGAGGTTTTAAATTTTCTTTCAGATTACGTTCTAATAAAACTATTTTTTGACAAAATAAAGCAAATTTGAAAATTTCCAACTTCAAAATATTGTACATATCCTCCTCTTTTCATCTACATCAAATTTCTCTGGTGTAGCATTCCTCCTTAAAGGGACAAAAAAAACAAGGATAAAGTGTATACCCAAGTTCACTGTCCATCAAGCAAAGGGTTAACAAGATATTGAATGGACATGTACAATTATTTTGTGTCTGAGTAGCTTGACCCTGACCTCAAAATAAAAAGTCAAGAGTATATATACTCCTTAGGGGTACCAGTGTACTAAGTTTGAGGCCAATTAAGCAACATATTTTTAAGATAGTGCATGGGCATTAACTTCTTATGTCCAGAGTAGGTGGACCCCCTGACCTTTGACTTCAAAATAAACAGGGTTCAATCCTTTTGAGGCTAACAGTTTAGAAATTTTGATGTTATATTATAATTTCCTTTTACTATGTTTATAACATGCTGCATCATTTTTATTGTGTGCAGCGCTTTAGAGTGGTTATTCAAAGTCATATAAGGCGCTATATAAATAAATATTATTATCATTATGTTAAGCAAAGAGTTCTCCAAATTGCGGACAATATTTCCTTATGATCACAGATTGACCCTGACCTTTGACCTCAAAGTCAATAGAGGTCATCTATATCTTTGAGGGTACTTGTGTACCAAGTGTGATGTCTGTCAAAGGGTTCTCAAGATATTGAACAGACACCATTCACTTATGTCTGGAATAGTTTGACCTTGTGATCTCAAAATCCAGTGGTCACTCACTTTTTAGAGGCTACATTTGATGTATGTCAAGCAAAGGGTTCTCAATACAAAGAGCAGACAACACTTGGTCCACAGAAAGACAAATCTGGCAGTAGCAAACTGATTTGCCACCTTTTTTTACAAAAAGGGGAGGGGGCATAGAAATAAACATGAATATCCTCAAGAAAGCTTGTACTTCAGCCATTGTAATCTGTGTACTTTATGTGCAGCTCTTTCCTGTGATTTATTGTCACAGCTTCAGTGGACACTCAAATTATGAACAGAAAGAGTTTGTAGGGGAGAGAAAATTTGTAATTGCAAACTTAAAATTTGAAAGAAATTGAAATAGCGTAGAGGAACACAGGAAATTAATATGACCTTGGTTGTAACAGTTTTGAAAATCTGCAGCATGCTCTGATCACCACTTACAAACTGTCTCCATTTAAAAAAAAACAATACAACAGATACATATATTAAAGAAATAAACCTAGACAATTTTATGATAATTTTGACAGTAATTGGTGGAAATACGACAGCATTTCACAGGTACATTGCATTTTTCGTCACCATCATCTGTTGACTGTGAAATCACTCATTTTCAGTGGGGGGGGGAGGTGTATTTCCTTGAACAAATTTAAGAGCCTTCATGAACACATGAAATGAACATTGAACTACTGAAGAACAATAATTGTTAAACTTCAATATCAATACCCCCATCACCCCTATGGCCATCCATTACTTTCTTGGATCATCACAATAATCAATGATTTTACAGAACCAGTATAATTAATTATATTTCAAATATTCAAAAACGAAGAACAATCTTACACAAGTTAACATAAAACATACTTATAGACTATACAGCAAAAACTCTCAATAATATTGTCAGTACAGTAAAACTGTGCAAAGGACTAGCTACACCGTTTGAGTTGGATTTAAGGTGAAATAAATAAATAAAAATGCATATTGCAAAATGATACATTGTCTTCCATTCATAGCAGATTATCATAAAATGATACATACATTAGAATATGAGACCTGGCTATATTTAATACCCTGTTTTCTATCCACAAAATAAGTACTAAAACAGTTGAATTGTAGCTCCATTTAATTTGTGGTGGGGACATAACTCTGCAGGTGCCAACATGCTACAATTATGCACCTAAACCAGCATGTTCAAAGTTGTTAGTAGTGCGTGGAATACAGGCAAGATGAATGGATTATTTAATATAAACGAGTCATGTCTAGCTGAGATCAGTAACAAATGTACAAATACTCCTCCAACTCTTGGCTGAGCTGGACTCGGTACATTGCTAGTCTTTCTCCCTATAATTACCAAGTAAGGAAATCAAACTGTTTGTGTAAAAAAGTTCATAACCATCAAAGTGATTTAAATAATCTCCCAACTACTCTCATAATTCCAAGATTTTAAGAAACTTTCAAAGAATTCATTTCAAACATGTATACAAATGTACCTATGTTTGCAAAATGTGCAATTCTGATCAAAGAATTTACATTTTTTACAAAAAAACTACAATATCATTCATTCTTACATTCTTAGATTATATAATAAAAAAAAACATTGTTTAAAAATATAATAAGGTAAACAAAACATGCAAATATAGAAACCAAAACAAATTATTATTTCGAAGAATTTGTAATACAAAATACTAAAAACAACTTTCACAAATACACTAGAATGGTTTCTGTTAAATGTGTTAATCCACAACAAAGTATACCTCCATGTATCCAATACCTCCATGTATCCAAGAACTCCATGTATCCAATACCTCCATATATCCAATAACTCCATGTATCCAATACCTCCATATATCCAGCACATTGAAGTCTGCACTTCTGAATTTACAAAGTTACTTAGCAAGGCACAACTGCATTTCACATCTACATTCACTCCTCAATAAATTTAGTAACTGAGAAGGCACTCAGAGAAAGGTCACACCTCCACCAATACGTCGTACTATCAAAATTTAAAGGAAAAAATCTCCGATCACCCACACCTAAAATCTTACCAACTGTTCATCACCCACACCTGAAATCTTACCGACTTTGATCACCCACACCTGAAATCATACAGACTGTTCATAACTCGTGGCCCCGTTTCTCATTCCCCTCCTTTTACTCAAACTTATTGTCACTTTCTGAGAACTTTGCAGACAAGACAAACGTAGGTGAATACGAAATCCACATTAGTACTATATTGCAATAGAGCTTATAAGCGAACCAATACAACTTAATTTTCTACCAATCATAGTAAAGATGACCCAACAAAGACGTAGACTAACAGAAACTTGATCCATCCCCTATGCTGGTACAGAGAACTAGTAAATTATTTACAGTACAAACAGGAACTTGATCCACCCCCTACGCTGGTACAGAATAGTAAATTATTTACAGAACCAATAACAAGCAGATCCTATACTACACATTTTCTTCCTGTTATCATTGTGTATCTTTCTACAACTACACTGTTCCTGACTTCCCGAAAAGATTCGGCTCCGCTCTTCTACGAAACCAAAGTAAAGTCCGCGATGAAGACCTCCATTCAAATATCACAGCCAATCTTATACAGTAGTTCGAGGTAAATCTAAAAATAGGTTGGTCACATGTACTGTTCACACAAAGCGTTAGTGACTGTCCTTGAACACTAATATTGAGCAAAGCGAGTCCAGCAGAATAGACAATGTCAGAACCCGAAGTTTTCACAGAGAGTAGGCACTGTAAATACCCCAATCTCGAAGTCTACGTACCTGCATGGAAGTTTTAGTTCATAGCACTCTTAAAAATGTATAATTTGAAAACATCCTAGATAGTATCATATGTGATATGTGTGGATTTCTGTTGGCAAAAATGTTGACAATGATTAAAAAGGTCATTCTTAAAGAATAATAAGCTGTTATTACGCTGTAGGTATCTCCGACACGGCCACTCTCAGACATGTAGACTTGTTATAACAACACCATCGTACTAGGCACTATTGTAAAGCATATAAACAAAAGTTCTCATTTTCTCAAAGCATACACAGGTACATACCTAAATACACAGCAATTTGTATCATAAAGGAATTATAAAACTACAGTTACTATACAAAATGATGAACATTTTAAATACCCATAAATAAACAACGAAAAATTAGAATTCTGACACAACAATGTTGATCTTAATGGCCGGCATTAGCTACATTGAATTCTAGCTGTATTTGCTAAATTGAAACTGGATTGATCACTGCTCTAATATGACAGATAACAGCGGGTTAACGCAACTGAAGTCGAGGAATGTTGTTAGGAAACTGAATTTTAGCATTCCAGTTCTCAATAATTTATCATGTGTTAACTTATAAATGTGCATTTTGTATAAGTTTTTGTCATTATTCTAAATATCGTAAAGTCAGCATCCAAGTACACTTCTAAATTGAAAATGTTGGAACTTCAAGTCTTTCATATCTCTAAATAGCACCTATGCAAGAATCACACCCAGGAAGATTTATCAATCAATAAAGAGGTTTCGTGTTTTTATATTTCGAAATTTTGTCACACACTGCTCGAGAAATGCATTTTTACAATCGGTTCCAAATTCAATCACATGAATCGAATTATATATTCACATGAATCAAATTATATATTTACATGAATCGAATTATATATTCACATGAATCAAATTATATATTCACATGAATCGAATTATACATTCTTAAATAAAGGACAAATACTTTAATATGTATGTCACACTGATTAACATACAGAAAATAGAATAAATTTGACATCAATTATCTTTTACAAGAAGGCAACATGTTCTTATTTTTGTTAAATTAAAAGTTAAAGATATCATCATATAAAGGGTAGTTAATTCCGTAATTCATAAAATTATGAAACGTTGTGATTTTTTTATCCCTAGACAACACCATATCCACATTTAATGATACGAACCTGTATTACATCAAACACGATTAATTTAATATTTATTGCACGATTCTTACATAGACTGCTACTGACTGATGCTATTTTTTCAATAATTCTGATACATGTATCAAAAAGAGGTCCTTAAGTGTCAGAAAATGATTTACTTTTAGCTAGTATTCTTATAAAATAAAATAAAAATTTATATTGTGTGGAAAAAATCAGAAAAATCTAACAGAGCTGACTATTAACATTTAAAGTATGGCATATTCCATATGATTTACTTTTTGTTTAGCCATTAATTAAGCAATGGTCTAGGTTTAATTCAACATCAGTGGTTGCCATGTTATTAAAATCAAATACAAACAAGAATATACTGGGCTACATTCAGAGATTGTAAAGGCAAGGTTGTCCTACACAGTGCTACAGTGTCCCAAGTAGAATGATATTCTAGCTAGCCACAGATGGTGAATAGCAAATCTTGATACTATGTACCAAATCTAAGATAGCAAACATATCAACATAACTTGCTAATTTCATTCACCTAATGCAATTTCAATGAAAGGTGAAGATAACAAACAGTGATCAATCTCATAACTCCTATATGCAATACAAATTTAAAGAATTGGGCAATATCAAATACAGTATAATTTGTCCAAACCGGCCTCTGAGTACTCCGGCACTCTGTCAATTCCGGCCACAAAATATAGTCCCTAACATTTCTTTAACAAATCCTTTATTAATAATTCCCTGTACTCCGGATACTGCGTATTCTGTATATCGGCCGGCTTACACAGTCCCAACTGCTATCAATTAACTTTAATTATCCTGTGTAAACCGGCCCCTCGATGATACACCACCCTAATTGTTGCGGTCAATGGTATTCGGTGTACACAAGGTCCCAACTGCTCGTAATTAGCTCTAATTATCGCATTTAAACCAGCCACCCCACGATGACCAACCTGTCGGTATTCGGTCGATCACACGCAGTGTACACAAAGGGTGTCTCAAGGGAAGTCACAGGTAAGTAAAAGAGTGCAACTGGCGATGAGTCGCGATCAGTTTAAAATAAAACCTGATTTTTAGGGGTGCACTTTTCAATTATGACAGCACCACGCACGAGGTAATGGCGCCCTCCCCCTAACAACAGAGACGAGAACTGACATTAAAAGACAAAGTTCAATTAATCGATGAATTCGATACATTCTTGGAATAAAACAAAATCGGCAACAATCCCGTTATGTTTTCCAAAAGCAAGGTTTCCCCTCAAGGACTTCTCGGAGCTCTACGGCAAGTCAGACAGTGATGATATGCAGTTAGTTAGCACAATTCGCCATGTCCAGTCGATCACTCAGCATTACATTAGTTTCCGTTTCACAAATTGAGACAGTTGAAAGCGATTCATTTACAATGAAAGCTGGGAAAAACAAATTTTAAACGAACACAACACAAACTTGACGAACATACATAATGTAGCACTTGATAACGGCGATGATGTAGACGAAATCGACAATATACCAACAGAAAATTGCGCGAATAATTCCCAGATTTTAAACTGTTTAATGAAAATTTAAATTTTTTCAAATGAGCACAACAATAAAACACTGACATTTATATTTTTACATTTTGAATTCTTTTGTAATATATTACAACGTTAGCAATCATTACACAAGTATGCATAGATAGTGAATACAAGGGAGGAAACTCTCATTCTTGTCAACATTCTGCACTCCGGACTCTGTGCAAACCGGCCAATTTCTTTGGAACCACACACAGCCGGTTTAGACAGATTATACTGTATTATCAAATACATTTCCACTTCTCTTAATTTTGTCTTTAAGCGAATATAAGAGTGACACATGTACTTCCACTATTTTCACCATTATTCGTTGTACACCAATTAGCGTTGTTTTCATGGTTGAGCAAGACCAAGAAATCAAGTGATCATCAAAGTACGAGAGGAGAGAACACAGAAATCATGTGATTATCAAAGTACGGGTCTATACGAGAGGAGAGAACACAGAAATCATGTGATAATCAAAGTACGAGTCTATACGAGAGGAGAGAACACAGAAATCATGTGATTATCAAAGTACGGGTCTATACGAGAGGAGAGAACACAGAAATCATGTGATTATCAAAGTACGGGTCTATACGAGAGGAGAGAACACAGAAATCAAGTGATCATCAAAGTACGGGTCTATACGAGAGGAGAGAACACAGAAATCATGTGATCATCAAAGTACGGGTCTATACGAGAGGAGAGAACACAGAAATCAAGTGATCATCAAAGTACGGGTGTATATGAGAGGAGAGAACACAGGGTACCTGTCCAAAAATTCATGTTCCAACAAAATTTAGCAAAACCACCAATGCCCCAATATTAATGAAACCACAGTATCTAAAATCTGACACCTGGTGGTTGATTGGTAGACACATGTATCACATCCCTATTGACTAATTGATAGCTGAAACACATGTATCACATCCCTATTGGCTAATTGATTGGTGGACACATGTATCACATCCCTATTGGCTAATTGATGGGTGGACACATGTATCACATCTCTATTGGCTAATTGATGGGTGGACACATGTATCACATCCCTATTGGCTAACTGATTGGTGGACACATGTATCACGTCCCTATTGGCTAATTGATGGGTGGACACATGTATCACATCCCTATTGGCTAACTGATTGGTGGACACATGTATCACGTCCCTATTGGCTAACTGATTGGTGGACACATGTATCACATCCCTATTGGCTGGAGAAGTCGAGGCATGATCTTGAATGCAGCCCAGCTTTAAAATTCCTGACATTTTTAAATCGTGTGGGGTTTGTACTCACTGAATCTGGAGAAAACCTATGAAAATAGATGACTTACAGGACATACAAGCATGTACAAATAAATACCTCTTTCTATATTTAATGCCACTATACAAAAATATATACGGCAAATTAAGATACTGTACAGTACGGATGAGCTTAAGAATGACTCTCCACTTATATGCAATGCATTTCCATGTTCATAACTAATAAAAGTGTGTTGCACATTGCTTCACACATTACAAAAATCTACTGCACTGTAAATACATATTCTCATACAGACAAAAAAAAAATATCCGCAGGTCGTAAAAATCATATCACAATACTACTTTATGGCCAGATTTCATACAAAACAAGCTTATTCAAAAATATATATATATGATATATAATAATGTGTACTTTAATCATTACGGTAGTTATAAGTATTAATAAGGTTTAATTTGTTTTCCGTAACCTTGCTCTGGAAACAACTCCGTTTCCATTCACTGACGACGCTTTGTTCTTTCCGTTGCTGTGTTTAACACCATTGGTTTCTTTCTTCTCTTCCATTAACACGTCATTTTTGACATCTCTGTAGATGAAGAATTTCCAGAAAGTAAAAAATAAAAGTCCCAGGCCTCCTGCTATCCAAAATAGAGCAATGTGCTGAGGAAGAGGTTTACTGATGGTTTCCCAGTCAAATTTGACCACAATTAGGAATTCTGTGATGATTATCATAGCGATCAACCATGACTGACGTCCAAACGTCTTACAGGATCTGCAAAACATAGCAAAGTCCGAATAAAGACATTCAATCACTGAGAGTGGGAGAACTATCAGTATTAAAGATAGGTAAGTCCTACTTCTGTATCAGAGATTCTTGATGTGAAATTACTTTGCTAAATATGAAATTCCTTGACCTTTTGACCTAAAAATTAACAAAGGTCATTCTTTAAGCCATAGATTCTGAGGCTTTTCATGTTCATTGTTTAAGCTTATCAGTATTTGAGATATCACCGGTTCTTACAATATCTGACTCAGTGACCTGACAACAGGGGTCAGTCAGCCAGGGAACCCTTCATTAGAAGCTTTAGCACTGACAGTTTTTGAGAGATCGTCTAGAAATTGTTTCTTACAATGCATGAGCACGACCTTGGACCATCTAACCTAACAATAGGTGTCACCCTTTCACCACAGTTTAAAGATTCCAGTGTAAAGTTTCATTTCTACAGCTCAAATAGTATTGGATTTCATACAGAAATAAAAGTATTACTGACAAACAGCAGGAAAAAAATCCCATGCTTTTGCAGGAGCTATGGACATAACAGATACCATGCATGCAAAGTAGCAGAATAGCCTCCAAACAAAAGGTTGTATACAGCTCACAAAACATGCAGAAAACCAATCGTCACAATAAAGTGACAACACGTACATGTATAATATTTACAGTACCACTGAATTCTTTAAGATTGACTTTATTTGGTGTAGTGGTTAAAAGATTGACTTTATTTGGTGTAGTGGTTTAAGATTGACTTTATTTGGTGTAGTGGTATGCATCTTCTTTAAGATTGACTTTATTTGGTGTAGTGGTTTAAGATTGACTTTATTTGGTGTAGTGGTTTAAGACTGACTTTATTTGGTGTAGTGGTTTAAGACTGACTTTATTTGGTGTAGTGGTTTAAGACTGACTTTATTTGGTGTAGTGGTATGCATCTTCTTTAAGATTGACTTTATTTGGTGTAGTGGTTTAAGATTGACTTTATTGGTGTAGTGGTTTAAGATTGACTTTATTTGGTGTAGTGGTTTAAGACTGACTTTATTTGGTGTAGTGGTTTAAGACTGACTTTATTTGGTGTAGTGGTTTAAGATTGACTTTATTGGTGTAGTGGTTTAAGACTGACTTTATTTGGTGTAGTGGTTTAAGACTGACTTTATTTGGTGTAGTGGTTTAAGATTGACTTTATTGGTGTAGTGGTTTAAGACTGACTTTATTTGGTGTAGTGGTTTAAGACTGACTTTATTTGGTGTAGTGGTTTAAGATTGACTTTATTGGTGTAGTGGTTTAAGATTGACTTTATTGG
This sequence comes from Ostrea edulis, assembly GCF_947568905.1. Taxonomy (NCBI): domain Eukaryota; kingdom Metazoa; phylum Mollusca; class Bivalvia; order Ostreida; family Ostreidae; genus Ostrea; species Ostrea edulis. Next base: position 14,589,952 of record NC_079169.1, read on the forward strand.
TGTAGTGGTTTAAGATTGACTTTATTTGGTGTAGTGGTTTAAGACTGACTTTATTTGGTGTAGTGGTTTAAGACTGACTTTATTTGGTGTAGTGGTTTAAGATTGACTTTATTGGTGTAGTGGTTTAAGATTGACTTTATTTGGTGTAGTGGTTTAAGACTGACTTTATTTGGTGTAGTGGTTTAAGATTGACTTTATTGGTGTAGTGGTTTAAGACTGACTTTATTGGTGTAGTGGTTTAAGACTGACTTTATTTGGTGTAGTGGTTTAAGACTGACTTTATTTGGTGTAGTGGTTTAAGATTGACTTTATTTGGTGTAGTGGTTTAAGATTGACTTTATTTGGTGTAGTGGTTTAAGACTGACTTTATTTGGTGTAGTGGTTTAAGACTGACTTTATTTGGTGTAGTGGTTTAAGATTGATGGTGTAGTGGTTTAAGATTGACTTTATTGGTGTAGTGGTTTAAGATTGACTTTATTTGGTGTAGTGGTTTAAGACTGACTTTATTTGGTGTAGTGGTTTAAGACTGACTTTATTTGGTGTAGTGGTTTAAGATTGACTTTATTGGTGTAGTGGTTTAAGATTGACTTTATTTGGTGTAGTGGTTTAAGACTGACTTTATTTGGTGTAGTGGTTTAAGATTGACTTTATTGGTGTAGTGGTTTAAGACTGACTTTATTGGTGTGGTGGTTTAAGACTGACTTTATTTGGTGTAGTGGTTTAAGACTGACTTTATTTGGTGTAGTGGTTTAAGATTGACTTTATTTGGTGTAGTGGTTTAAGATTGACTTTATTTGGTGTAGTGGTTTAAGACTGACTTTATTTGGTGTAGTGGTTTAAGACTGACTTTATTTGGTGTAGTGGTTTAAGATTGACTTTATTTGGTGTAGTGGTTTAAGATTGACTTTATTTGGTGTAGTGGTTTAAGACTGACTTTATTTGGTGTAGTGGTTTAAGACTGACTTTATTTGGTGTAGTGGTTTAAGATTGACTTTATTTGGTGTAGTGGTTTAAGACTGACTTTATTTGGTGTAGTGGTTTAAGACTGACTTTATTTGGTGTAGTGGTTTAAGACTGACTTTATTTGGTGTAGTGGTATGCTTCAGAGTGACTACCGATGTGTTGTTAACTTACGGATCGTCGAGATATTGGAATGTTTCTCTCATGGCTGCTGCCCCCATGAACAGGAAGAATGCCAGGCGAGTCAAGTTGAGATAATGCTCGGGGGGAAGCCACAACACAAACTTCAAATAAAATGTGTTCAACTCGGCAACTAGAAACTGAAAAGAAAAGATTGTTTTTAAAGCTTTGTTAAATGCAGATAATGTAGTCTGTCAACACCAATTTTCACTTTACAATCAACTTTCCTTTCTTCTTCTTTCTAATAAGTCTACTTGAGAAAATTTGAAATTTGATATTCATTATTTATTGCTGGAATCAACAACCCATAACAGAAGATTCCTTTTAAATCAAGAGTAATTTATGTATGAATTCTATCACTCATTTAATGATTATGTATCAATAATTAATTCTATCACCCATTCAATGATTATGTATGAATAATTAATTCTATCACTCATTCAATGATTATGTATGAATAATTAATTCTATCACTCATTCAATGATTATGTATGAATAATTAATTCTATCACTAATTCAATGATTCCTGCTATGATTTTTTCATACTTTATTAGTTCTATAATTACTACCTAAAATTATTACATATAACTAATTTAGTGAAAACAGAACACAATAGATTTCTTAAATCTGAGCAATGAACACTACCTCCCAATAGTAAATATACAATACATAACATTTAAACTAGAGATTGTTTTTATGAAAAACAAATGTCTCCCCAGCTTCCCAAATTGGAAGTACTCCAAATGTAACCTCCTCCCCTTAATGTACTGCATGGTATGGATGAGAAAGCATGAGCAGGAACATAGAGATTATGAACTCATAAAAGCCACATAGGAGAAGTGTTCGCAAACTATTTTACACCCTCCACTCCTAAAATCCACTATAACTTTAAGGACAAAGATTGGATCCTCCTGTCCCTGCAATATGGCATTGAAGTATTGTACAAAATTTCAAGTCTATCAGATAAACCATATAGGAGGAGAAGCATTCACAAGCTATTTGAACATCATCCACCCCTCTTAGATCCACTATAATAAATTTAAGGAAAATAATTGGATCCTCATGTCCCGATTATATGCACATGAAGCATTGTACAAAGTTTTAAATTTATCTGATAAGCCATATAGGAGAAGTATTTACAAGCTATTTTACATCCTCCACTCCTCTTAGATCCACTATAAGTTTTAGTAAAATAATTGGAACCTCCTGTCCTGACAATATGCACATCTACAAATGGCAATGAAGCATTGTACAAAGTTTCAAATCATTCTGATAAGCAATATAGGAGGAGAAATGTTCACAAGTATTTTACATCCTCCACCCCTCTTAGATTCACTATAACTTTTTGGAAAATAATTGAATCCTCCTGTCCCGACAATATGCACATCTACAAATGGTAATGAAGCATTGTACAAAGTTTCAGTCTTTCCAATAACCCATATAGAAGGAGAAGCGTTCACAAGATTTTGTGACAGACAGACGGACAGATGGATATAAAGCACAAAAACAATACGCCTCCCCCTAAAAGAGGGGAGACATAAAAATCCACAATAACAAAATTTACAATAATGGATTAGTGGGTAATCCATAACTTACTATCGCTATAACTCCTAACATACACAGCCAACGCCTCAAACTGGACAGCGGTCGCCAGTCAAAGTCCGTCCAACTGTAGGGCGTGAACTGCAAGGCAATCCTCTTCATTTTCCCTCTGCAATACATTCAATCAATTTTACCAGAGCACACATTTAATTAACTCAGATAGAGCACACATGTAAACATCTGATTAACCCTGACAGATTACAAATCTAAACATCTGACTAACTTTGACTGAGCACACATCTAAACATCTGATTAACCCTGACAGAGCACACATCTAAACATCTGATTAATCCTGACAGAGCACACATCTAAACATCTGTTTAACTCTGACAGAGCACAAATCTAGACATCTGATTAACCCTGACGGAACACACATCTAAACATCTTATTAACTCTGACAGAGCACACATCTAAACATCTGATTAACTCTGACAGAGCACAAATATAAACATCTGATTAACCCTGACAAGCACACATCTAAACATCTGATTAACCCTGACAAGCACACATCTAAACATCTGATTAACCCTGACAGAGCACACATCTAAACATCTGATTAATTTCAATAAAGCACAAATCTAAACATCTGATAAACCCTGACAGAGCACACATCTAAACATCTGATTAACCCTGACAGAGCACACATCTAAACATCTGATTAACCCTGACAGAGCACACATCTAAACATCTGATTAACTCTGACAGAGCACACATCTAAACATCCGATTAACTCTGACAGAGCACACATCTAAACATCCGATTAACTTTGACTGAGCACACATCTAAACATCTGATTAACCCTGACAGAGCACACATCTAAACATCTGATTAAACCTGACAGAGCACAAATCTAAACATCTGATTAATTTCATTAAAGCACAAATCTAAACATCTGATTAACCCTGACAGAGCACACATCTAAACATCTGATTAATTTCAATAGAGCACAAATCTAAATATTGACACAATCTCCCAAGGATTCTAATTCATTCAATAATGACAATGTACATCAACTCATCTGCAGATGTCATTGATAATGCATCCTTGTAAGTACAACTAAACTGAATGAAGTGTTACCATATACATTTAACTAAGTTTACATACTATTACATATTAGATAACAGGTTCATTCATTTTACAAATTTACTGGTCAATACAATTGATGATAACTGGTCAATACAATTGATGGCACCTCACCTGTAGGATGGTATGTTCCACATGCCTCTCCAATGATATGGTTTCATAGATAAATAATTCAGAGTTTTCATTCCTAAATATATCCCAAGTCCATTACAAACTATGGCATCCATAATCCACTGCAAATAAAAGGACATGTACTGTACAATTATCTCACAATAAGCAATATTGGTAATGTGTCTCTATTGTTCATTAAAATACTTTGATAGAGACTCGCTTCTGTCAGCTGTACAATGACATATATCACAGCCAATTGTGCCTAATGTTAGTTCAACGTTAAAATTAATGAATTTTAATATTAAATTTAAACATTATTTTAACATTATTTTTGTGCGAAATCAACGTTAATCTAACATTATATTAATTTTACAACGTTAATCTAACATTATATTAATTTTACAACATTAATCTAACATTATATTAATTTTACAACGTTAATCTAACATTGTATTAATTTTACAACGTTAATCTAACATTATATTAATTTTACAACGTTAATCTAACATTATATTAATTTTACATTACAGCAATACTAGCTGTCCTTTCAGTGTCCAAATTTTTTGTTACAAAATTGTGATGTACTATTTCAATGACAAAAAAAAAAAGGTTTGTGAATTATTACTGCACAATGCTCACTAGGAATATCCCCCGCTTACCCCAATCTCCCAAAGGGTGTTGTTAATAGGTATAAATTACCTCTTCCTGAGTGTAAAAATATGGTATGCCTTTGTAGAAGAAAATGGAAGATATAGTCCGAACACAATCCATGGCATAAACCTATAATTTTGACCTTGAGATCAAAGGTCAAGGTCATAAAGAGGTCATGAATATACATGACACATAGTCTCATAGTGATACACCATTGTCTTATGGTATGACTATGTCAAAACCCTATAATAAATTTTGACCTTGAGGTCAAAGTTCAAGGTCATATAGAGGTCATGAAGATATCCGACACATCGTCTCATGGTGATACACTCATGTGTCAAATATGGTATGCCTATGTCAAAGAACAAAGAAGCCATGGTCCTGAGGTCGAGGTCATGTGGAGGTCATGAAGGTACATGACACATCGTCTCATGGTGATACACTCATGTGTCAAATATGGTATGCCTATGTCAAAGAACAAAGTCATGGCCCTGACAGGAATCCACTGTAAAAACCTTTAATTTTGACCTTGAGGTCAAGGTCATATGGAGGTCATGAAGGTACATGACACATTGTCTCATGGTGATATACTCATGTGTCAAATATGGTATGCCTATGTCAAAGAACAAAGAAGTTATGGCCCAGACACGAATCCATCGTAAAAAACCTTTGTTTGGACCTTGAGGTCAAGGGTCAAGGTCATATAGAGGTCATGAAGGTACTTAACACATCGTCTCATGGTGATCCACCTGTGTGTCAAATATGGTATGCCTAAGTCAAAGAACAAAGAAGTTACGCCCCGGACACGAATCTGCACAGACAGATGGACGGACGGACAGACAGAGTGATTCCTATATACCCACCTGTATAATTAAGTTTGTGAACTTTTGATATTAAAATTGTGATGTACTATTTCAATGACAGAAGAAAGTTAGGTTTGTGAACTTTTGATATTAAAATTGTGATGTACTATTTCAATGTCAGAAGAAAATTAGGTTTGTGAACTTTTGATATTAAAATTGTGATGTACTATTTCAATGTCAGAAGAAAATTAGTTTTGTGAACTTCTGATATTAAAATTGTGATGTACTATTCCAATGTCAGAAGAAAATTAGGTTTGTGAACTTTTGATATTAAAATTGTGATGTACTATTTCAATGTCAGAAGAAAATTAGTTTTGTGAACTTCTGATATTAAAATTGTGATGTACTATTTCAATGACAGAAGAAAATTAGTTTTGTGAACTATTGATATTAAAATTGTGATGTACTATTTCAATGACAGAAGAAAATTAGGTTGGTGAACTTTTGATATCAAAATTGTGATGTACTATTTCAATGACAGAAGAAAATTAGGTTGGTGAACTTTTGATATTAAAATTGTGATGTACTATTTCAATGACAGAAGAAAATTAGGTTTGTGAACTTTTGATATCAAAATTGTGATGTACTATTTCAATGACAGAAAAAAATTAGGTTTGTGAACTTTTGATATTAAAATTGTGATGTACTATTTCAATGACAGAAGAAAATTAGTTTTGTGAACTTTTGATATTAAAATTTGTGTTAAAAAACCTATCCAGAGGCTCTACATGAAGCAAAATTACATCATTGTCTTCCCATACAAAAATTGATTTCTATATAATGCTATATATTCAATAGAATTGAAATCTTTATTGTGATAAAATCTTCAACTTATAGTTTTAATTTTATTAATGATTGTGGTTAAAGTTATATACAAACTATCATGATAGCATATTTTCACAACAAATATAAAAAATTTCAGATTTAGAGCTAACAATACACGTACTTTTTAAATCAATCTGAATTGTTTACCACAGAATATTTAAATGTTAAATTGCCATTAAATATTTAATGGTAATTTAACATTAAATTTCATATAGTATGATAATGGAAGATGATAAAATTAACATTTAAAATTTAACATTAATGAAATAACATTATATCAATGCTACAAAAGGTCCATGAGCCATATTGCTCACATGAGTCACTTTGGCATTGCATGCATGCTGGGGCTTTTAGCTGCCTATTGTAATTTTAAAAGAATTTTTGCAATCTTTATTCCCATAAATAATTCTGACCCCATAATGTGGTCCCCACCTAGCCCCATGATAAAATCATGATACAATATCACAAGAAAAAAATGATGGTGTAACATTATCTAAGATGTTTCCCTATGTATTCCCATATAAAATTTTGATCCCCTATTGTGGCCCCATCCTATACCCCCAATAGTCGTGATTTGAACATATTTCAATCTACACTACTTTTGGATGATTGCATATTAATATGAGTATTCATGGCTCTGCTGTTATTGAGAAGAAGAGTTTTTCTAGATATTCCCATGTGAAAATTTTATCCTCTACTGTGACCTCACCTTACCCCAAGGGACCACAATTTGAACAAACATGAATGTGCATTACCTGGGAATGTTTGCATATTAATATGAATAATCATCGCTTTGTTGTTCTTGAGAAGATTTTTAAAGATTTATCCTCTATATATGTATTCTCACTTAAAACTCTGACCCTCTATTATGGACCCTTCTTAAATGATGGTTATGATTTACCTATCTACATCTGATGTTGTCAGCTATATATGTTGCTAACCCTGATCTTGCTAACTACAATGACATGTTGCTGCACCTGATATTGCTAGCTATGATGACATGTTGCTACACCTGATGTTGCTAGCTACAAGGACATGTTGCTGCACCTGATGTTGCTAGCTACAAGGACATGTTGTTCAACCTGATGTTGCTAGCTACAAGGACATGTTGCTGCACCTGATGTTGCTAGCTACAAGGACATGTTGCTGCACTTGATGTTGCTTGCTACAATGACGTTGCTGTACCTGACTTTGCTAGCTACAATGACATGTTGCTAACCCTGATGTTGCTCGCTACAATGACATGTTGCTAACCCTGATGTTGATAATTACAGTGATATGTTGCTAACCCTGATGTTGCTAGCTACAATGACATGTTGCTGCACCTGACTTTGCTAGCTACAATGACATGTTGCTAACCCTGATGTTGTTAACTAGTGATATGTTGCTAACCCTGATGTTGCTAGCTATAATGCTATGTTGCTGCATCTGATGTTGCTAGCTACAATAACTAAGGTGTCTTACATGATCCCACCAGCACTCGCTGAAGTTTGGAAGTTGGTGTTCTAGTGTGTATTCCAGCACCTCAAACATAATACTAATCACTGTACACAGCCACCAGTCTCTCAGGATCAGGGTCTGTCAATCACAAGGAGAGACATCGTTTAATAGATAAGAATGCAGTCCCATTCTCAAAGACTGAAGAAATGAGATACTATGACATCAATATTTCCTAACATACATTCACAAGTTCACTCCAAATCGAAATAAGATTTCCAAACATGTTCATTATGAACTTCTACACATACACATACACACACAAACATGTTCATTATGAACTTCTACACATACACGTACACACACAAACATGTTCATTATGAACTTCTACACATACACGTACACACACAAACATGTTCATTATGAACTTCTACACATACACGTACACACACAAACATGTTCATTATGAACTTCTACACATACACGTACACACACAAACATGTTCATTATGAACTTCTACACATACACGTACACACACAAACATGTTCATTATGAACTTCTACACATACACGTACACACACAAACATGTTCATTATGAACTTCTACACATACACGTACATGTACACACACAAACATGTTCATTATGAACTTCTACACATACACGTACACACACAAACATGTTCATTATGAACTTCTACAAATACACATACACACACAAACATGTTCATTATGAACTTCTGCACATACACGTACATGTACACACACAAACATGTTCATTACGCACTTCTACACATACACACACAAACATGTATAAAAATAAACAGTTTAAATTCATGAAGTCAATTTTTTTTTTACAAATTGCCAAGGATTTATATTTTTTGTTGGAATGTAATTTCATGGATATAGTTGCTGTACATTGAAACAATATATTAAATGTGTATATCATTGTGGTTTGAAAATCGTGGGAATTAAGCTCTCACAAAATCTATCGATTTCACAGTTTACGAATCAATTTCAGATTTCTGTACTCTCCTTAAATCACATGCTATCGAGTTTTACCTTGAACCACCATCCAAAGAAGTGAGTGGGAACGAATCCATCAAATTTATCCTAAAATGAAATTAAAATGCCAGTAATGAAATCATTCAAAATAACATGGGTACACATTATGTTTGAGTGTTTTAAAAACAATTAAGAAAAAGTTTCCTAAAGAAATCAACTCAAAAAGAATTGTCTATCCCTAAGAGATGTGAAATGTCATTCCATGCAATGCATCCCATGCTGACAGTACAACAGTGGTGACACAGGCCAAGCTAATGAGAATCAACATCACCTTATACAATTAATCATTAATCTAATTAATATCACAACTCTAACCATAATTCTCCTGTCGCATCTAATCCTGATTGATTCTACTTTCCAAGAAAATCTTATTTATCCCGTCTAGGTCATTGTCTAGGGGAAAGGTCGCACAGCACAGTGAACTTATGCAATGAGCCAAGTAGTCGAGCCACATATTTCATTTGGCAGCATTTTCAAATTTACAGGACAAGGTAAAGTTACACTGTTACCAAGTTCATATTTTCATCAACAACATTGTACAATAGCGTAAGTCTATATGTTGACCATGAACTTTTCATTTAGAATTGGGTGCTGAGATTCCTTTATTCATTGAGGTAAATAATAAATTATTACTCAATTTACAAAATGTGGAATTAAATGACCTTGAACCTTGACCCCGATGTCATTCTCAAGGCCAGGAGATTATCACTGCTACTGATATTCATAACATTGAAGTTTTAATTTTCTTTCTACCTCATTTACCTGTATCGACCTCGGTAGTAATTCTGTAGTTTTCAGGCTAAGGGTGACCATTTATAACACAGTTTTCTACCATTATATTCCAATATTCCTGGGGAAAAGGACTGTACATTTACTGGTGTTTAATATTTACAAAGAAGGATAATAGATAAATCAATTTTTCTTTGAAAATAGGGATGGTCAAAAGGGACCACAAGTTACAGCTGAAGTGGGAAGGTCCTTTTACCCTTTCAAAAACTTATCCATTTATCACTGATTAGAAAATAATGGAATTGCTACATTCATATCTGAGAATGTTCTTGTTCAAGTATTTAGGGTTTTCATTTTACTCATTAGCACACCATATTAAACAGCACGTAATGCAATCGATTTACTCACAAATTCTGCAGTTGACCCACATATCAGTTGGATAAAATATCTAATATAGCTGATCCTCTACTCCATCATATCTTACCTAGGTTCTGATCTGTTTTTCATTAGATGATGCTCATAACATACACGTTTTTCCCATTTTAGCAACAATACCAAGAGACGCTATATCATGAATTATTTAATATAATACTTGTATTTCCACATCCTTCTATCTCATATTGCATAACAGTTATTATATATATCCACTTCTCATAAAATTTTGAAACACCAATCCAATGAACTCGGATAATTTTTTAACATTTGTTGGTGAAATGTATTTCCTTAGTAATACAACACCCCCTGTAAATTTATCACCAAAATATTTACTCCCAGGAATCCAATTTATACATGAAGCGAGTACATGTACAGTGCTCCCTCAATATATTGCCAACAAATTTGTTCAAGATCAATTGGGGCAATAAAGCGGGGGGTGGGGGGGGGGGGGGGGTGGGGGTGGCAATATAACGAATTCGCCATTACGGACAATGCAAGGAGCAGTCAAAAGAAATTCAATTCCATAAATCTATTTGGGCTCCACACTATGTAAACATTCAGATCCTCATGAGTTTATTATTTGTAATTGACCTGAACACCTGAATACCTTGCCCAGACTGTCACACTTCACCACACCTCTCTCAAAGTACAGGTGTGATTACTGATGTGTGTTAGGTAATTGGCACTATTAGGGTACACCCTATGAAATTTGACCATTTGTTTGAAAATCATTATGCAGGGATGTCATCATAACGGAAGCTATGCTACTCAGATTTGTACTAGCGTAAAACAGGTAAGTACTTCAGATTTATTAAGGAGGTATATATTACATCAGCATAATGGGCGACTCTCATTTAAAATATGAACGGAAATAAATAGTGGCAATATGTAAGATTTGTATGAGACATACAAGTATCCTGCAACCATGTTGACTGGAATCAAGTTGAATAATGTAGTTTTCCAATCACATTCCATCATTGAAAATCTCTGCATGCACAATTTTTCCTTTTAAAACGTGTGGTGGATTACTTTGCTGTGTATAGATTACCAACAAATAAATGACACTGTCTTTTATGATGCCTGGTCACCTGATACTGAATGCAATACACACCGTGTACATTGAATAAAAAAGCATACATAAACAATTATCTTCAATTTTCACAATTCAAGCCTACCCAGATGTTATGCCATGGGTCGGTGGCATTAGGATCAAAGAATAAACAATTTCCTCCATAGGCCTTCTCTGGCAGGTTTCCCCCCAGGCTTCCATCAAAGTGTTTCATTACAGCCCTGGCATCCGAAGCATTCTACAAATAATTAAAAAAAAAATAACCACATGAAAAGTAAAACATTTAAGTGGGGGTCAGAACACAAACAGTGGTCCTGTTATTACTAATAATATTGAACTAAACTGTATATGGCCCCACACCTGGAATATTGAATCTACATTAGGATATGCCTAAGTTAATCATATTATTTCACAAAATGTAGTCTTGTTTTTCTTCTTCTGAACCACAAGGTTTTGAAATATTTTTCCTATCAATTTCCAATGGCCAAAACTGCCCTACAGCGCATAGTTAGAATTAACTAGAATCTATTTTTCACTACGTAGTTTTATAGTTCTAGAGAAGATTTTATTTTTACTGATCAACGTATGTTTTCTTAATGCCATAATCTTTGAATATCATCTAAGGAATAAAAAACACATGTTTTATATCAAGCTACATAAGATAAATACACTTTTAATGTAAATTATGCAATTTAACTCGAACACATTAAAAAGTATAATCAAGCCAATTTCCTATTAATCATGTATTATGAGACTCCGAGTCAGATGGCAAGTGCCCCATTTCCAAATAATCATGATCACGCGACATTGAACGCGGAATATTCTATGGTGACATGAAAGTATGGACGGCCTGCAGGCTGTTGACGGGACACATTCAGCAATAAAAGATAGTCAGACGGAAACAGGGTAAAGGGAACCACTTGGAGCAATGGAAGGGGAAGTAAATTTCATGTTTTAAAATCTTCATTCAGTACAACTGCAGCTTGTAAACAAAATCCTTTTCTACCACATTTCTAGTCATATTTTTCTTGCACACATCCACCATCATTCTTCCATCAATGTGCATTAGAAAATCACTGTTTTCCCCTTACATTGAGTAGACCAGTACTCCTTTAATACCTGTATATATAAATTGTCAAATAATATTATTTTTTGTGGTTTATCATACTGACAAAATACATGGTCTGCTTTTTAACATTGAACAAAATACTGTTTAATACGGCAAATACACCTTTTTAAAGTACATAGTTATGTGTTAAATGTATTATTTTTGATTATATGTAGCTTACTTGTGAATTTATTCCCAAAATAAAGGAGATGATGAATTTATTCCCAAAATAAATCAGATAATGATTTAAAAAAAAAACAAATTCATTGAATCATTGTTCCTTCAAGGCACTTTCACTGTAGTGTTAGAAAATCTCACAAACTGCATTATCAAATATTATACTACATTCATCAATCCATGCAAATCCGAGTAATGCTGAAATTAAAATAAATGCTAAGGGAACGACTGCTCTCTATTTTACTTCTATCTGTTTGATACTTTCTTTAAAAATCTCAGGAATGATTACACAATGTATTTATGTTTTATACACAATAGCTTCACTGAGAAATTGATTACACATTCATGAAATAACAGTTTCTTGTTCAGTTGAACTGCTAAACATCTGTTTTATCTATTGTGCTGAAGATACACAAATTGTGCAGACAAAGTCAATAACATATCTCTTTTTGAAAACTTATCTATACACTGTTGCATATTACCAGTAAGATATATTTCAAACTACATTTGTAAGATATAATTCAAAATACATTTGTTTCCATTAAATTTGGACACATTTTTTCTTATCCCATTTCCTAAACCTCTCTGTGTTTACCGGACAACATTTAGTAATAGTCCTGAATGCTCTCTTTAAAGCAATTGGTAGGATTGACATTGTTTAATCGTGATGTCATTGTGGGCTGGTAGGATTGACATTGTTTAGTTGTGATGTCATTGTGGGCTGGTAGGATTGACATTGTTTAGTTGTGATGTCATTGTGGGCTGGTAGGACTGACATTGTTTAGTCGTGATGTCATTGTGCGCTGGTAGGATTGACATTGTTTAGTCATGATGTCATTGTGGGCTGGTAGGATTGACATTGTGACATGGTATTGTTTAGTTGTGATGACATTGTGGACTGGTAGGATTGACATTGTATAGTTGTGATGTCATTGTGGGCTGGTAGGATTGACATTGTTTAGTCGTGATGTCATTGTGGGCTGGTAGGATTGACATTATTTAGTCGTGATGTCATTGTGGGCTGGTAGGATTGACATTGTGTAGTTGTGATGTCATTGTGGGCTGGTAGGATTGACATTGTTTAGTTGTGATGTCATTGTGGGCTGGCAGGATTGACATTGTGACATGGTATTGTTTAGTTGTGATGACATTGTGGGCTGGTAGGATTGACATTGTATAGTTGTGATGTCATTGTGGGCTGGTAGGATTGACATTGTTTAGTTGGGATGTCATTGTGGGCTGGTAGGATTGACATTGTATAGTTGTGATGTCATTGTGGGCTGGTAGGATTGACATTGTTTAGTTGGGATGTCATTGTGGGCTGGTAGGATTGACATTGTGTAGTTGTGATGTCATTGTGGGCTGGTAGGATTGACATTGTATAGTTGTGATGTCATTGTGGGCTGGTAGGATTGACATTGTGACATGGTATTGTTTAGTTGTGATGTCATTGTGGACTGGTAGGATGGACATTGTGACATAGTATTGTTTAGTTGTGATGTCATTATGGGCTGTTAGGAATGACATTGTATAGTCGTGATGTCATTGTGGGCTGGTAGGATTGACATTGTTTAGTTGTGATGTCATTGTGGGCTGGTAGGATTGACATTGTTTAGTTGGGATGTCATTGTGGGCTGGTAGGATTGACATTGTGACATGGTATTGTTTAGTTGTGATGACATTGTGGGCTGGTAGGATTGACATTGTTTAGTTGTGATGTCATTGTGGGCTGGTAGGATTGACATTGTTTAGTTGTGATGACATTGTGGGCTGGTAGGATTGACATTGTATAGTTGTGATGTCATTGTGGGCTGGTAGGATTGACATTGTATAGTTGTGATGTCATTGTGGGCTGGTAGGATTGACATTGTTTAGTCGTGATGTCATTGTGGGCTGGTAGGATTGACATTGTTTAGTTGTGATGTCATTGTGGGCTGGTAGGATTGACATTGTTTAGTTGTGATGTCATTGTGGGCTGGTAGGATTGACATTGTTTAGTTGGGATGTCATTGTGGGCTGGTAGGATTGACATTGTGACATGGTATTGTTTAGTTGTGATGACATTGTGGGCTGGTAGGATTGACATTGTTTAGTTGTGATGACATTGTGGGCTGGTAGGATTGACATTGTTTAGTTGTGATGACATTGTGGGCTGGTAGGATTGACATTGTTTAGTTGGGATGTCATTGTGGGCTGGTAGGATTGACATTGTGACATGGTATTGTTTAGTTGTGATGACATTGTGGGCTGGTAGGATTGACATTGTTTAGTTGTGATGTCATTGTGGGCTGGTAGGATTGACATTGTTTAGTTGTGATGACATTGTGGGCTGGTTGGATTGACATTGTTTAGTTGGGATGTCATTGTGGGCTTGTAGGATTGACATTGTGACATGGTATTGTTATTCTGGAAGACATACTAAGAGAGCATTCTGAAAATAAAATCAGACTTCTGATCACTGTGGCTTGAACAATATTCACTAGAAATTTTCATCTACTGATAATATTGTGGGGGGAAAAAAGCATACCTTAATTTTGCACTATATATTTTCATCTTATTTAAGCTATAGAAGCCATATTAATTGGATATTACCGTAGGAATAAAAAGCATGCTTTATATCAAGCTTTATAAGTTATTCACTTTGTGCAAATGATGCAATTTAACTTGATCAGATTAAAAAGTAATCAATCCAATTGCCTATTTATTTACCACTTTATTTATTCTCAGAGTTGGATAATGAATCCCCATTTAGAAATATCTGTGATCACGTGCCATACTTTTCACACCAGCATATTTTTTGCTACTGGATGAGGTCCAATCATTACCGAGTACCAATGATTGCCACCTTCGGTATTCTGCGCAAAACTTAATATTGATCTGAAATAAACATTTTTTACCCTTGATAGACACATTCTCACAAAATTTCTTAATATCTGGAACTTAAATACATCAAGTATAAACCTATAGTCATAATACAATATGTGTCTGGACATTCCCTCTATATGGATCCCATCCTGTCCTAGTTTGATAATTGTTTACCTAAAAACAGACATACACCATGTAACCTGCGATTCTGGTGCGCATTTCACAAAATATGTCCTTGCTCTACATCTGCGCTCTTCACAATACTTAAAAACACTAAAAAGACATTAAAAGCTGAAAATCACAGTGAAAATACATAAAGACTGATGTTATGATGGTGGCTTTTCGAGGTCCACATCCTGCATGGACATGATTCAAAGGAGTATCAACTTTATACACAAATCAAATCAATGGTTGTAGCAGATTATAATCAAAGAAGTGCCAATAATTAATTGGTATTTGCACATCACAAAACTATAAATAGTGTTTGAGTTGTTCTGAATGCGCAATTAAACATGATCCCTACTATCATGTTTACTATTAGTTTCCTCCTAATAATACATAATATTTGATACGCTACTATTCTTGCATTGTGCACAGAAACATGTAAAATATAACTGGGTTTTTTTTAGTGTCTTTACTTGATTGTCTTTTCAAAAGTTTTCATCTAGAGTAAACTGAAACAACAGGTACTGTGAGCAATGCTCACTAAGAATACCCCCTGCTTACCCCAATCTCCCAAAGGGTGTTGTTAATAGGTATAAATTACCTCTTTCCTGAGTGTAAAAATATGGTATGCCTTTGTAGAAGAAAATGGAAGATATAGTCTGAACACAAATCCATGGTATAAACCTATAATTTTGACCTTGAGATCAAAGGTCAAGGTCATAAAGAGGTCATGAATGTACATGACACATAGTCTCATGGTGATACACCCTTGTCTTATGGTATGACTATGTCAAAACCCTATAATCAATTTTGACCTTGAGGTCAAAGTTTAAGGTCATATAGAGGTCATGAAGGTACCTGACACATTGTCTCATGGTGATACACTCATGTGTCAAATATGGTATGCCTATGTCAAAGAACAAAGAAGTCATGGTCCTGACACGAATCCATTGTAAAAACCTTTAATTTTGACCTTGAGGTCAAGGTCATATGGAGGTCATGCAGGTACATGACACATCGTCTCATGGTGATACACTCACGTGTCAAATATGGTATGCCTATGTCAGAGAACAAAGAAGTTATGGCCCGGACACGAATCCATTGTAAAAAACCTTTAATTTTGACCTTGAGGTCAAGGTCATGTAGACGTCATGAAGGTACTCGACACATCGTCTTATGGTGATTCACCTCTGTGCCAAATATGGTATGCCTAAGTCAAAGAACAAAGAAGTTATGGCCCGGACACGAATCTGCACAGACAGACAGACAGTGTGATTCCTATATACCCCCCCCCCCCTGAACTTCGTTCGGGGGGGATATAATAACTGTTAATTCAGAAAAATAGTTGGCTCTCAATATCTGAGGGCTTGAATCCGAGACAATGTACTTGCTATGTGAATGTGGTATTCATAAGAGCAGGCCTGTATACTGCAGTCAGATGAATCATATATATAAACTAAAGTTTACCACTTACTAATATGACCATTTTAAAGAAAACTTGTCCAAAAATTTGATTACTACAAAACGATGAGTTGTCACCCATTTTTTATAATCCTGCTTTTAAATTAATGAAATAACCAATTAATCGATATCACGTTTAAAATATCCGCATTATGTAGCATAGGAAGGTATATAAAAATATTGACATTCAGAATAATAATTATGATATTGTAATATCATTTATTATACTTTCATGTAAAATACTTGAATCTGATTGGTCGAGAAGCACTTGAAAAAAAAAAATATTTCCCTCTGAAAATAGAAAGCATGCGTTCCATGGTGATAGTATCTAGCAACAGGTAAAATTACTTGGCGACAGGTGATATCATAAAAATAATCATATGCATCAAATTTATGCGCGTACGGTTCGCCGTAGATTGTTAGACGACGTCGTTTGAGTGTTTGTGATAAACACGCATACCCGCATTGTTAAACAAAACATCGCATGTTAGTGATTGATAAAATGTCAACGCAGACGCAAGTTTTTCTAATTTGTTATTTATATAACATTCAGTAAAATAAAACAAATATTGCATGTAGTTGAGGGTAGCATTGAAAATTTTTACCCCTCAAGAAACCATTGTCAACCTCGGCTACATCTCAGTTGACAATGGTTTTCTTGGGATAAAAATTCTCTACGTTGCCCTCAAATACATGCAATATTTAAATAATATTTACATTTCCAATGTTTTTGAATTTAATAACTTTACAAATTGTAATGATGGGCATTTCCTCATGAATGTTCTGTGATGGCTGGGAATTCCAGCAGAAATGAAAGTCGATTGTAAATTTCACTTTTAAAAATACACGAGGATATGAACTGTGACACTTCACGGCAGCATACTTTTCATGAAGCGCTAAGGCACGTAGCGAAGAATGCCGGCATGAAGCCCTAAGCCACGTAGCAAAGAATGCCGGCATGAAGCGCTTAACACTGGTATTAAACTGATGATAGTAACGATCGTTACTATCATCCCAAGATGGTGGAAGGAAATTCATACACTAGCAACAATTACGATCAGGTGTTATTTTATCTTTTATACGGCTCATATGAACAGAAAATTCGTCGTTGAAAAAACAGCGAGGATGATAGTAACGGAAATGAACGATGATAGTAACGTAAAACTTTCGTTACTATCGTTTTTTCAACGACGAATTTTCTGTTCATATGAGCCGTATAAAAGATAAAATAACACCTGATCGTCATTGTTGCTAGTGTATGATATTTCTTGCCTACATATCATTCGCAAATAAACAATACAAATAGGTATAATAAGTAAACATGGTCTTTCCGGAATTTCCTTCCGCCATCTTGGGAAGATAGTAACGATCGTTACTATCATCAGTTTAATACCAGTGCTTAAGGCACGTAATGAAGAATGCCGGCATGAAGCGTCGCAGTTCTTACTCTCACATACTTTCAAAAATAAAACTGATTTCTTAAATAAATGCAATTTTTGTTAGCCTCTATCGTAAAGTAATACGACTTGGGTTATTGTGCATGAATAGATGACAGAGGTGGTGAAAAATCATATCTCTGTCAGCAAAGTGTTTTATGGAAAAAACTTGTCTGAACAGTCTTAAACTTCTGCCTTATGAAAATTTTAAAATTTAAGACCAGCTAGACAACTCTTTTCATCACACTAAAACAATTAACATTTCACTGCCTTTTGTCCCCAGCTCTTGTTTGTATTCTTTGAATACATTACACACTTACCCTGTAAACATTATAATGACAAAAGTCACTAGAGTATATAATCAGGTTTTAAAGAAAATAGAAAATCAAAGTTTATAATTGTAAATTAATTTCTGTTAATAACATAAAGTAAGATGAACAAAGGTGAAAAAGTGATTTACCTGGAATAAAAGCCAAACCAGCCCCAGTTCATAAACTACACTCATGCACATTACGAGTCTCCAAAATGCTGTAAACCAGGAAAAAAAGGTCATTCTAAGGTGACACAGTGAATAATATTTGTAACACTACAAAAATTGCATGCTGTCAAGTTATATACAAAATGTAAAGTATATCATATTTCTATATAACAACAGGGTCTGATTTATATCTATAATACTTAAGAAATCTAGCTTTTCCCTCCTTTAACACTTATATCCGTAAAACTCCTATGTTTTCTTACCAAGAGTTGTGACCCTCACACAGATCAAACATGTTAAATGTGGTACTTAGGTCACCATTCTTAATTACAATCACACCAGAACATAATCAAGAACATCAGAGATGCACAAACCAAGTTACAACTGCCATACAGAGGAAGCAAAACTGGTCCATAGCTGAAAGAAATACTGCTTCTTCCAAAAACCACGAGATCCCAGAACTACGGGAAACCCCCTCACATGATAAGTAGCGGTGGGTTGGTTTTTTTTAAGATTGGTGTCAATCAGGATGTTTGGGATATCAACTTCAATTCATTTTCAATAACAGTAACCTAGGTGGGAGAATCTGTCAGTGAGAGAAAAAGGATGGTGAGGGATAGGTGGGAGAATCTGTCAGTGAGAGAAAAAGGATGGCCGGGGGATAGGTGGGAGAATCTGTCAGTGAGAGAAAAAGGATGGTGAGGGATAGGTGGGAGAATCTGTCAGTGAGAGAAAAAGGATGGCCGGGGGATAGGTGGGAGAATCTGTCAGTGAGAGAAAAAGGATGGCCGGGGGGATAGGTGGGAGAATCTATCAGTGAGAGAAAAAGGATAGCGGGGGATAGGTGGGAGAATCTGTCAGTGAGAGAAAAAGGATGGCCGGGGGATAGGTGGGAGAATCTGTCAGTGAGAGAAAAAGGATGGCCGGGGGATAGGTGGGAGAATCTGTCAGTGAGAGAAAAAGGATGGCCGGGGGATAGGTGGGAGAATCTGTCAGTGAGAGAAAAAGGATGGTGAGGGATAGGTGGGAGATCCTGTCTCTGAGAGCAAAACAATGGTAAGGGATAAGTGGGAGATACTGTAGTTTAATAAATTTCCATAGGCATCATGTTTTGAAGATTTGTCTAAAAATACTGATTCAAGGAATGATCTTCCATAATGAGCAAAAATTGTGTTATGCTGATCTCAAAAACAACAAAAATTCTGAAACCACAATATACACAGTATCATCATTATTCATGCCTTCACAAGAATACGGTAAAACCAATACGCAATTTCCGAAATATCAGCTCTTTTGTGATGGAGGTACATTCAGTATTCTGTTGAACACTTTGGTGATGGGTACAAGATGTATATATACAGTATTGAATGGCTAAGTAAATATTTAAGGATAAACGTTCTGAAAGCGTAAATTTTGTTCATATCAGTCGTTGGTATACATTAAACTGACCATATCAAGAATAATTTGTTTGAATTAAGTCATTGAATTAAATATGAAATTATTATTTATTTCCTCTTCTTACGAGTGATACTTATATCAAAGAAAGTTGGTGATTATCAATTTTTGTTTGAGCTATTTTATTATGATCAATTAGTGAAAAACTTCTAAATTTGTGTGTCCCTGCAATTCGTGTGGTTGCATGACATCTGGTAATCATCCTTTAAGCAATATATGAACACAGCGATAAGCATTTGAACCACTGCGTGAGTACGAAAACATATTTTGCGCCTCACCATGCTTAAGGTAGTACTCTACATCATCATAATGGCTGACTTCCTTTAAAAACATGGATGAAAAAATCGATATCAGCAATATTTGACTTTTCCTTTTCCATTTAAATACCTAGCGGAGTAGCTCAGTAGGTTAGAATACCGACTGCTGAAGTGTAGGTCGCAGGTTAGAGTCCAGCAAGGGTTTTAATTTTTTTTCAGATTACCTTCTTCTAAAACTGTATTTTTTTTGACAAAACAAAGTAATTTTGAAAATTTTGAAATTCAAATTATTGTTGTACATATCCTCCACTTTTCATCTACATCAAATTTCTCTGGTGTAGCATACCTCCTTAAGAGTTTAACAAAGGGAAATAACTATTGGGCAACTTGGAAATTGCGTATTTCTGGTTAACTCATACAACAAAACTTCTAGGTTAATTTTACATGTTTACTGAAATTTCTAAACTTAGTTTTTGACAAATAATTTGAATCAATGTTAATTTTACATCTGTTACAGACTTTGAGAATCTACGTGTTTTCTGCAGTGAGAGAGAACACTGACAATTTTATTAGATTTGTTTACTGTAAACCAACTTTTTTTTGCGAGCGAGAAATTTTCGCTAGAATAGCGAGAACCTGATCATCGCGAATATTTCTTGCCGTGAACCAGTCCATTAATGTCTCTTGTATTTGTTTAAGATAATCTGAGTCGCGAAAATTAGTCGCCATGAACCAATTTATCACCAGTAAATCAAGTAAAAAAGTTGTCTCGTATAACAGTTGGTTTACAGAATTCCACTTCTTCAACAGGTGAATGGAACTAATATTAATTCAATTGATGCACTGAGTAACGATATTGACATATCTCTTAGGAATTCTAACCAAGTTCTGAACAATAAGGGATATATAGGTGTGAAGTGAAAACAACGCTCATCCAAATTTTCACCCAAAACATAAAACAAGACATAGTTAAAAACATTACATTCTATTACATAACCAAAAAACCTTGGAACATGAATATAGAACCTTATTATATACCCATCAATGTATCATTCTTTGATATTGTGGATTTCACTGCGCGTGATCCGGTATTCCGGATCACCACACTGTGGTTTTCTGATTCTGTATCAGTATCCTCTGAAACTGATGACGTCACAATGCATCAACGCAACGTTATTTGTGGAAAATATTGACTGCGTCACAAAACAAAATTCCGTACACAAACATAATTTCATGGTATGTCTATGTTTTTGATAATTTGGATTACAGTTATTATCTTATAAATGTGGATTTAAAATGCAGAAGGGGTATATAATAAATTTATCATTACTACAGTAATTTGATCCGAAGAGTTGGATCACGTCTCGTTGACAGGCGCTGATCATCAGATCAAACTCGACACTTCGCATCTCGTGTGATCTGATGATCCACGCCTGTCAACTCGACATGATCCGACTCTTCGGATCAAGTTACTGTAGTAATAATATATATTTTCTTCATATTCATACAACACCATTCATATTTCATATCATGAAAGTAAACCTTTTAATCAAACCCCTTGCTATTAATCGGATTGTGTGCAAGTTTTCTGACCTTCAACCTCGAGTGTCCAACAAAACTTAAGGAGGGATAACACATTGTCATAATGGTCGACTACTTTTGAACCACAAATGGAAAACTAACATTAGTAACATCTTCCTTGTCCTTTTAAATCTAACTGCCAAGCCAGATAGTTAATGCACCTGACTGCTGATCAGTAGATCATAGGTTCAAGTCTAATGGGTTTTAATTTTTTTCTGTTTGCTTTCTACTAAAACTACAATTTTTCACTAAATACAGGTAATGTGAATTTAAACAAGCAATCCATGGGCCACATTACTCACCTGAGTCACCTTGGCACTAATCAATAGATTTTCCCTATATATTCCCTATATATTCGCATGTATAACTTCGATCCCCTATTGTGGCCCTATCCTACCCCTGGGGGCCATGATTTTTACAAACTTGAATCTGCACTATGTCAGGAACCTTTCATGTAAATGTAAATTTCCTTGGCCTGGTGGTTCTCGAGAAGAAGATTTTTAAAGAGTTTCTCTATATATTTGCATGTAAAACTTTGATCCCCTATTGTGGCCCCATCCTACCCCCAGGGGCAATGATTTTAACAAACTTGAATCTGCACTATGTCAGGAAGCTTTAATGTAAATTTCAGCTTTTCTGGCTCAGTGGTTCTTGGAAAGAAGATTTTTAAATGATCCCACCCTTTTTTCCATTTTTGTGAATATCTCCCATTTGAAAGGGGCATGGCCCTTCATTTGAACAAACTTGAAAGCCCTTCACCCAAGGAAGCTTTTTGCCAAATTTGGTTGAAATTGGCCCAGTGGTTCTGGAGAAGAGGTTGAAAATGTAAAGTTTACAGACGGATGGAGAAACAGACGACGGACAAAAGGTGATCAGAAAAGCTCAAAGTTTCCAATTCCATAACACCATTGTATATATCCTCCACTTTCCATCCACTTCAGTTTTTTCTCTGGAGAGTTATTCCTTAAGGAGACACATCAAATTATAATAACTTGATTTGTCCAGCTATAAACAGGGTGAACACATGAACATGCTGAAGAAAACTGTGCTTACAATGGGACATTCTAAAATTTACCAAAGATCATGACACATCTTCCAAACTTCCTGTTCATATATACCTGGATGTGGTCTTCTAAATATACCATCGGGGGTCTGAGTCACGCCAAAGAGCAAAAATGTCAAAACCATAGCAACAATTCCTCTGAAAAAAAAATAATGAGACATTCAAGAAATATGTTTTTACAATTTTTAGTCAGTCTCTCTTGCATCTTAAAATCAGGTAAGTACAAAATGTGTGCAAACTTGGAATTTATATGAGGAGACTGCATTTTTTCAGTCAGTATAGCTAATAACTATCTAAACTTAATTTATGTACAGGTAAGATGAAATACAAAAATAAAGAAATTTAAAGTTTATAAAATACTATTTCATATTTACATTTACCACATCCATAATAATAATAAAGACATGTGTTCTGTTGTGTCACAATGACCCATATCAGATCCTCCTGCAATAATGCACATCAAACCGAAAATCAGATTACCATTCCAACACTGACAATTACTCCAACAGCATATCATCACAAATTCATTTGCAGGATCCATTACTCAGGGAAAAAGTCAAGTGACACATCATTCATGCATCAAAAATCATCATGTGAGAAAACAAGAGGCCTATGGGTCACCTTGCTCACCTTGGCCCTGCCATTGTTTGGCTGTTGTGATTTTTGAAAGATTTTTTTTATCAATCTTTATTCCCATGAAAATTTTTTACCCCACATTGTGGCCCCAAAGGATCACAACATAACTGAAAATGAATTCACATAACACAGAGATGTCTCAACACAAATATGACTAACATGATCTTGCTGTTCTGGATAAGATCAAGGTCACAAGGTCATAGATCATGGTATGATATGAAAGGCCTTGCCATACAATGTATATATATACAAAACATGAAAGATGAAAGCGCTATCTTACATAGTTCAGGAGATATTTAATAGGTCAGATGTTTACTAAAAGTAAGTCAACCTTCCAGGTCAAAGTCACAAGGTCAAACACCAAAGTGTCACAAGGTCTTACATAGAGAATCTATATACAAAATATGAAACACCTAACTTAAATAGTTCAGAAGATATTGAATTGGTCAGGGGTTTTTCTAAATGTAGGTCAAACTCCAAGAAAACATTTAAAGATCAAACACAAATGTGTCACAAGGTCTCGCCACAAAGAATCTACAAAATATGAAAGTTCTACATAAAATAGTTTTGGATATACTTATTAGGTTATGTTTTGTCAAAAGTCAAACTCCGAGTTTAAGGTCACAAGGTCAAAGGACATGATATGAAATGAAAGGCCTTCCCATAAGAAATCTGTCTACAAGATATGAAAGATCTATATATTTCAGGACATACTGAATAGGTCAGATTGTTATTTCCAGGTCAAGGTCACAAGACCAAACACCACTGTATCATATGACAGGTTTTTCTTTAAAGACTGCATATACAAAACATGAAAGCCCTTAGCTTAAACAGTTCAAGAGATAATTTTAAAGATTTTCCTATAAATAAATATATCAGCATATAAAAATTATTTTGATCACCTATTGTGGCCTCACCTTATCTCCGGGGGCCATGATCTGAACAAACTTGAATATACTATTTCAGGAAGCTTTTATTAAAATTTCCACTTGTCTGACCTAATGGTTCTTGAGAAGAAGATTGTTAAAAGGAATTCTCAATATATCTGAATAACCTTTTGATCCCCTATTGTGGCCTCATCCTATTCTCTTGGACCATGATTTGCACAAACTTGGATATACTCTATATCAGGAAGCTTTCACGCAAATTTCAAGTTTTCTAGCCCAGTAGTTCTTAAGAAGACAATTCTTCAAGATAATTTCCTTATATGTAAAACTTTGCTCACCTATTGCATCCCCATCCTCCCCCAGAACCATTATTTCAGGAAGCTTTAAAATTTATGTAAATTTGAACTTTGCTTCCATCAGTTCTTGCAGAGAAGATTTGTGAAGATTTCCCTATATATTCACATGTGAAACTTATTATACCCCCGGGGGTCATGATTTTAACAAACTAGAATCTGCACTATGTCAGCAAGGTTTCATGTAAATTTCAAGTTTTATGGCCAAGCGGGTCTTAAGAAGATTTTTAAATGACCTCATCCTATTTTTGCATTTTTGTGATTATCTCCCTTATGATGGGGGCATGGCTCTTCTTTTTAACAAAAACTTGAATCCCCTTATAACCAAATGATGAATTGTACCAAACTTTGATTGAAATTGGCTCAGTGGTCCTGGAGAAGAAGATAAAAATGTAAAAAGTTTATGGACACACAACAGATAAAAGGTGATCAGAAAAGCTCACTTGAGTTTAAAAAAAGGAGGGGGGGGGGGGTTAGTGAGAAAACTACAGGGTAAACTCTACATTACATGTCACACCTAATGATAAAAGTCTCAGTCGGATTGGAACACTGGGGCTGACACCTAATGATAAAAGTCTCAGTCAGATTGGAACACTGGGTCTGACACCTACAGATAAAAGTCTCAGTCAGATTGGAACACCGCATGGGGCTGACACCTAAGGATAAAAGTCTCAGTCGGATTGGAACACTGGGTCTGACACCTACAGATAAAAGTCTCAGTCAGATTGGAACACTGCATGGGGCTGACACCTAAGGATAAAAGTCTCAGTCGGATTGGAACACTTGGGCTGATATCGCTGTTATAAATCATACCATGTAAAATCTTGTATATACATGTAATTGTAATACTGTCTTCTATATTCTACATATTTTTCAATTATCATTTTCTAAAATTCATGAGAATGCCTTTTCTCTGTCTTTGATAATTACAATATAATTTACATTACCATTATACAACTAGTAATATACTTAAATTAGTATGTATATTAACTAAGAGTGTTCCTAAGACATGTGGGTCGGGCTCAGCAGCTAGAGCACCAGTAATCAATATCATATATTTACATTCACTGAATCTTTCTCTCTTATATTTCTATTGAAATTGACATTGCTTTCATCTGGGACAATGAATGCATGTTTGTTGCAAACTATTTCGATCTGCCTGTCTGTGTAATCATTACCAAATATGGAGCGTCATCAAGGTCAAAAGGTGTACTGGCTGTTCTGTTTAGCGTAACGAATGGGTCAATCATATGATATTTTAGTATTTAAATCTAGTTTCTAAACACAATTAAATATTTTCTAGTGTTTGGCACATCTAATTTTGTTTTAAACACACTATTTTCTATTAAACAGTCTAAGTTAACAAAAAGATGGCACAAGCCTTGTTTACATAACAAAACAATTGTGAGTGCTATATCTCACTTATAAAGTTCTCAACAACTGATATTCAAATTTTTGTTGACCATTAGAAATACCTTAGTTAAGCATTATAAACAATAAAAATGGAAAAATAAAATTTGAAAATTTTCAGCTCAAATCGTGTCCCTGCCCCTTTAAGGCATCAGTGATTGTTCTATTATCATAATACATGAATGTTAAGGCATCAGTGAACGTTGCATCTATTCTAAAATAATCTCCACGCAAGAAACATGATGAAAATCAAAGTCCTAGCTATCATTAGTTTCAGTGGTGTGGCTGGCAGACTTTGGACACGGTGATCATTGGTGTGGACATGCTTCACGGGCCACACAAAATGGACTTTATCATTTGATTGATGGGAAAATCACAGATAGAAATTAAGGACATCTTATCAATGAACTGTGACCTGATCTATTCATAAATCTCTACATTGTAATATTCACATGAACTTACAATCAAATTATGATGTTTATTTAATTTTAATTCACATCTATTGTCAAATAAACCTTATTACCCAGTTTGTGAGGAACAGAGGCCTAGCTTTCACAGTACACATCTTAATAAATCTTACTTCACATTAGTTAAAACTAGCAGAAAGGCAGACTTCAACATCAATGTTTCTACCCATTTCTAACTTCCCGTGATAGCCCTCAATTTTAAAGGACATGTAAATGTTGCTGGACTATAATAATCTATGAAATTGAACCAAACTTTAAAAAGTGACAGAAAGATTTATTTACTCCATGTTGATATTCCTTTGTTTGCATTGTACATGATACTTTCAGGTCTATTCTAGTTGTAGTAAATATGTGTTCACCGTCATAGTGACAAGTGTGTAGAAAAGTTAGAGCCCTGTCTAAGTTGATAAAATGCTACGTAAAGCTGTAAAAAAAAAAACAAAAAAAACATACAAATACATAATGTTTCAGTAATCAACATTTCTCCAAATGTTCAAACTTAGAATGATAGGCAAGAGTTGTGTCCCTTATCCTTAGTAAATCCAAATCACTTTGAAATACTCAAAATTATGCATTCCCCTTTACATATATACATAACACAACAAAACCAAAGTTAGTAAAACGAAATCAATCAAAACAAAACTAGAGCAAATTGGAATGGAATGGAATAAATAGAATTGAATCAAAATAAACGGGGACTATATTTGAATCAAACTTAATTCATGTGAGTAAACAGGCCGCTGTGATCCTTTACTGATAAGCTGCCTCTTTGCTGTGGTCCATTGGTCTCTCTCTCTCTCTCTCTCTCTCTCTCTCATTTCATTTCTAATGCTAGACAGGTGATATGGAAATCTTCCTCAGTGGATGCACTCCTAAGGATTTTTTTACAAGATAAAGATCGATACATAAAATATTGATTTTGAAATATCTATTGCTTTTGTTACATGTGGTGATTATGCACAATTTTCAGAACGTGTAATTGTTAACAGACTCATTTGTCAATACAATTACTGAAATTCTGAACTTGAAAACCATTTTCTAGTAATTCTAAAAGGCATTCAATATTCATTGTAAATGCTCATCAGTTAAATGCTTTTTCTCTTTGCTTTAGCGCACAGTTTAACAACAGTTTAAAGACTTGCAATCTCCATTCAAATTTTGCAATCCCCAATCAAATCAAAAATTGACAGTGATACGACGATCAAAATGAAAAATAGGAGAAATTGCTTCATCAATCCACACCGATGTGAAGAAATATTGTAAAGTATCATTTGTTGTGTTCATTTTTTTCCAGGAATTCTAACTTCAAAAGCTGGGGGTGTGCACAATTCATAAGACTAAAAGAATCATCCTCTTATCAAATCACTAGTGACTGTTTTTGTTGCGGTGTAGCTTTCATGATAATTGTGAATATCGTCAGAGGCTTTAACTCAAGTCTGCCTTCAGGCACTTCTTGGGTAGCTAAAGCATCGTATTGAACATGAATGAAAAATGTACATCTTATGCAATCAGAATTCTCACGTAAATTTGCTTTCAATATTTGAGTATCATGATTGGGGTATTTTCAGGTATCTCAATTCATTGGGCAAGTCTTCCACTTGATATTCCACTGGAGATAAAACAAAATATTCCATTTGAGCAAATGGATTGAACTTGTTGACAAAAATTATAAAATCCATACAATACGCACATCTTCCACACCTTTTATATGGCGTGATAGTATCCTTTCTAAGAAAACTACGAGGAATTACTGGACAAACCTGGCAAGTACCTTCCATCACATTAGTTTGTGATTACCAAAACCCGAAGTTTCTAGGAAATATTTTAGAAAAATTAAAATCCAAACCATATATATTTAGATGTTGGATGAATGAAGGATGCACAGACAGATGCAAGGTACAAAATGCAGACGTCGGATGAATGAAGGATGCACAGACAGATGCAAGGTACAAAATGCAGACGTCGGATGAATGAAGGATGCACAGACAGATGCAAGGTACAAAATGCAGACGTCGGATGAATGAAGGATGCAGACAGATGTAAGGTACATGGATGGGCAAACGAAGGGATAGACAGAAGAACAGCAAGAGGATGGACAAACACTGTTGTAAACAGCAGGAGAATAGACATCTCATTTAAAATAGGTGCATAATTACAAAGACAGAAGCAATCGTTACTTACATGTTCTCAGAAGATTCATGTATGACAGAATCTTACAATGCTTGGAATTGTACTACACGAGAAACCCACCACCACAGTAATGTGTTTCTAAAATGTCTTACCCCTGCAGTGTACAGACTGAACCCACCTCTTATTGTTGTAGTCTGCATCATACGTCTTTTCTTCGAACAGAGTGACGTACACCAAAATACAGCTAAACACCACCAAGACTGTGATTGTGTGTGCCCGCCTGAAAATAAAACACACAAACCCATCAGCCTGAAAATAAAACACACAAACCCATCAGCCTGAAAATAAAAACACAAACCCATCAGCCTGAAAATAAAACACACAAACCCATCAGCACAGCAATTGCAATGCTCATAAACACCTTTCTCTCTGAGAAAATATTGAAATGTGTACCTAGATTAACAACCTTTCAAAGGAAACAATAAATACATTCAAAGTGGTTCGCACCTTTGTATTGTCTATTATTTGTGAAGTGTACTTTTGATTTCTACATTGAAGGACAATTAGGACATTTTTAAAATAGCTACAGTTTTAAACTTGACCCTTTTGCACTTAAAATTTACTCAGATTTAGGCCTATTCAATTAAACTTGATTTGTCTGTTGGTGTCAACACACCATTAGCAAAACAAGTAAATCATTACATAAAATAGATACATAATCTTGTCTTCTAACAATGTAGATATAAAAAAAAAATGTTTATCACAGTAGATTGGAAATAAATAATGACCTTTTTGCACTTGATATATGGAAAAATTTGAGTGTTTAAAAGAACATTATTATTAGTAAAGTCAATTTCTAAAATTGCATATAAATTACAAAGTCTTGTTTTAAAATTTAAAACAGTACTTTAAAAAGTATATAATACATCAATTTTTTTTTAATTATTGACCAAAATACTGAATCTTTATACAAAATTGTGGTTGTTTATTAGCATTGGTGTTGTTTGGATAAAATATCAACCAAATTAAAGAATTACAACATTTGAATTACTTTCAAGTCTCAAATTCTTGAATCAAAAATTATAAAACTGAAATATAACCATTGGGGTATAAAAATTGACGTTATATTGGATAAAATAGAAACTGAAATCATGCAGATTTAGAACTTTTTTGATTAAACAATCATTCT
Organism: Ostrea edulis; assembly: GCF_947568905.1. Classification (NCBI taxonomy): domain Eukaryota; kingdom Metazoa; phylum Mollusca; class Bivalvia; order Ostreida; family Ostreidae; genus Ostrea; species Ostrea edulis. Next base: position 14,620,077 of record NC_079169.1, read on the forward strand.
GCCACAAAATGTAGTCCCTTCCAAACCCTTTCAAAATTTTAATTGACAAAAAAATTTCAACTGAATGGGGATAAGTAGTACATGTATAAAATGTCTGGACCAATGGGATCAGTATATATTGAACCAACTAGTGCATGCAAAGTTATTTAATCCTGTGCAGTTGTGCTCAAAAGCTGAGGAGACAACCTCCTTAAAGTAAAGAACCAGACATAGTTTGATCATCATAAGCATAATCTACTACAGTAGAATCATCCCTCTTATTGCGGGCATAGAAAATATAGGTCCACGTAGCTTTGTGCACTGGAACATTACTAATCCTGTTACTATATATAGAAACTATAGGTTCACGTAGCTTTGTGCCTTGTGCACTGGAACATTACTAATCCTGTTACTATATATAGAAACTATAGGTCCACGTTGCTTTGTGCCTTGTGCACTGGAACATTACTAATCCTGTTACTATATATAGAAACTATAGGTCCACGTAGCTTTGTGCCTTGTGCACTGGAACATTACTAATCCTGTTACTATATATAGAAACTATAGGTCCACGTAGTTTTGTGCCTTGTGCACTGGAACATTACTAATCCTGTTACTATATATAGAAACTATAGGTCCACATAGCCTTGTGCACTGGAACATTACTAATCCTGTTACAACTTCAAGTATATATGTACAAAAAGTACAATTATTTAGTATACATTGAAGTGCTTTCTTCCCCACTGATTTAAACCAAAAAATGAGGCCCATGGGTCACATCGCTCAACTGAGTCACTAAAACAAAACAAGAGGCCCATGGGCCTAGAATCGCTCTTCTGATACATTGTAAAACAGGCAAAAATTCTCACTAACCAAGATTCATCGATTAACAAGGTTTTAAAGACCTATCTCATGATAGTGTATGAAGGGGATATCATACAGTATTCAAATATAGCCATCAAATTTCAAAAGAAGGCCACAGTGACCTACTTTTAGGTCGACACACTCCAAAGACTCAAGATGCATCAACTGACAAAGTTTGATAATTGAAGTCAAATATTATCTGAAATATTCAGATACAAACGTCAAATTCCAAAAGTAGATAATAGTGACCTACTTTTTGGTCAACACACTCTGAAGACTCAAGACCCATCAACTGACGAAGTTTGATGATTGTAAGTCAAATAGTATCTGAAATATTCAAATATAGCCATCAAAATCCAAAAATAGGTCACGGTGACCTACTTTTTAGTCAACAACACAAGACTCAACATGCATCAACTGACAAAGTTTGATGATTGTAAGTCAAATAGTATCTGAAATATTAAAATATAGCCATCAAATTCCAAAAGTAGGTCACGGTGACCTACTTTTTGGTCAACAAACTATGAAGACTCAAGATGCATCAACTGACAAAGTTTGATGATCTTAGCTTTCACAGTGTCCAAAATATGCATCTAAAATTGAAAATGTGAAATTTCAATGTCTGCAAAATTCAAGAAGTAAGTCACTGTGACCTACTTTTTTTTATAAATATGTTTTGAGGCCTCTAGACACATCAACTTACAAGGTTTGATGATACTAAACCTCTCGGTATCTGAAATAACAACCTAAAATGTATTCATAAATGATTAGCCATAAAATTCAGAAAGCAGGTCATGATGACATACTTTTCACATGACGCACTTCAAGGTCCCATGATCCATCAACTGACAACTTTTGATGATCATAGGCTCAAAAGTGTCCAAGATATGCATCAAAATCTATTTAATAATAATTACCTGCAAAATTCAAAAAGTAGGTCACCATGACCTACTTTTGAAACAACATGATATTAGGTTCTAAGATGCATCAATTGACAAAATTTGATGATCCTAGTCCTTATATTAAGCAAAATATCAAAGTTTTAACAAAACAAAATTTAAGGTCAACTTTGAAGTGACCTTGAGACCACACCCTTTGCCCCAGGATGATGCCTTGAACAATTTTTTATCTACAACCATAATCCTCATCCTTATGCATAAGTTTGGTGATAATTTGCCCTGTTGTTCTTGAGAAGAAAATTTTTTAGCAACCACTACTTTTGTTTGCATTTTCCTAATTATCTCCCCTTGTTAAAGGGTCACACACAACCCTAGTTTTAGTACAAATGAAGGCCCTTGGGCCAAGGATACCCTGTGACAAATTTGACAAAAATTGGCCTGGGGTTCTTGAGATATAGCCCTTTTTCCAAAAAGTTTACACACACCACACGCCACACATATGGCCATATGATTAGCTCTTTGAGCCTTCGGCTCAGAAGAGCTAAAAAGCAGAATCATTTTAATAATGTGATGCCAGTTTAATTTGATTATATGTTACATCATTAAAAGGGAATTCTATTTCTAAATCCAGTTGGTAGGTATCAGGGTACAAGAATATCAGATTCTTCTAGATACCAATCACAGAGATGGGTTACTATTTACTTTAAATCTTATAATAATATATGTACACGTGTATTATATATACACTCATCAATAGCTACACTTTAAAGTAACGCTGGTGTTGTCTCTACATTTCTTATTCATTTATTTAATGGAGTCCAAGATGGAGTAAAGTATGGCTATCAACTATATATTTGTCCTCATTGGCAAATTCAACAATTTCAAATGATTAGTTAAGTATCAATTCAAACAAAATTTAAGTGCACTGGTCTTGAAGGGTAAATAGATCTATGTGGTTTTCACACACCTGAACAATCATTTCAATGATAACTTATCAGCAATCAGCAAAATGGTTAAGACACCCTGATGCTGGAAAATTTAGTTGTGACTGTGATTTTCCACTGATTCTAATCAAGGACGCGGACGTTTCAATGTACGATTGTATCTATCAGGCTAGCTTGATATGACATACGTAATGTCAATTTTGGGTTGACTTGAATCTTGTAATCTTTGGGGATACTGTCAATATATATACATAATATGTATTACATCTTCCTTACAATATATGAAGCAGAATTTTTTTTTAAACAATTGGCTATAGGAATTCTGATTGATTTTTACTCCTTTTTTTCAATCCTCTAAAAGCATATATATGTGTGTGCCTGGTAGATTACCATGAAATTAACAGTTCAATATTATAGAAAAGTCTGAATAATTCAATTCTAAATATTTGATCATGTCCATTACATCTAGATATAAATTAAGAAATTCCAAGATGCTTCTAATTATACAAAAGTAGAGGACATAATCAAATGTACAAAACTCATTGACTACAATGACATAGAACTGTACAATAAATTAAATTCTGAACAAACACATCCATGTTCATTTCTTTTTATATCAACATTTAGTATTTCTAAACTGTGTAAAAAAAAAATTCACATTTATAACCAATATCATGTATTATTTTCACTTTACCACACTTTCATTTACCCAATATTATGTTGTGTATCATTTTGTCCTTAACTTCACATTTATGACCTATATTATGTATCATTTTGACATGTTGTGTAGTGCATATGTACTTATCATTTTTTACTTTACATTCATTTAACCAATATTATGTATCATTGCTTTACTACACATTTATAATGTACTATTTTGATTTTACTGTAGGATGCACGGTTCTCCTACCTTCAAGCCACAATTTATTAATATTACTAATCAATTAAAACATTTCTCAGACAGATACATTTCATTAAAATTTTGTTTTGGAGTAAATATCATTTATCAAGATATTGATTGCAACTATACAGACAAAAATTAAATAACATGAAATATATCACCCATCCATCCCTATAGAGAGACACAAAATGTGGTTTTATCCATCCCTATATACAGACACAAAATGTGGTTTTATCCATCCCTATATACAGACACAAAATGTGGTTTTATCTACCCCTATAGACAGACACAAAATGTGGTTTTATCCATCCCTATATACAGACACAAAATGTAGTTTCATCCATCCCTATATACAGACACAAAATGTGGTTTTATCCACCCCTATAGACAGACACAAAATGTGGTTTTATCCATCCCTATAGACAGACATAAAATGTAGTTTCATCCATCCCTATATACAGACACAAAATGTGGTTTTATCCACCCCTATAGACAGACACAAAATGTGGTTTTATCCACCCCTATAGACAGACACAAAATGTGTTTTTATCCACCCCTATAGACAGACACAAAATGTAGTTTTATCCATCCCTATAGACAGACACAAAATGTGGTTTTATCCACCCCTATAGACAGACACAAAATGTGGTTTTATCTACCCCTATAGACAGACACAAAATGTGGTTTTATCTACCCCTATAGACAGACACAAAATGTGGTTTTATCCACCCCTACAGACAGACACAAAATGTGGTTTTATCTACCCCTATAGACAGACACAAAATGTAGTTTTATCCATCCCTATAGACAGACACAAAATGTGGTTTTATCTTCCCCTATAGACAGACACAAAATGTGGTTTTATCCACCCCTATAGACAGACATAAAATGTAGTTTTATCCATCCCTATCGACAGACACAAAATGTAGTTCTATACCAGAAGAATGTCATAGTTCCATCATCCTGAATATCTTTGAATTTGTTTTTCTCCTCCTCCCAGTTGTGTGCGGTGGTGCTGTGAAGCTTCAGAATGTGGTCCGGGGTGTTCCTTGCTGCCGCCATGACGAAGCTCTGATTGTCCGCCTCTTAATGTCCTAAAACAACACTATCCTCCAGTCCTCCTCGCCCTGTCAAATCAATGCATGATTTTGGTCAGTAAAAATATGCACTCAGTCAGCATTCACAAATATCATAAAAACAAAAGTCAATAACATCACAATATATTAACTGCAATATTGTAGTTCTCCTACATGACATTTTCCGGGAAGGGTAATTATTCCATGTACATGATGCAACTAACATAGATTAAATTTTACCCACACTGATATTTGATTTCATTTGAAAATTTGATGCATTTTTAGCAACACCATGCAGTCATTGTAATTTTCTTTTTGTTGCTAATCAAAATACAATATCACAATAGAATAATTCAGTCGATAAATTTTTCATAGTTCAATCCATCATTTTCCATAAATTGTAAAATTAGATTTGAGTTTTGATTCAAATATAAATGATAAAGACTAAAAATGTGCAATTTGCACCATTCACAAATACATACTAATGAAATATATATATATATATAGTTCATTTCATCCAATGTTTATTTATTTAGGTAGGCATTATTACATGTACACTGCACATTGTAATGCTTGTAACAGAAAATATATATTATACATGTGTATGTATCTCAATAGCAGACTATTAAATATCACTCCCCAAAATATTCATTTCAGTTAATTTATAAATAAGTCAAATACACATGCCAATACGCAACTTCCGAGATATCAGCTCTTCTGTGATGGAGGTACATTTAGTATTCTGCTAATCATAGTACCAATCACATTGGAATTTTCGAACTGATCTGATTTGAAAACTGACTTTTCTTTTGATTCTCTAAGTTTATAATGGAATGTAAGTGAAGGAAGGGTCAACACTTTATAGACAGCAATAAGAAAGTCACCAGTTTGAATCCATGAGTAGTCATATGTTCGTGTCTTTGAACAATATTTGTATTATCTCAGTCCACCCCACTGTAAGCAGGGTACATTACGTACTGGTTTTGAGAATCTATTCACCAGGGTTGGGCGGTCAAAACCGCCCCCGGTTTTAACCAGTGGTTTTAACCGTCCTGGTCAATACTTCCCAAGTGGTCAATACTGGTCAATAATGGTCAACTGTGATTTAAACTGTCCTTTTTCCTATTTTTGTACATTTCTTGCAAAGATAAAGATAAATTAAGTCTTTTCATTATATAGATCAATTGTTGAATAATATTTTTCATTAGATAATCAAATGTAATTTCATAAGTTCAATATATTTGGTTTGCTGAAACTGACCGAAATATCTTCAGCACCTACCAGAGGGTCACAGTTCTATAGCATAGCTTGGGGATTGGAGACAGACCTCTTAATACATGTACCTGAGCAGATTAAGAATAAAAGGTAGCTGGACATTACCTGAGCACAGGAAGCAGAGTTGACAGGTGTTAATAAGCATAGGCTGGGACCAGAGATGACCAGTGTGCCTGTTATTGTTATGAAAACATCACCAACACCCCCCCCCCCCTCAAATGTTTATTCAACAGTTAAAATGAAGATTGATGAAACAATACTTATATAGGTAGTTCTTGTTAAACTAAGGAATTTGAACAGAAACTTTTACATCTTCCCCAATTCAACAGAGTCATTTGTACATTATTTATATTATGAATTATGAATTAGAGTATTTACCATAATGGTCACTTAAACATTTAAAATAAATAACACAGACTATAATGACCAAATAATCTTCAATCGACCAGTATTAACCAGTATTGACCAATATTGACCGGTTTTAACCAGTATTGACCACCGGCCCGGTCAATACTCATATTGACCACTTTTTTGCCAACCCTGCAGTATTCACTGGTGTTTGTCCCATCCATATAGCAACCCTGCAGTATTCACTGGTGTTTGTCCCATCCATATAGCAACCCTGCAGTATTCACTGGTGTTTGTCCCATCCATATAGCAACCCTGCAGTATTCACTGGTGTTTGTCCCATCCATATAGCAACCCTGTAGTATTCACTGGTGTTTGTCCCATCCATATAACAACCCTGTAGTATTCACTGGTGTTTGTCCCATCCATATAGCAACCCTGCAGTATTCACTGGTGTTTGTCCCATCCATATAGCAACCCTGCAGTATTCACTGGTGTTTGTCCCATCCATATAGCAACCCTGCAGTATTCACTGGTGTTTGTCCCATCCATATAGCAACCCTGTAGTATTCACTGGTGTTTGTCCCATCCATATAGCAACCCTGTAGTATTCACTGGTGTTTGTCCCATCCATATAGCAACCCTGTAGTATTCACTGGTGTTTGTCCCATCCATATAGCCAGTCTAGGACTCTTTGTTTTTTATTCACAATATAAGCCGCAAATTAGCACAAGCCTTAACAAGCTTCAGAGAACTGAGAGAAGGTTTACAAATTGTTGAAAAATTGCAATATCTTAACATATCAACATGCAGGCACATATTCATACACTTTTAATGAGTTTTCTCCCACATCAAAATGTTTATATTACTCTATCCATGCCAGAAATTGGTATTCACTGTACTCCATTTATTCCAAGTAAAACAGCGATCATTTCGTCCAAAATAGATACATGTATATGTATCACTAATACTAAAGTAAAATGTATGTCAATATGTGGTTGACTGTGAGTCTATCATTCTTACAAAATGCATTGCAGTATTAAAAAGGTTCCGTTTTAGTAATATATATCAGTATTGCGGAATGGGCCCCAAATCATATATACCGTACCAACAACTTTTGAGCCAATATCATCATGATCATATCGACATTATCCAATTATTGATGATAAATCTAAGCTCTGGCTTTATTCCTAGGTAACAGATATCAAAAATATACACACATTGAAAATACTACTGGTACTCTTTCTTAGTAATTAGGTAGGTAGGTAAAACATTTTATTTGAAATCTTAAGTTTTGGATTCGCTTTCAATACAGGTCTATATATACATTACAAATACTTTTCACACATTTTGAAGATCAATAGTATTAAAAATTAAATCAAAGAAACTCATAAATCGAAAAGAAAAAAATTCCAAATTCAGGATTTTTGTTTTCTTTTATGAACATGTATATCAATAAAGTATTAAGGGTCGGCAGCAAAAACGTACATTGTACTAGGTAGAGTTGGGAAACCGGAAACACATATAGATATATATTTTATTTTGGCCCCATCGTTATAAATTTTAAATACAAATATAACTATACAATACATGCACATCTTTGTAAAGAACAAATATGTTTAACAGTTCTATATATAGTGAATGAGAACATCAGGAAATGACAACTTGTAAAATGAGCTATTTAACATACATGTGTGAGGGATAATATAAGTCTATTACTACACATTTACATCAGTAAGCAATTCATTATATAGCATCTCCATATACATGTATCAAATACACAAATTTTTTATATTGTTAAAGAATTGAGATAAATATAGTTGTCTAGTCAAGCATTAATAAATCTAAACCTATTAATAGTGACACTTTTTGTACATTGAAAACAACTACAAGGGCACTATCCTGCTAATATTTTGATTGACACCTCAGAGTTGATAAACATATATATAGTCCTGAGACAAATACAGTATAATCATAGAACAGAACACTTGTAATATGCCAGTCTCCAGACATAGGATGTTAACATACAATTAGCATAACCTGATTACCCCGATGGCGCAAGTCTGGTACTATTCCATGTAACATGCACCCATAATATCATATTCTAAGGTATAAGGTCCAGATTGTGGCAGTCTCAATTCATCAATATCTACTTGCAGTTTATCACCACATTTTCATGGTGTGAAAGTTTGGAATGTGTAGGATTTAAGACATTACACTATTAAATCATGTGCTTAAAGACCCAATTTTAAGTCACCTCCCTTGAAATTTACCTGGACTATCTCGAAGAAAATGTCCTAAAAACCTCCGTACAAATTAGCAAGGATTCAAGCTTCATTGATTAGCTTGTGATGGAAAAATAAAGTTTCTGTTACGTAGTGGTATAAATCGTGGCTACCGTTCTACATGTAATATTCCTTCTTAAGCATCATTTACAGCCCGGATGGTTTCTGTCAACATAATTGTTTTGTCGCCAAGATAATTTTATTTAAAATGTTCTGGTGGCCTGGTAAACCAAAATACAGCAAAAAATGTTAGCTAATGTCCTCAAACTAATTTTGGTCACATCCATAAAATTATTAATAATAACAAATCAAATAAATGAATTGATACATTTTTGTTCTTATTTCCAAATGATGGATTTAATTGGAATTGGCAGATTTTCCAAAAAAAATTTTCTTTTGTGTAATTCACTGTGTATAGCAATTATCCCAAGGGACACCATGGTCACTCCAGGTAAATAACAGCTGTCTTGATTAAGTCACGCCTACATTTCCAGTAAAATGGGTCTGAAGTTTTTCCACAAGAAATTATCAAATCAAGGAAGCAGCATGATTTTTTAAAAGGAATTTCAGGTTGTTAATCTTAAATCTATACATCTTCCTCCCCTTAGTGTCTTGAAAATTCAAATGGATAGGCGATAAACAAAATATTCGCTGACCAACTTAAAAAATACTTTAAAATAAATCTTAAACAGCCATGATGTCAATATTTAGATAATGGAAATAATGAATATTTAGACTTTAAAAACTAACATCATTCATATATATCTTTAATCATAATGTAAAGCAATATCGTCGGTATATATTGTATCACCAGAACTGGTCGATAATAGTGTATGTATTGACAGTTGCTACCTGTTTAGCTATTTGTTCTGCAACATATTTTTTAACAAAGGCACACCATCAAAATGTTTTATACCCCTTAAAAGTGTCTTACCTGAGACTTTCACAAATTCAATTCATTTAATCCTAAACTAAAAATTGCGCCGAACACATGGACAAATCTGACGAAATGAAAACAAACGCATCACGCGATAATCAAAACCGGATGTACAAACAAACCAAACCTTGAAACTGCAACTCGTACGAAATAATATTCGGCTTTCTTTCACTTACGCGTTTAACTTCCTCGTGGGGAATACACTTTAAAGTGGAAATACTGAAAGGAATCAAACTTTAAGTTATATAGAATTAAGTTTTGTTGGTGTAAATAAAAGGTTAAATTACATGAACGGATCACGCTAGTCATTATAAATCAAAGTACTGAGAGTACTGAAGGCGGAAGCATGTTTAACTATTTAAATTTGATCTTTGATCCAACCGCTGTCTCAAGTTTGCTATCAAATGCTTTTCAGGATATTGAGCAGACAATTAATATTTTTCAATATTGTAGTTGATTGACCTTTGACCCAATAATTAATATAGGCCATTTTCTTTTAATAAGGGACAAACACGGTACCATGGTTTGCTAACTATCAAGGAAGGGGTTCTTTGAATATTAAGCAAACATGATTTGGTCTACTGATGCAACCAAGATTTTGGTCTAAAACAATGTACCTCATTTTATATGTATATATAGGGAGCATAAAAATAGTAAGCAATTTTTTTTGCTTGAAAATGTGATATGCATCAAGTGAATAGCATGCAAAGCATGACACATAAATTGAAGCAAGATGTCAGGATTGATTGTATCTTGTTTAACATCCCTCTCGAAAATTTTTCACTTATATGGAGAAGTCATGAAGATCGGTGAAGGGCATCAAATTTATGCCTATGCTCGGCGCTTACGGCCATTGAGCAGTGAGGGTTCTTTAGCGTGTCACACTTGCTGTGACACGGGACATCCGTTTTTAAAGTAATCTCTGAGGACCAGTGACATATTCACATCTGATGCCGAGCGTTTGGTGATGGAACTGTTTTAACGACTTAGGTCTGTCACGGCCGAGATTCGAACCCTGACCTTCTGTATGCAATCTAAAAGAACACCCCTCCCATCTTATATTATGTAGAATGCACCAAAACAAAACTAATAAAGGGCTAAATGCGGTATGAGTCATTATATGCCCCCTATTCATGTCAGAATCTGAAGTTGAAAATGTATGCTATTTTAAGGGGGATTCATTCTATACATTTATGAGTCTATTTTAGAGCAAAAATTGCCGATATTTGAATGGGGGCATAAAATGGCCCATACTGCACTTTGTTCTTTATTGTAGATTTAATCTCACTGTAAGATATCCGATTTAAAAAAAAAACTGAAACAAACAGGGCATTAATCATCCTTTATTGTTTTCAGTCATGTACTCGAGGCAAAGTAAAACTATGTTTTGATAAATGTTCAAGGTCAGTAGAGGTCATATCTTACTTCATACAATGTACATATTCTTGTTCCTCTGTCTAACCATTCTGGTCTAAATAGTGTTGTAAATCAAGAGAAAGTATTTCATGAATAGTTGTATTTAGGATATACATATATGTGGATCATGTGTATGAAAACTATAGGCTGTGCAACATGGAAACTAACATTTTTAAAAGCAGTACAATATAGAAATTAACATTTTAAAACTTTGTTACATAAAAACAATTTCAAACAGAATTTGTACTATGAAGTTTGCCATAATTTTATATACTGTTAAAAGAAATAATATTCCCAATCATTGAATCTTCTTGATAAGCAACACATACCCCGGTGCTCGGGTTGAAGTCTCCTTGCGATGGCTTTACATGTACTTCTGTACAATCTAACAACACAGGTAAAACAGATAATGTGACAAGACTACAACATATTTGCACTTAACTCCAGAACTTAGCAGGAATAAATACTCCTTCTTTCTAGTTTTACAATGTGCAGGAACTGAACAGGGCACCTGCTATATCAAATGGAGTTTGTGTAAAAAAAAAAAAAAAAACCAAACTATTCAGCGTTACATGATCCCAATAATCAACAGTTAAATAAATTATGGATACATTGTTTTTAAAATGCAACATTTGGTTTAATACACTCAATAAAACAAGTAGGGAGTATGGAGATGCAGAATACACTTAACTTGACAGTGACTTGTCATTGAAATCAAACTGTAATAGCTTTTACGCGGCTTAAACTACCAATACTTTATGAAATCTGAAAACCTATCATTTCAAAATGCTAAGAACATGGCACTGCAAAAAATAACTATATATAAAAGAATTACAAAAGACATTTAGCATTATCAGAATTCTCCTGACCGAGAGACAACAGATTTGTCCTGCTTGTCTGCAACCAGTGATGCTCATTGATCAGCCGTGGACACATTTCGATGTCCCATTCAAACAAAGGACTTCTTCTAGACACATTTCATAATTATTAACAAAGCAAACAGAAAGATCACAATATTCCTCCATAATTAAGTCCAAGTCATCATCATTTTAGGCAGCGGTCGAAGTACAAGGATCCAATGTAACCGCCCCTCATGGACTTGGTGACATTCTGTTCAAATAACCGTCGGTTACTCTGCAGGACCTCGGCAGCTTCTTTGTTCAGGGGATCCTCAGGATTAGGCTCCTATAAAAATATGAAATGTTAAGACCTTAAAGGAGGAACAAGGGGCAATCATTAGACAGCATTATAAACATTAATCTCAACTGAGATTCGGCTCGGCTGAATATTTGGACTGACACCTTCATCCAATCTTGGAGCAGACCTTCATAACCTGTAATTCATGTCTGGAAATTTACTTTTGATATTAATGTTTTCATAAACATTTTTAGGAAAATAATATCAAAGAGAACGATCAAGACAATATTACCAGTATGAACTTCACACTTTTTATTCACTCTTCAGGGTGGTCTTTATGGTAACCTGATTAGTGCTGGATATCAATACTTGATTTCTATGTCTTTTACAGAAATGGCTTGATGTTTGTTAGATAATGCTAAACAGTTTCTGAAGATGTATATAAGACATTACATAATACTGACAGATTTAAAGTACAATAAATTTCTTACCAAAAATAAATACTGCAACCCATAAACAATAGAATTTATCGTTAAAACTGGCTTCCAGTCCTCTCTGTAAAATCAAAGAACTTCCACATAAATAATTATGAACCATAAATAAAAATAAGACAAGTTTTTCAATATTTACTACACATCCCGATTTAGTATGACTTTCTCGAACAGTGCATTGCACCTTTTTATTACTTGTCTGTACAGAGCAGACTGGGGCATGTTTGAATTTAACATGTTCATCATGACTGATGCTTGTTGTAAAATTCAATCATTTCACCCTTCAAGCGATGAAAACTTGAAAAATGTTGAGAATAAGCAAAGATACCGCTAAACCATGACACACAGTACTGAAACAAAACAATGATCACTGATGCACAGTTTAATACACACAGTAAAATTGTCAACCAAAACGGAAACACATTTCAAAATTTCCCCCAAAATGTATATCATGACACTTATTTTGTTCTTAGGCCAAATAAAAAAATATGTGTGGTTCCGGTTACCAAACCATCCCTACTTTTCACCCCCAACCCTAAACTTTTTTTGGACTATTTCCCAATCTAATTAAAATCAGACTTCTTAGATTCGCCCCATATACTCTGTGTAAGAAGATCTGACATAACCCGATTAGGGGTCATGTTCAGATGAACTTTATATCAGCCAATCAGCGCGTCGGCTTTGAAACCATCAGTGTTTACAATTTAAGGAAAATGGCTGCGATTGTTTGGTTTGAAAGAAAACACATCACAGTTAGATGTGACGTTACAATGCACCGTTTACGTCGACTGGCGTTATATTCCTTGCGTTAATTAAGTAAACTACTTTGAAAACTATTCAAATTGTACCCATCCCTATTCATACATAATCGCAATTCACAATTAATTTTAATGCGGTGTATTTTATATCGTACGTCTTGCTGTTTGTATGAACGGAATAGATTCGGCATTATTGTGAAAGTTTAGAATTCCTTATGTGAGAACAACAATTTTATAGTGTGCAATAAACTTCATGGGAAAGCGATTACTGCAACTTGTTTACGAATTGCCAGGAACCACCTGAATAGCCATCATTGTCTGTATGGCGAAATCTGACTGGCCGATAGTTCTCAAGAATATTCCAAGCAAAAGGTCACGTGAACATGACCCTCTATGGGGTTACATGTCAGATCCTATTATAGCGATTGTGAGCGTATCCTAGGATCTGATTTTTTTTCAAGATTTTCTTTTATGAGAAGGGGTGTATTATAATATATACCACTATACATTTAGGTTTTTGACTCGTTTTCCTTCAGGTGAGATTGACTGTAAATCATTTATAGCCAATATATATAGATGTTGCTACAGGCCATGTAACATTAGACAGAAAGCAATTTAGAACTAAAGAGTGCTTTAACAATAGTGCAAATTTCTAGTTGTTTGAATATACTGAGCAATCACCCTTCTTATTTTTTGAAAAGTTGGATAAACTTGGAAGGGTTTGAAAACAGTACTCTGGTTAAAATATCATTTTCTACTTTCATGTTCAAAAACTTACTTAAGGCAAATGCACTGATTTTTTTTCTGTATTTATTTTTTATTTGAAATATATATATATATATATATATATATATATATATATTATATCTCCAACGATGACTAAGTACACATGATCCACATTTAATTAATTACACTTATTTTTGTAAAAATTGTTACACTCTAAAGAGTCGAACTAAGTGTAAGTAATTGCATAGTCGGATTATATATAATTTTGATCATCACGACACAAGACCCCAGTGTAAAGTATAAACTGACCGATTAGCCAATGTTATACTCAAGTGTGTCACCTCCACAGAGAAGCACGGGCGATGTTTCAAAGAAGTGAAAGTAAAAGAAAATTGCTTTTCCATCTAAAATCTATCATTAAAAAAAAATAAAATAAAATTCCTACCTATACCTACCCTAATTTTCAAGGGAGTGTAACCGGAACCACACATATTATTTTATTTGGCCTTGGATAGTAAAACATAACGTATAAGCAGAATTTTTAGTGAGGATTTAATTTTGGCATTATTAGCGAGGGTGTTGAGATTGCTATCATCTTAGAATATCGCCCATAATTTATTCCACATCTTAGGTAATAATTATCTTTCTTGGAATTATAAAGTTGCTAAATTTAGCTCTCACTAAATATATATATAGTTATGTATACCTGCTAAATTTGTGTCTCGCTAAAAATTCCACTTATACGGAATAAACACTTACCAACCTCATAAAAGTTGTCCACATTTTACCTTAATATATTGAGACAAACATTTCCTTCTAGATCAATGTTTGGGTGATAAACCATTGTTTCACATTTGACTTTGGGAGGGTCGTGGGGATATCCTTGCAAAACCTTAAAGCTGAACACAAACCGACCATTTCTGTAGAATCCCTAGAATAAATAAAACAAATTATAATCAAAAATTCTGTGTACATCCTTGCAAACTAAACAGGCTTGGGATGCCCAGTATGAACCAAATTAAAGCTCCATCTAATTAAAATTAGATCCTTTGATCCGCTAACGTATATCACTACATCTTGTGTAGCGATACATGTATACGTGAGCGGATCAAAGGATCTAATTTTAATTAGATTGATTAAAGCTCAATATTTTTTTTACCAATTTAAAAATCTGTTCTTAACATGGCATAATTAGTCCATATGTACCTTAGTTTAGATCTATAATACAAGTACAAGAATATATACTATGATTCACATTCCATTTTTCATTATAAATAAATGATCTTTTTTCACCATTGGTGCATGTATAATTGTGTGTGTGTGTAGGGGGGGGGGGGGGTTGGGTTGGGGGGGGGGGGGGGGTTACACATTAAAAGAGTTTGAAGCTCTGAGCTTTCACCAACAACCAGTTTTTCAGATCAATATTTATATTTTCAGATCACACATATACCACACTGAACCTATGTAAAATCGTTTTTGTAATTCTAAATATATCCATCATAAACAGATGAGTCGTATTTCATTTGAAGGTCGATCAACACGACACTGTTAGTTATTTGAACGTCAAATTTTCCATGCAACTCACGTCCTTATCATATTTTGTGATGAACTGCAATATTTTACATGCATGAAATTTGATGAGTAATATGTTCAAACTATAATATTGATTTAGATAATGACAATTACTTGTAATTTAATTAAGTCTAATTAAAACAATGTTTTGATCTACATGAAAAACAGAAAACATGAGACCAGAACCTCTTTTGTAATTTTTTAACAAAATTGCTTTCTGACATATTGATATTTGACCCACTGTAATTTAAATTATGATACTTTAATGGGACTGATTCACGATTTTTCCCAAAATTTTGTTTTTCACTTTAATGATCAAAATCTATTGTCTAATGTGATTAAAAGATTTAACATAAAAATTAAGGTTAAACATCACAGAAGCTCATTTTAGAGAGTTTATTATTTGTTTTGTAAACAAAGATTGCGGTATATTATTGTTTACGAAATTTTCAAAAGAAATGGATATCAATCTAAGTTTATTATATCTTTCACATTTCAAGCATTTTTTGGTAAAATGTGTCATCTAAAAGTTAATATTTGTGACTATGCAAAATTAAGATGCTTTATATTACAAAATTAACATTTCACTGGTTTGTTTGTATACATGAAAAGGCTCGAGTCTTTGTTTACATAACACAGATTTAAGGCTAAAATATTGCTTTTACAGAGCTGTGGAAATTTTTTTTCAGAAGCCTGTTATTCGGACAGACATGTTTATCAACTTTGCCTATTTAAGCCTGTCCGAATATTAAGAGTTAAAATTAACATAATTTATAAAACTGAAGTAACACACAGATCGCAGGTTTTAGAAGTTTATTATAACATGTCTTACACTAGTTTTCAAACTCAATGTTTAATTCTCTCACAACCTCTCTCACCATTCTTTCATTCTCATCAAAATCTTGCTCACACTCTGATTCACATTCACTCTTTTCATCATCCATTCTCTCACCTACTCTTATTCCATCCCTAATACTCTGTCTCTCATCTAATACTGCTCTCTGACTCTCACTGTCACTCTCTCTCTCATCTTCACTTTGATCCCGGTGTAAATTTGATCGGCCATACTTTCGCGCGGTTTAATTTACCTGGTTCCCTGTCCCTACTATGCGTCTTTGTTAGTGAGCCAGGGAACCAGACAAAAGTTTCATTTGGAGATCCTCGAGTGGCTTCCACCTCACACATTGTATAGGCCTAAAGCATTGCGTAGTGAAGTCATCCGAGGATTACCGATGCATAAGAAACGACAACTCTGGATAAAGACTGTTTACGCGGTGGCATTTTGTGTTTTCTTAATGGGGGCGGTGCAAACAACATCGGTCATGCAGTCCGACATTTAACCAACTTATATCGGTCACGGCCAAATTAAGCCGGTCTTGCCGGCATGACCGGCAGTTTTCCACAGCTCTGTTTTATTCTTGTGTTCAAAATTTTGGCTCTCAACATCAAATCAGTTATATTTTTAATGTTCAACATCAAAAATGAAAAAAAAAAAATTCAAAAATCGTGAACCAGTCCTTTTAACATTATATATTCCACCAATTTCATAAATTTTTGTGGCAGGGCCAAGTTTGACCCTTCATTAGGCCTACTTCTTTTCCAATGACAGGTCTTTGTTTAAGTGACAAATGAACATAGAGTATTTGTTGTACATGAAATATAATATCTAACACAAATTCAATAACACAAAATGGGGGAAATAAAGGCAACTTCAATTGGGAAAAATCAGTAGCTTATGAGAGGGGAAGGGGCCTGTATTCAGACCTAAATTGGGTGTACAGTAGAAAAATCACCAACTGTAAAATTAACCATGGAGAATTCCAAGATTTTCATGCATAAATATGTTATTTGTTTTACATTTACATGTATACAGGTGACTCTTGATAACTTTTAAAGATTTTTTAGCAACCACTACTTTTGCTTGTATTTTCCTGATTATCTCCCCTTGTTAAAGGGTCACATCCCTCTATTCAGTATGTATGAAAGCCCTTGGGCCAATGATACCCTGTAACAAATTTGAAAAAAATTGGCCAAGGGGTTCTTGAGTTATAGCCCTTTTTCTAAAAAGTTTACGCACACCGCACAAATGGCCATAGCATTAGCTCTTTGAGCCTTCGGCTCAGAAGAGCTAAAAATCACCAACTGTAAAATTAACCATGGAGAATTCCAAGATTTTCATGCATAAATATGTTACATGTATACAGGTGACTCTCGATAACTCGGAAGTTCAAGGGACCTTGATAAATCTTCAAATGTTGAGTCAAATCTGGAAATTAAAGGTCCAACCATTATGGTTCAAATTTTACAGTAACCAGAACGCATGGCATTGTATTGACACGTTGTCCTTCATATTTTTGGGTAATTGACTTGATTTCAAAAACACACAACTTTATCCTGCATAAATAATAAGCTTTTTAAATTTGTTCTCTTCTCGTGTTAAAATAGACACACGTAGACATATTTAGACCTCATACATTACCAAGTTTTACAGTAACTAACTACACCAAGCATAATCGTCACTATTTCCAGTCACTTTACACAAAGTACACATTCTTAATATACATAGCGATGTTTCCTTGGCATGTCTCAAAATTATATTCTCAAAATTACTGTCTTATTGTCAAGTCCAAAGAAGTCATAAATTTTATCTATAGTTGAATTATATCGCTAAAACAAAGCGCATGTGGGGGGGGGGGGATAAATATTTCAATTATACAATTTAAAACAAGAAAATGCGGGGGATGTGTCACCTATATAAACACCCAATCAACATGGCTGAGCTAGCCTCAGGTATTTCCCATTATCCAGGTGAGGTCCAAGCAGAAATAATTATACACTTGAGTGAAGGTGTGAATATGCTACCACCACTTCCAGAGATCAAGAGTGAAAAATAATAGAAATATGATTTACGGGACCCAAATTTCATTTCAAAAGATTGAGAACTTTGAGAGATTGAGACCTTTGAGAGATCAAACATTCAAGAGTAAATTTGCTTAGTTATATAAGGAAAAAATTGGGACCATGATTTCACTTCGAGAGATCAAAGTTCAGGCCATCAAAGTTTGAGCCATCGAGAATCACCTGTATTACAAAGCAACATCATACACTTTTAATCATATTTAAAAATAAAATCATAAATAAGAGGTCCACAGGCCTTATCGGTCATTTGAGTACTAGTTAAAAGCACCACTAGTCCCAAGGGCTATGAAATCTAGAAAAATTTCCTGTTCTGAACATCTAAGCTAAATTCTAATATTCAGCAACAGTATAAACAGTATAAACAAGATGTGATCTTAAAACTTTAATGCCCTCAAAAGTGCTGATGAAAGGCTTTATAATATATGTATTAACATTAAACGATAGGATTAATTTGGACCCATCCTAGAGTCAAAATCCTGGGGTTCTGAAATTCACCATTTTTTGTACATCCTTTCTGCTATTCCTAAATATGCATTTAGATTTTATACGGTATCAGCAAACTTAAAGAAGTAATTCAAATCATTATAATAATTTTGGCACTGCCCTGATTGATTGATTGATGCTGTTTTTGGCCACACTCAACAATTTTTCGGTTATCTGGTGGTGCCAAGTTTTTATTGGTGGAAGAGAGAACCCAGATACAATGTACCTGGGAAGAGACCACCGACCTTCCGCAAGTAAACTGGTAAACTTTCTGGCACCGCCCTGAAATCAAACCCTTACCCCCTAGGATCATGAAATTTACAATTTAGGTAAAGACTACTGACTCCTTCTAAATATCCATTTAGTTTCAATTTAGTATCAATGGCATTAAAGCAGATATCACTTATGTTTTGCATATATGTACACTATATATACCAAGTTTGGCCCCACCCTGGAGTCTGGCCATCATTAAAAATTTTTTTGTTTGATGTACTCCGACCCACATTTTTCAAGTTGAGTATGTAGGTCGGTATTTTTTTTAAAAAAAAAAATTTTAATGTCATGAAAATCAGATTTACAAATTTACTGATATTTTCATTAAACACATAAACACAAATTTTCAAGTGCGAAAAAAATGGTTGGGTCGTGGCAAATTTCATGGAGCGGTCAGAGTATATCAAACAAATAAATTTTTATTTCTATCTTGGGGATCCTGAAAGTTACAATTTTGACAGAGACCTTCCTGCTCTATATCCCTTTGTACAGTGTATTTCATTAATTTTTCTTGAAGATATGCAGGTGTAGAAAAGATTTTTGAAAATTAGTCAATTTTTTACCCATCCCTGGGGGCCCAGGGATGCTAAAATCCTAAAATTTACAAGTTTTGCCCCTATCCCCCCCTTGTCCCAAAGATGATTCAGCTTCATGCCAAATTTGAAAAGAATTGGAATGGTAGTTATCAAGAAGAAGTTAAAAATGTCTATTGTTCACACATTTAATAACTGACCATTTTGGCCCCACCCTAATACCAAAACCCCTACCCCTGGGATCATCAAATTTACAACTTTAGTAAAGGACTACTTGCTCTTTCTAAATATCTATTTAGTTTCAACTTAGTATCAACAGCACTAAAGATGTTATTTAAGTGTTTTACACATCAACACTGTATAGTAAGTTTGGTTCCATCCTGGGGTCAGAACCCCTACCCCAGGGATCATGAAATATAGGTAGAGGCATTTAGGTTTTCTTACACAAACATGTGGTTGTAAAGAAGATTTTTGAAAATTGGTAAATTTTAGGCAGTTTTTGCCCCAGGGGTGCTGGAGTCCTGAAATTTACAATTTATGTCCCATTCATACCATGATGATTCAGCTTCATACCAAATTTGAAAAGAATTCAGGGCTCAAAATTAACAAGAAATACTCGCAAAATGCGAGTACATTTGAAAAATAGCGAGTAAAAATAGTGGACACTCGAAAATTTTAGCGAGTGGTGATTTTCAAACTATGATCGTATTATATCCGTTTTCTTAAACTTGCACTCTGAATCATACAAACACTTACATGAACGACTGATTTCAACAACCATTTCTATCCGGATTTTTCTTTTATGATGTTTTTAAGAAACTTGTAGTCAAACAAATGCTTTAGAGGTCGGACATCGCATTTTGATGAAAAATATAGACATGTGCCACGAGTCCTGTTCACCTATAGGGGTGAATAAATTGAATTCCAAGTATAAGGTTTTTGTTATTCATTTATCTAAAATAAAATCTGAGTCTATGTTTTACCAAGTCTTCCTGTGGTTATTTTTATCAGAATCATGAGAATGTCCTATCTAAATTTATTGTCATACAGGGCTTGAAGCTAACTTTTTATGTCACCAGTCCAGCCGGACTGATGGGGTATAATTTTAACCAGTCCGCAGAAAAAATTACCAGTCCAACAGAGTTTTCCAGAAATAATCAAATATATTTTGTTGATATCATTAAAATGAAATTTAGCTCATTATGCCTTAGACAATATTGTAACACTTAAATGTGGAATTTATATTTACAAATCAGATTCGTCCGGTTGATTAAACAGATCGAAGCATGCCAAATGTGTATGAAATTTCATATTAAGTATATTTTCCAAAATGATGCTTTAGAAAATTAACCAGTCCCATCAGACTGAATAAAACAAATGTCAGTCAGTCTGCCAGACTTTTAGTCAGTCACAGACTGACGGACATATGTTAATTTCGAGCCCTGTCATATTGAGGTTGGGTTGTAGTGATGACATGAATGAGTGCATTGCTTACCGCGTAGACCATTATCAAAAAAGTTCATGGGACTCGTGATCGTGCTGCTTATAAAACCATGAGTCCAGGATTTGCTTTGAAAAATCACTAGTGACAACCCTGATGTGGCATGAAATTGGAAGACTAGATCTAAACCTGCGGTAAACAGGTTGTGGATTAGAGGTGCGATAATCAAGAGACCTAAACATAGCACCATATGACTGACGTAACTTAGTGTCTTGTCCAAACGATGTCTGTTGACCTACTAGGCTCCTCAGTAATGATGGGGAAAATCATTGATTTAAAAAAAATATGAAAAAAGAGCACTTCTCAATTATTTTTATTTTAGCTTGTAGGTTTTCATTTTAGCCTGTGTATTTTTTACCCACAGGCTAAAATTAGCCTGTGGTAGAAAAAGTTAATTTCGACCCCTGAGAATTGGAATGGTAGATATCAAGAAGTTAAAAATTTCAATTGTTAGCGCACGACGGACAACGCATGACGACAGATGACAACTAATTGCAATAGGTCACCTGAATTTAACTCAGGTGACCTAAAAACAAAAAAATCCAAACAAACAAAAACAGTATATTTTTCACATTCTCACTTCATCTGGTGAAATTATGAGTTTGAAGTTGAGTAGATCATCGGTGTCTGGGAAGTCAACTTGACAAGTCTTTGGCAAATTCAATTCATTTATATCTGAAAAACATTAAAAATAAATATGTAGGTGAAAGATGTGTTCATTAGAAATTAATTGAAAGAATTCATCATATATCATTTTCAACCAAAACTGAACCATAACAGAACTGAAATATGTCGTTTTCTTATATAATGTTAGATTAATATGCGCAGTGTTACACAGAACGCTGATCTACGATGAAACTGAATACACATCGAGTTCCGTATTCTTTCGTTAGGTACACCACAGAATACCTTTCTGTATACGTAGTTGTGCTGCTGAAGCTTTTTTCTGTGATCCTCTGTCCGGGGAATCGATTCCATCTTTTTTCTGTTGTTTCAGAGAAAATAGTTTAATCATTGTTTTATTTTGTTGAAAATGGTTTTTCAACCGGAAACAGGTCGATAGCAAGATATCGAGCCCGAGGATATTACATTTTTAAAACGTCCACGGTGACTGGTATGAAGAAACCACTCATACTAGGGCCGTAAATTACATGGAGGCGGAGAAGGCAGCTGCCTCCTCCAACTTTTGAGCCAAAAAAAAATTAAAATTTAAAGTTCATTAGAATTTATGTTGTTTCCAATAACTATGAACATGATACCTCCCTTAAAAAGCATTCCAAATCTTTCTTTTAGAATGAGTTAGTCAAGTAACATCTTAGAAGGCCCTAGAATCAAGGATTTTGCACGAAACGTGTTCAGTGTGCACAAAATGTGCTCAGCGTCTGGGGGCCTGGGCGGCCCCCAGACCCCCGCCTAATTTCCTGCCTCCTCCAAATTGAAGGTTAATTTACGGCCCTGCATGCACATAGTATGAAACGCCATTTTCATATTTATTCTTATATAAAGATATCTTATATAATTTATGAGATATCTTTTATTTCTAATAAGATATCTAATAAATTGTATAAGATATCTCATATAATTTACAGTTTACTATGATATCTCACAAAATATATAAAATATCTTATAAACCATATGATATATCTCATAAAGTTTATAAGATATCTCTATAATAAGCAAAATATCTTATAAAGTTGATGAGATATCTTATAAAAATAGAAGATATCTTATAAATTATATTTTATAAGAAATCTTATAAAACAACTTGAATAATTAAGATATCTTATATGTTTTATAAGATATCTCATCAACTTTATAAGATATCTCATCAACTTTATATAAGATATCTTATAACGTTTATAAGATATCTTATAATTTTATAAGAAATCTTGCAAAAGAAATTTTATAAGACATCTCATTGCTCATATATTTTATAAGATATCTCATATAATTTTCATTTTATAAATATCTCATAATATATATAAGATATCTGATAAACTATGTATTTCATAAACTTTATCAGATATCTTATACATCAAACAAGATATCTCATAAACTTTATCAGATATTTTATAAGATAAACATAAAGTTAATGAGAACTCTTATAAAGTTTATAAGATATCTCGCAAAGTTTATAAGATGTCTTATAAAAATTCATTTAGATATATTATAAAATATATAAGATATATATCTTATAAAGTTTATCAGATATCTTATAAAACATAGAAGATATCATATATGATTTATAAGATGTCTTGTAAAGAAGAAAAATAAGATATCTCGTATATGACCTAGATGCATGATATATGGCAAGAGACTAACTCCGTTTTTAGGTGATACTTCTGTACCTTGGTATCGCTATTAATTAATGCTGCATAACTTTATATCCGGTACCGTCTAGGTATGTAAATTCCTCAAGTAATATTATTACTAAATTTTCTGTTCGAATGATGTCTTCCGTAACACGATAATTGAAGAGTTCCTATAGTCTGGTCTATTTTTAATTAGCGGTATACAACTAGGTATTTGAAGATACTCTATATCTGTAATTTAATAAAACAGATTATAGGAACTCTTCAATTTCGGAAGACAAAATATTGCTTCTAGTGCAGGGCGCTTTGCGAGGGAACAGTCACTACCAACACAGGGCCGGGATCTGAACGGGAAATTACAGAGGTTGCACCTCCTTTGGTTGAATAGATTTAATAGAATTGGTTATTTTGTGCGATTCGGGGGTGGGAAGGGTACAAACTTGAGTGTCACTCCTCCTTGAAAATTTTCTGGATCCACACCTGCTCTGTAACATAGCTTAGTCTTTTCATAAGATATTTATCGATCAACAAATAAAATAATAAAACTGTATGTATATCGATTGCTTTGTTATATATTTCATGTTTCTATTTCGGAAAACAACATCGAGCAAGACGTACTGGTGGGTGCTCCGTTTGCTCCAAGTCCAACAGGTGCCCTGCAACAGTGATAAAGACCGGGACCTCCTTCGAGGTAGGCAACAGGGAATACATGGAAGACCCAGAACCGCCAAAATAAAGTAACAGGTTTGGAAATTAAATACATTTTACGGAAATAGAGATAGTTTTATTAATCTAAAGATAGAATAAATACTTTATTCATAAAGGGATTAAAACACAATTAAACCAAAACATGATATTATGTTTAGGTAACTTGGAAATTTATTCACAGGTGAGGTTTGTTGCACAGGACAAAGTTTTTACGCCGGCTTCTTCCATTGTGTGTTCAGTGATGCAGGGAAATTTGGATCCTCAAATGCCCAACACTAGTCGATCGAAAACCTTCAATCTGGTGAGGATAGATTACTATTCCAGGCAGAAGATGCGCACAGAGGAACCAACGTCATATGCCATTTTAGTATGAATTAGATAGAAGTTCTAAATTCAAAGTACCTGTACAATGTATACCAAAAATGTAGAAAATATAATTCAGACATGATACATTAAATTGAAGAGATCCACATCTTCGTAGACTTTGTGATCAGTTCTTCCAACAGTCTGTTGGAATTTCCATGGACATGAATTTTGCTCCTTTGCTGGCTGACAGCTTCTATTTTAAAGAGGCAGAATGTATTCAAAAGCTACGTACGATGAAAAAACGACACTACCGAGTTTTCCACAACTGCTTCGGACTTACATATTTTATTGAACATAGATGTTAACGGCAACCTAACAACTCATTTTCATGATAAACGAGATTAATTTAGCTTCTCCGTCGTCAACTTCTCATATTTATGTAGCAATATTTCATTTCCACCTACATATGGTGTTTATATCTCTCAACTGATTTGATACACCGTGCATAATCTCTAGGAAGTGTCATATGCATGTAGTTGAAAGTTTTAATGAGCCATTTAGCCGACATTAACTTCACAACACCAAGACTGAGATCGATTGATCCATTGACATAAAAACTCAAACTTTAATTGTACCAGTTGATGAGAGCAATAACTTACCATATCGTCATAACCAGTTTTTATGAAAATTTTATAACGTTGTTTAAGGAAAATAGCAATTTTCTGACGGTGATATGTGATTCTGTTTATGTACGTCTCTCATCTTAAAAAGTGTGATGACCTATGTATTTTATTTGATAATTTGTTAGTTTTAACTCTAATGAATGGAAATAAATACACTTTTCAAACTTGTATCAGATAAAACTGCGAGTATGGAGTCACCTTATTGCTCTCATCAATTCAACTGATGCGCGCATCAATGTGGTGGAATTGTTGCTCACAAAGTTAGATTTGGCGCTCGCGGTATAAATGATTTCACGATCTCTTCAATTCAATTGTAAATATCTTTAATCATTCACAAGGCTTCAGTATAAGAAATTAATGCGCGCATTAATTCTTTTAAAGAGAGCAACAGTTAAATTAAAGAGATCATTAACTCATTTGTAGATATGTTGAATTGAAGATATTTCTAATTATATAATTGCTCTCTCTATTAAAAGAATTATTGTTCTTTTCAAATGAATTAATGATATCATGAATTCAATTGAAAAGAACAATAATTCAATTACTGCGCACATCAATCCAATTAATGATATCATTAAGAGCGCGATAATCAAATTATTGTGTGCATTAATTGATATAAAATTGCTCTCTTCAATTGAATTGTACATAGAGAGCGTTGATATAATAAATTCCTGTCATGAGAGCAGCATTGAACTATAGCGCGCATCTATTCAGTAGAATGCTACTGTCATCAATTCAATTAATGCGCGTAATAATTCAAAATTGAAGATATCAATAGTTATTTCAAGAAATCATTAATTGAATGGTTGTGCGTATCAAATGAATGTTTGATGTCTTCTAATAATTAAAGATATCTTCAATTATTTGAATTAATGTTAATTTGACGCTCCAAACACTAGATGTAGTACAAAATACCACCATCAATATTAAAAACACACATGTATTAGGAATGAAACCGGATTATTACTATCAGTTTATCCACAGGGGCTTGCTCGCGGCAAAAAATGTAAACAATAGTTTTACAGGAGCAAGCCCCTGTGGTTTACCTTATGGTTTGTTGTGGTATATTGCTGTTTCTACTGATAGCGAGACAGGGAGCACTCGGCGGATTGTGACGTTGTAAGATGTACTTTTCGTTCTCGTTTATAGTGAGGAATTAGTGAGATTACATTGATGTAGTTTTCACTCGTAGAGAGTTGTACGTGGCAATAAGTAGGGAAGTAATCTCTCAAATTATACTTTGGCGGCTCCTGTCCAGGCGATTTTTTTTTTTAAATATCATATGATTTGATTAACAAAACCACTTTGAAATTTCCATACGCAATCACGCAGAAATTTTCAGCTTTAGAAATCATCCATAATGCTCTTCTTGTAGTTTTGGGTCGCACAAGCAAGTGAGATTTTCTGATCTAGTTTTCACATTATTTCGTCCGTCTGTTAACTGAACACCCTGTCGTTTTATACCCCATATAACGATCAATGAAAAGGAAATGCCACGTTAAAATCATCATTCTGTTGTTCTAAACTTAATTACTATTAAAAAATATCTGGGCATAAATTCTATTTTAAGTTTAAGCTTGGTCTTGTCAGTATTGCACGGTGTACGCCGCGCCAGTCTCAATAACAAACATATGTTTACGTTTTCTTTCATTTGAGCAATCAAAATTTTAACAAAGTCTCAGACCGAAATCCAAGTTTCGACTTAATCCTCGAGAACTCCAGGCCTGTCATCTGCAGGGGTGTGACAATTAAAACACAAACATTCCATTTTTACCTTTCTTGTCACATGCAGTTGTATTATGTTTAATATTTGTAATGTTTTCTCGATATACTGTGAAATGCAGTTCATTGTCATTCATATTATTCACTATGTAATCCTTTGTAAGTGTGTATATATAGAGCAATAGATAACACTACTATGTAATCCTTTGTAAGTGTGTATATATAGAGCAATAGACAACACTACTATGTAATCCTTTGTAAGTGTGTATATATAGAGCAATATATAACACAACAGAAAACGGAAACAGCGAACATTCGTTTTGTTAAATAATTTAATATTATCAAAGTTTTACCGTAGATCATTCAATGATAAAAAAAAAATTAAAAAGTGGTTGTATTTGATGAAAAGGTGTTCTCAAATTTCTAAGCAACACATTACACATCGATTAATAATTCAAAATTTACATCTGCCTAGACTTTCACAAGAAACAGTATTCGCAGCAATCCACTGTGGAGCAACGGTGACACTAATCTTTAGAGAAGTCGAGAGGCATAGCCTTCATCGACTTCTTTACGCAAGCATTCATATTTTGATTCTGGAAAATGATGTTAAATATTTGAAAACAAGTTGTCTATTGCGTAAATACAGGCACATCTGAGTCAAAACGTCGGTCGAAGCATAAACCGTCACCGACTCCGGCATTTACACGTTTTCCAGAATCAAAATATGAATGCTTGCGAAGAGAAGTCGATGAAGGCTATGCCTCTCGACTTCTCTAAAGAGAATACGGTGACACTAGACTCGGACAGACAGTAACGACGAACCGTGACATTAGACTCGGACAGACAGTAACGATGAACCGTGACTCACATTAGACTCGGACAGACAGTAACGACGAACCGTGACATTAGACTCGGACAGACAGTAACGATGGTATAAAAACAGAACAATCGTAGAATTCACTCTTTCTTACATCAAGCTCTTCGGTAATCTTTCGATGTATACAATGGTAATCTGTGCAATACTTGGTCAAATAATCATATTTCTAAAAAGTATTTTTACAATCTTTATTTCAAATTGAAATACAATGTTTGAAAAAAATTAGCTTACTCCCTTTTAAAACCAAATATTGTATTTTAATGTTGAACAAATTAAAAGTAAATTCAAAATCATGCAACTCAAATGCTTGTACATTTATATAGCATGGCGTATATAGCAAACAAATTAGAAAAATTTAACAAAGTCACTTGATAGCTAAATGTTTTTATAGCGTATATAGCAAACAAAGTCACAATTTAATAGCTAAATGTTCCGTTGGAATGAGCTTCTCATCTCGCGCTACCACAGTTTTCGGCGCCGGCGCTTCAACACAGAGCACACCGTCCGCGGACAGCGATGAAGTCACCTTTGCAGGGTCCACACTCTCAGGGAGAAGATAAGCCTTTGTGAACTCTCTAAGGACTTTATTCCCTGGGGTCGATTCCTCGTGCTTGGCGTGCACTGTCAAATTCCGATCCACCGTTTTTACGGTAATATCTTCTGGTTTAAATTGACTGCAATCAAATTTCAAATTCAGTTTCTTGTTTCCAGAAAGGTCCTCCACGAAAGGACTATCAACTTTTAACATATTTATTCCAAATTGAGTAGCATCAAAGGGATCCTTCTGGTGTTCCCAGGGGCTCAACTCGAACATACTCTTCCGACTTTTATGCACCTCTTTCTCAAATTCTTCAAAACTTTTTTCAAACTCGCTCTGAAACTTTGGAAACAGTGCTTTTTGTCTGTCAAAAAATCCAGATCCAAAATAATTCACAGGCACTATGCGAGACATGGTGAATATTTTCGCTCCGTACTTCTCTGAAATATGCCTTGATGTGAGAATTTACAGTCACGTATAAACAAGTACCTAATCCCTCTACTGTTTTCTTCTTTGACACACAGGCGTCAGTACCTGCCCGTATGATCTATAGATAAGATCATACTACGAGAAAGTAGCGAAGGAGCCTGCTTGCCAACCTAAAAACACGGAAAACGCAGATATGTAGGGAGTCTCAGGGACATGCAATGTGTAGGGAGTCACAGGGACATGCAATGTGTAGGGAGTCTCAGGGACATGCAATGTGTAGGGAGTCTCAGGGACATGCAATGTGTAGGGAGTCACAGGGACATGCAATGTGTAGGGAGTCTCAGGGACATGCAATGTGTAGGGAGTCGCAGGGACATGCAATGTGTAGGGAGTCGCAGGGACATGCAATGTGTAGGGAGTCACAGGGACATGCTATGTGTAGGGAGTCTCAGGGACATGCAATGTGTAGGGAGTCACAGGGACATGCAATGTGTAGGGAGTCACAGGGACATGCAATGTGTAGGGAGTCTCAGGGACATGCAATGTGTAGGGAGTCGCAGGGACATGCAATGTGTAGGGAGTCTCAGGGACATGCAATGTGTAGGGAGTCGCAGGGACATGCAATGTGTAGGGAGTCTCAGGGACATGCAATGTGTAGGGAGTCGCAGGGACATGCAATGTGTAGGGAGTCGCAGGGACATGCAATGTGTAGGGAGTCGCAGGGACATGCAATGTGTAGGGAGTCGCAGGGACATGCAATGTGTAGGGAGTCGCAGGGACATGCAATGTGTAGGGAGTCTCAGGGACATGCAATGTGTAGGGAGTCGCAGGGACATGCAATGTGTAGGGAGTCGCAGGGACATGCAATGTGTAGGGAGTCGCAGGGACATGCAATGTGTAGGGAGTCGCAGGGACATGCAATGTGTAGGGAGTCGCAGGGACATGCAATGTGTAGGGAGTCGCAGGGACATGCAATGTGTAGGGAGTCTCAGGGACATGCAATGTGTAGGGAGTCTCAGGGACATGCAATGTGTAGGGAGTCGCAGGGACATGCAATGTGTAGGGAGTCCCAGGGACATGCAATGTGTAGGGAGTCGCAGGGACATGCAATGTGTAGGGAGTCGCAGGGACATGCAATGTGTAGGGAGTCGCAGGGACATGCAATGTGTAGGGAGTCGCAGGGACATGCAATGTGTAGGGAGTCGCAGGGACATGCTATGTGTAGGGAGTCTCAGGGACATGCAATGTGTAGGGAGTCGCAGGGACATGCAATGTGTAGGGAGTCGCAGGGACATGCAATGTGTAGGGAGTCGCAGGGACATGCAATGTGTAGGGAGTCGCAGGGACATGCAATGTGTAGGGAGTCGCAGGGACATGCAATGTGTAGGGAGTCTCAGGGACATGCAATGTGTAGGGAGTCGCAGGGACATGCAATGTGTAGGGAGTCGCAGGGACATGCAATGTGTAGGGAGTCTCAGGGACATGCTATGTGTAGGGAGTCGCAGGGACATGCAATGTGCATTCCGTCAATTTTGTTATATACATATATTGCAAAACATTATCCTAAATTCTAAACTTTGAACTTGTATTTGTGCCCATATTCAAATACAGAAAGTAGAATATAGTTAAATGATATATCTATCTATCGATCCGTTTAGGATGCTATTTTGTAATTATATGACGTGCAACGCTTTGAACACCGGTATATATAAATATATAGCGCGCTTCACGAAAACTATACCAGCGTAAACAAACGTTAGACTAATTCATACCTTGTACATGTGTTTACACTCAGACTCTACTTTCAGGGGGGGGGGGGTAGAATAGGTCTTAGGTACCCCCTTTGCTTGTCATAAGAGGCGACTAAATGAGGCGGTCCTTGGCGATTGAGACCACAAAAATCGGGCCCCGTGTCGCAGCAGGCGTGACACGATAAAGATCCCTCCCTGCTCATAGGTCGTAAGCCGGGCATAGGCCTAACTGAAGCAGACCTTGACTGTATTGGTGACGTCTCGATATGAGTGAAACATTCTCGGACCATTACATGCTGCTCACCGATTGGTTGAAACGCTTATATTTAGGTCATTCTTTGGTCAAAGTTAAACGGACTTGAAAGGTATGATAATAAACGAATATTTGTTGAATATACACATAAATATTTCGCTCACGATAATTCCATTGAAAAAATGAAATATTTTTCGTAGATTGTCACTCCATTTTTTGTTCAGTAATCGGCCAGTACTTGATATCACAACCTCCCTCCCATTTCCCTGATAAATGAGATGCCTCTCACAGGAAGTTGGGAAAGAATTTGCTGATCAACAATGAGCGGATGTTGCAAACAAGCATTGCTGTACTGCAATGAAAGAGTCTCTTACAAAAAGTCTTCATATATATGTCACGACCTTTTGTGTCGAGGTTGTGGACAGGTGTGTGATACCATTTAATGGGCAGCTCAGTTTCTCCCCATGGTTCTTTGTAGTTCTTAGGTTTCATTTCTATAAATGCAGCAATGTTTGGGTTAAACTTCCCTATGTGCCGGTCAATTTCCTCCATCTTGGTGGTGACATCAACATTGCTTAATAAAATTGTCAGTCCCCTTTGTTTAAAACTATTTACACTTGGAGCTTTATGACGTTTAAGTTTTACCGGCTGCTCGTTTAGCTGTCCCATCCTTGTCCCGTAGAGCCCTGTCCGAATGATTCGTCCTTCTGTCCCTGTCGCGTAGCTCCACCCTAAGTTTTAATTATCTTGGTGTGGTCCAGTTCTCATAAGGTTTATTTTTCTTTAGTGTCCTGGAGCTTTTGAGGATTTTCTTTTTCACATCAACCTTTTTACAGTCACTTTAGTGGTGCATGTTCTGTCACGACCCAGTTTACCAATTCTCACAGTTCTCTTCTACATGTTTGTCCCTGACCCCGATCACCTTCAGTAGAGATTCTACCGATGCCAAACCCCCGACCCTCGTGTTCACTCTTTGACGATTCCGGAGGAGTTTGAATGATCAGGTTCACGTTCTCTCTGTTCAGCAATCGTCTCTCTAACAGTGTCAGTATAACAGGGTTTAATAGTCCTGTCCTCATCTTTCTGTTCCAAGTTCTCGATCCGTTCACTCAATTCCTCTACAACAATCGTGTCTGTTTATTTTATCTTTTATCTCCCCCGGCCGCTCGTTGATATAGTGCTCATATATACCGCACATTTTTCCTTTCGATATCTTTGTCGGATTTTACTACTGTTTTTACTACGGCTTTTCAGTCAGTGCAGAAACAATGCACATTTTTGTTTGAAACCATTACTGGGCATTAGGTAATACCGTTTAAAATCCACCTATGGCGTCATTCTTTTGTTCGAACGCTCCATTATTTTTCAGGAATGGAGTGTTCGGAAAGTAGGTCAAACTTTATTCAAGTAGATATAAATGCATGCAACAAAAGAATGAAAAACGTAAGACATGATTAAAATGCATGATGAAAAGGTGGATTTTAAGTGGGTCAATGTACTCGTATCACTCCATTCCTTAAAAACAATGGACCTCGGCCCCTTCGGGGCCTCGGTCCATTACTTTTAAGGAATGGAGCGATACTCGTACATTAACCCTTACATAAACACTCGTCCAGATCAACACATTTAAAATGCAAAGCCAAATGTCGCATCGGTCGTATTCTAGCTGCGTGTCCTCTTCATTCACCAACATCTCTGTAGACTTATAATAACATGAAAGGTGAAGATAACGAACAGTGATCAATCTCATAACTCCTATAAGCAATGCAAAATAGAGAGTTGGGCAAACACGACCCATGGACACACCAGAGGTGGGATCAGGTGCCTAGGAGGAGTAAGCATCCCCTGTCGACCGGTCACACCCGCCGTGAGCCCTATATCCTAATCAGGTAAACGGAGTTATCCGTAGTCAAAATCAGTGTGCCATATCATCTCATCACTGTCATATTTCTTACAGAATGTTCTATCTCTGCCTCCTGTTTGTTTATACTTTTTTCGTGTCGCCGTCGTTCGGGAAGTTCCATTGTTCACATCTGACATTTTCCCCTTCTCAATTTCACTTGCTATTCAGTACGCAGGTCTATTTATATATACGACGGCCTTGTACAAAATTAGAACGGCTTCTCTGATAGTCTTGGAACACAACTCGTAGCAACACAGGGGGGGGGGGGGGGTAGCCCTCTTCCCATGAATATTGATAAAATGCATTTCATTTGGGTACTGAAGCGTATTGCATGCCACCTTACTACCCATATGCACTGCAACGGTTATACTACATATAAATATAACAGGCTTACACGATATTGCAAATGTATGGCACGCCAAATTCACAAAAATGAGCTAAACATAGTTTCACAGTTGATAAACTAGGTTTATCGACTGTAAACTATAGTTTACGGACCGTAAACTATAGTTAACGACGTTAATCTATATTTCACATTTGTAAACCATAGTTAACAGATAATCTATGTTTCACAAGCGTAAACTATAATTAACAATGAAAACAATCATTAGCGATTGCAAAACATAGTTTATCTGATAAATACGGTTTCACGATTGTAAACTACGGTTTACAAGTCTGATAAATATAGTATCACAATTTGTGAAACTAGGATTAACAATTATGAACTATAGTTAACGAATGTAAATTATAGTTTACAAATGTGAATCTGTATTTATCAGCAAAATCTATTGTTAACGTTTATTTAAAGACAGATAAACTTGGATTAGTATTTGTAAACTATAGTTTACAACCGTTAAATATAGTTTTACGGATGAAAACTATAGTTAACGAATCGTTAACTATAGTTTATAGTTCGTAAATTATAGTTTACAGTCGATAAATCTAGTTTATCAACTGTGAAACTATGTTTAGCTCATTTTTGTGAATTTGGCGTGCCATACAAATGTATTCCTTATAGTTTTGGGTCACCTGAGTAAACTCAGGTGACATATTGCAATCGGTTGTCGTCCGTCGTGCGTCAACAATTGAACATTTTTAACTTCTTCTTGATAACTACCAGTCCAATTCTTTTCAATTCTTTTCAAATTTGATATGAAATATTTTTGGGACAAGGGGGACATAAATTGTAAATTTCAGGTCTCCAGCACCCCATGGGGCCTTAGGGGTTGGCCAAAAACTGCCCAAAATTGACCAATTTTCAAAAGCCTTCTTCTCAAGAACCGCACATGTGTAAGAAAAACTAAATGCATGGTGATGGAGAGCAGGAAAGCCTCTACCAAAGTTGTAAATTTGATGATCCTTTGGGTAGGGGTTATGACCCCAGGGCGGGGCCAAACTTGTTATATAGCGTTTATGTGTAAAACACTTAAATAGCATCTTCTTTAGTGCTGTTGATACTAAATTGAAACTAAATGGATTAAGCATGCAGGTAGTCTTTTACCAACATTGTAAATTTGATGATCCCAGGAGTAAGGGTTCTGACCCCAGGATGGGACCAAACTTAATTAGTACATGTATATAGTATTTATGTGTAAGTTTGCTGATACTGTATAAAATCTAAATGCATACTTAGGAATAGCAGAGAAGGCTGTACAAAAAATGGTGAATTTCAATCAAAACCCAGGGTTAAGATGTTTTAATGTTAATACACATTAGAATTTAGCTTAGATATTCAGAACAGGATTTTTTTTCTAGATTCCATAGCCCATGGAAGTAGCGATGGTTTTTCACTAGTATTCAGGTGACCGATAAGGCCCGTGGGCATCTTGTTTGTATTTGTAAACTGTCTCTTTTGTCTGTCAAAACACAATGAGAACGCCGACATTGTACTCACTTAAATATGAGGGCTTGGACAGTGGAGTAGCCCTCCCCCGCCCTTCCTCTGACCGTGTCCGCCCCCTAACTCTGAAAAATCATATCATATTGATACTCAGTGCGAGTCGCCATGTTTTCCGGAATACATGCATATGCACAGACGTCACCATTGCCGACAAAGGGCTGCAAAATGTAGGCGTATGCGTCAGCAGGGGGGGGGGGGGGGGGGATCTTTAC
This sequence comes from Ostrea edulis, assembly GCF_947568905.1. NCBI lineage: Eukaryota > Metazoa > Mollusca > Bivalvia > Ostreida > Ostreidae > Ostrea > Ostrea edulis. The sequence continues at coordinate 14,654,991 of NC_079169.1, forward strand.
TGAGAACCTACTCTACTCTAGATGACCTGGATCCCCGAGGGACTCGCTCATGCATTTCAGTTGCATTTCGTAATCAACATTTTGTGCTGGTACAAACAAATTCAATTTAAAAAGGTTATAATTAATTTTCTCAAGACAAAAAAAAAAAAAAATTATTAATTTGTACATAGAAAAATAATTTTGTACAACAAAATTGATCATTGTCATTTCAAAAATTGTCTTGTAATAAAAAGAGCTCAATATTGTGTACACAAAATTTGATTACAAAATGATGAAGTCCCAAGTGGCGCCCCTTAACTGTTCATAAACATAAACAAGTATGGCAGCTCTAGCTGTAGATGAGAAACGGCTCTGGAAATTTCTTATATTTGGGGTTAGTGGCAAAATCAACAGACAACCTATCGAAGTCCTAAAAAACCACGTGGATGGCGCTATTGATAGGTATACAAATTCAAATTATTAATTGGCGACGAAAAAATTGTACTTTCACTTTCTTCTAATTCTATATCTTTTGCATTACAGTGGAGTTAATCATATGTACTTTACTACCTTTACTATTATTACATGTAGAGTTGTTATGTACATGTATATATATAGACATCTATATATATATATTTTTTTCCCCCTATGTGTATTTCTGACTGTTTTACATTAGGATACACGGTGGTACTAACATATAATGCAAATAAGTATTATCATGTTCAAACGTCTCATGTATGAACATTGCTCATACTAATAGTGCAAATTTTACTCTTGTTTTGTTTTTCTTTTTATCGTCGTTGCACATTGAAATGTTAACAATCATGTATGCTGTATGCCCGAGAGGGCCCTAATTTGGAAATAAATCATATTCTATTCTATATTTAACTACCAAACGAGGCGTACATCATAAATTAACATCATATAGATAATACTAGTATGTATAACATAATCCACTAGTATATAAGTCCCTGATAATACACATTTTCAGATTAACCACCATTGTCCTGATGTCTCAATTCAGTGTACCTTAGATTAAAATACTCATTTAAATATTAAATTGCTTTTTGAATGTATAATTTTCAGGATTCATGAGACTTTTTATGGAATTTGCATTCCAACCACTCAAATGAACTGAATATTCATTGCTCAAGTGATGATATTTTGTTATTTTGTACAAGATAATAGGATTTAAGTGTTTCTCATCCTTAACACATACAAAATAAAACAATTACTGGCAAAGGCATCCCCAACACACACAATAACAATTACTGGCAAAGGCATCCCCAACACACACAATAACAATTACTGGCTTGTTCAAGTTCAAGTTCTTTATTATCCTTGAGCCAAACGGCTCATCAGAAACAGAATAACATAAATATCATATATACAGACATCACACAGGAGAGTATACATAAATAGAGCAAAAGCTAAATTAAGCATCTCTTTTTAAACATGATACAAGTATTCACCTAAATTAATCAATTCTTTGACATTTTGAACGCTTAGTAATTGAACCAGTTTGAAAGTACTTGGTCTTTTATAATAATATCTTTTTATATATTTTGATCTCAGTTCATTTAATTTCATAAAATCAGAAGAAGCGATAATTGTATTATTAAGTCATGTTACGAAGATATGTTGTCACATAATGATGAATGGGTTGTAAATATTAAAAATGAATTAAATAGTTTGGGATTGCATTATATGTTTGAAAGTGGTATGCCTTATAAAATTATATATTCTATTATTGAACAAAGACTATTTGATACTACAAAACAACAGATATTTAATGATATTTGTAAAATGTCTAAAGGTTTCTTATATCAACACCTCATTGACACTTTCTATATTAAATATTACCTGTGCAAACCTATCGATAGCAAATATAAGAAATATTTAACTAAATTCAGAACTTCATCTCATAATCTAAATATTGAAAAAGGAAGACATTATGGCATTGCAAAAAACAATAGGTTTTGTGAAAAATATAGCTTGTCTGTTGTAGAAGACGAATTCCATTTCATTCTTCAATGTCCATTCTATAATGAACTGAGATCACAAGTGGTGGTTCTCAAAAATTTACACAATGATAAATTCCTTTTGGAATCTGCAGTAACCAAGTCTATACCTCAGAAATAACTATGTAGTGAATTTTCTGAAAGTTTTCACCCTCCTTAAGCTCGATAAACTTCAATACCTTTCTATGGTTAGGTAAATTTGTGAATCGTAATTGCTTTTACGACAGTATATTTCAGTGCATTGTAAAGCTAAAATAATGCGCAAGTGCATAATTATTTCAATTTTTCTTCTTCAGTATTCTCCAAAGAGGAAGCGGGGGAACCATTATTAAGTTGGTGGAAGAAAGATCTCACAAGTGCTGCAAATTTTACCCTGTGGCATATGTTTTGGCAAAATGTGCAAGGTGTAGTGACAAAAATGTTTCTAAGCAAGCTTATCTACTCCTTCCAAAAGTGTGTAAAACACCTTCCCATTTATTTCTGTTTCATTTTTACTGCAAACATGCTTGCAATCTCAAAAGTTGGCCAAGAGCGCACAGACGACACATAGCCGCTTGGTACACTGAGAATCCGGAATATCAGAAGGATTTTCTCCAGTTGGCAAGGCATGTGACAAAGTACAGATGTCGCCATGGAATAAGCCATAGAAAGGTGATTCGATCGTGTCACCCTAAACCACCAAACGAGAAATTTGATTTCATTTTCCGATATGTGGCAAAAGGATTGAAAAAAGCAGATGCCAAATACTCTGGCCAAGTTTCAGTGGCTACGAGGGTTTTCTCTGAGGAATGTGAAGATTTTATCAGAGATTATGAGACAATGAAATCTAGACGTGCCTCATTGGATCACGTGATTAAAACCATAAAGATATGGCGGCTCACATGGGAGCATGTCCCAGCAACATTTTTAGAGTTGCCTGAAGTTTGGAAAACCTTGTTACTTCAAACACAAATGCCAGTGACAGCACTTATAAGAAATCTGGTAAAGATGACAAGACTTGATATATTGCAGCCCGACAGTGAAGGAGAAAGAATGGTCTGTACAAAATTAAACGACCCTAACATTTTGGAACAAACGAAAATACACCCATTTCATGTGCTTACTGCACTAGCTGCTTACAGAAGGGGAAAGAAGGAGAAAAAGGGAAAGGCCCTAACCTGGGCAGTGAGTGATAGAATTATGCAGGCTCTATATCAGTTTTTCTTGCATTCCCATGCCCTGTCTCCAACAGAGAAACGGTTACTTTTGGCCATTGATGTAACTATGGAGATGGAGAAGCCGGTTGGAAGTTCATGTCTTACCACCAAAGAAGCAGCAGTGGCTCTGGCAGTGGCCCTGCACCAGAATGCCAACAAAGCTGAAACAGTCACATTTGGTAAAGTGACAAATAAATTTGAGATTCAGCCCCAGAACCAGAGTGCATTTGACATAGAAAGTACATTAGAAAGTATTCACCACCAGACTGCTGAGGAAACTGTCAAACCAAATTATAGTTCTCCTTTCATGCACGCCAAGCAGAAAAGTGAGGGATACGATGGACTCATTCTCCTCACATCCCAAGTCAATGCAGAAGAAGCAACTACCATCAGGAACTCTTTCCAAGAATACAAGAAGGAAAATAATCCCCAGGCAAAGTGTGTAATCATTACATACTGTCACTCTGAACATGTTGGATCAGAGAATGACTCGGACATTTTGGAGGTGGAAGGAGTAGACTCATGTGCCGCAAAAGATATGATGGATTTTATTAATGGTTTTAACCCCATGGATTTAGCATTTAGTGTTCTTGATATCAGAGACTAAAGACTAAAGGTACAATTGTGTGATACTTAGTGAAATATAGACCACTAAATTTAGTTTTAATTTTGAGGTTGTTACAAATTTTCAGTACAGATGTGCATCAGTATATATTTATGTTTCCAATGTATTGTAGTCATGTATGGATCTGACTGGAAATTCTGACAGAAATGAGAGTAGTATGTAAAATATAAGAAATGAATTTCATTTTTAAAATTACACGAGGGTATGGTCTGTAGACATGTATATATTAGAAAAACTTTTTCTTATGCTCATCCTGTACCTGTGGTAAAAGTTTGATATTTATTTGTAGCAGTCAGACGGATTCGATCGCCGTAGGCCAGGTAGGTCAGTTGACCAGTAGAGCACCTGACTAGAGATTCAGGGGGCCTGGGTTTGAATCCCGGTCTGGTCTGTTGCATTTTCTCCCTTCCTGTACATGTACCATAATTTTACTAACCTATACTTGGTCAGTATTTATAGGTTATTGACTGAATATCAGGAAACATGGCTACTCCAGGGCATTATGCTGTAAGCTATCTGAACCTGTGAGGTTCACTTCTGAGAAATGAGAAAGGGTGGGCATAGTCCCAAAATTTAATCATTACAGTAACCTCTTTATTACCTATTTTTTTCAAAAAAAAATTTTATTCCCCCAGAATTAAAGATTCGAGGGCATATAGTTTTTAGCACACCTGAGCTGAAAGCTCAGGTGAGCTTTTCTGATCGCCTATTGTCCGTCATCTGTTTGTCTGTCCATCTGTCTGTAAACTTTTTACATTTTCAACTTCTTTTCCAGAACCACTGGGCCAAATATAACCAAACTTGGCCAGAAGCATCCTTGGATGAAGGGCTTGCAGACCTGTTCAAATGAAGTGCCATGCCCCCTTCAAAGGATAATCACAAAAATGCAAAAATAGGATGGGGTCATTTCAAAATCTTCTTCTCAAGAACCACTGGGCCAGAAGAGCTAAAATTCACACGAAAGCTTCCTGACACAGTGCAGATTAAAGTTTGTTAACATCATGGCCCCCGGGGTAGGATGGGGCCACAATAGGAGATCAAAGTTATACATAAAAATATATAGGGAAAATCTTTAAAACTCTTCTTCTCAAAAACTACTGGGCCAGGTAAGCTGAGATGTACATGAAAGCTTCCTGACATAGTGCAGATTCAGGTTTGTTAAACTCGTGACCCCTTTGGCTAGGATGGGGCCACAATAGGGGATCAAAGTTTTACATAACTAATAAATAGAAAAAAATCTTTAAAAATTTTCTCCTTAAGATCCATGGACCAAAGAAGTTTATATTTGCATAAAAGCTTACTGACATAGTGCAGATTCAAGTTTGTAAAAATTATGACCACCGGGAGTAGGTTGGGACCACAATAGGGATCAAAGTTTTACATGCGAATATATAGGAAAAATCTTTAAATATGAGTAGAGGTGAGCGATGTGGCCCATGGGCCTCTTGTTTGACCTCCTCTGTCTGCCTGTGTCAAAAAAGTTTAATCTTGGTCATATCTTTTACTCCATTAGAGGTGGAGCTTTCATAGCAGGAAGGCCTCTACCAAAATTGTAAATTTCATGATCTCAGGGGTAGAGGTTCCAACTCCAGGCAATTTTTATGCCTCGTTCACAAAAAGATTTAATTCGCCTTAGAGGGAAGTTAACGCGAATTAAATCTGAACCATATTCACATGGAGATTTTAATTCGGTGTGTGTATTTTTTATGGCAAGACCTTTCCATTGACCTTTGACCTGGTTCCACTCTGTTGTAATCAGGGGCATCAGTGTTTCACCAACACATCTTGTTACTTCTTATATTTAAAGGGATATGGACATGATTTGAGCTGAAAATTAAAAATTTTTATTTTCAATCTTTAGAATGCTTAACTAAGGTATTACTAATGATCAGTGAAAATTTTTTTGTCAGTAGTCAAGGTACATTGGAGATACAGAGGTCACGATTCCTTGTTATGTAAACAAGGCTCATGCCATGTTTTTGTATACATATAGGTTAAATAAACTTGTAAAAGTTTCGTTTAATTAAAGTAATTCTGCCCTCCTGTGACGTCATAAGATTTTGCAAAATCAATGATTTATTTAGATTTATGCATGATAGGAACATCAATTTTGTTAAGAGTCTTTTCCGATAGTTATTGTAAAAATTCTTGTTAAAAATAAATGTCTATTTCAAAAATCTTAGTTATAGATGATTTAATCCATGATATTTTCAAAATATTGAATCCAAGGGCAATAGCTCTGTTTTTATTGATTTCTTTATGAAGTCTATAATGTGATAGATTTCCTTTATTTTTTACAGACATCTTGTATATTTTTGTGAAGAAACTGTTTCATGAAATTGTTGTGAATGCTATGATATTGTTATTACCAGCTTTTATGCAAGTATGGAGTTACCTTAAAGCAGATTTTTTTCAATTTATAAGTGAATTCTTAATAGCACAATTAAATAGTTTCTAGTGTTTGGCACATCTCAGTTTGTTTTAAACACGCTATTTTCTATTAGTCTAATGTAAACAAAAACATGGCACGAGCCTTGTTTACACAACAAAGAATTGCGAGTGCTGTATATCTCACTTATAACTCACTTATCACTTATAACTCAAAAACTGATATTCAAATTTTGGTTGACCACTAGAAATACTTTAGTTAAGCATTATAAACAATAAAAATGGAAAAATGAAATTTGAAAATTTTCAGCTCGAATTGTGACCATGCCCCTTTTTAAGAGAGCACATTATTTTTTCAGTGGTGGATGAAGTGTTTATGTCCATGATCATTATATGTAAACAGTTGTGACAAATGGAGTATCAATGTGTGTAATATAATGGCCTAGATGTACTGTTTCATAATTTTAACACTCAGTCTAATATATTTTTTTGTAAATGGCTTGCTTGTCTACAGTTGTTTGTGAGTACATGGCTTGTTGAATTCGATACAACTTTTACACATTTATTCATGTATGAGAGTGAATGTGTTTGGCATTAGATTCTGTGATAAAAATTCGTCTGTTAGTGGTGTGTATTGTATTGTTTATTACCAAAAAACTGTTCATATAGGTTTACCATTTTTACATAGGATAGATAAATATAAATATAAAGTTATACCATCGTCGGAATCCCACGGTCAATCGCGTGCACTTTTGTGGTGCGACTGACCGACTGTGGGTTTCTGACGCTGATGTTATACATAAAGTAAATACATTGCAGGTAGAGATATTCGGTGTTTGTAAGATTAGAAGGGACACAATTCATTCAGGGTAGAGATATTTGGTGTTTATGAGATAGTATTATAGTTTGTAACATAATAAATATGATATGGTATTGAGGATAACATCAGCATTTCTGTTCCTTTACTTAATGTATGTAATTTTGTGCGTGTTTGTGTCTAGCATGAACGCTGCATATTTCTATATAAATATTTTTTTAATTTACATAATATAATTATATGTGTGTGTCCCTGGCATAAACACTATACATTTCTATTCTTTCATGGAAAGTTGTTATGCCAAATCACCAAACTGATTTTAGAGAAGATTCTATATAAAGATCTCTCTATTCTTATATATTTCTCTGACTGTTCCCTTGGATCATGGTTTAAACGAAATCTGAAGCAACACTAAATGAGGATGCTTGCTTACGAATTTGACCAAAAAAGTACCTTTGATTCTTCAGAAGATTTTTATAAATACAGTTGAACTTTGGTATCTCGAACACCAATATCTCGAATGCCATGGTTATGTTGAAGTGAACTGACAGTCCTAACCACTTATTCTTTAAGTTTTACATGCAAATATATATGGAAAGTCTTCAGATATGGGCCAAGGTGACTTGGGTGAGAGATGTGGCCCATGAGCCTCTTTCTAGATCCCAGTGAGTTCAAGATAACAAGGTTTGACTGTATGTTAAATTAAACCTTCACCTCATCTTGTGTTTTGGTTTGATGAAACCTAAATCTATACTAAGTGAGGATACTTGTATAATTTGTAGACTTGTGGTTTTTGACAGTTTTCTTTTCAAAAATATTTTTCTGCATATGTATATCGTATGTAAATTTTACAGCCCAAAATGTGTCCCAAACCCAACCAATGAAAAGACCCATGATTTGGTGTAGGAGTGATCAGTACATAATTATGTATATGTATTGTGTTTGAAGTGGCCATTATGGTACAAGCAGGGATCGAACTCACAACCTGGTTACAAAGCGAACACTTTACCACTGAGCTACCATGACCAATTTTGTGGTGTTTGTATAGCTGCAGACATGTAACTACCTGGGCAAAAATTTGGGATATATACATGAGTATGTGTATACTAGTATCCCAATTTTTATGCCCCTGAGATCAAAGATCAGGGAGCTTATTGTTTTTGTCCTGTCTGTCATTCTGTCAGAAACTTTAACCTTGCTAATAACTTTTGAACAGTAAGTGCTAGAGCTTTGATATTTGACATGAGTATTCCTTGTGACTTGACCTTGGAGTTTGACCTACTTTTTGAAAAGTTTAACCTTGCTAATAACTTTTGAACAGTAAGTGATAGAGCTTTGATATTTCACATGAGTTTACTTTTTGACAAGACCTTTCCGTGGGTACCAACATGTTTGACCCTGTGACCTTGGAATTTGACCTATGTTTTGAAAACTTTAACCTTGCTAATAACTATTGAACAGTAAGTGATAGAGCTTTGATATTTTACATGAGTATTCCTTGTGACAAGACTTTTCCGTGGGTGTCAACATTTTTGACCTTGGAGTTTGACCTACTTTTTAAAAACTTTAACCTTGCCAATAACTTTTGAACAGCAAGAGCTAGAGCTTTGATATTTCATATGAGTATTCCTTGCGACAAGACCTTTCCGTTGGTACTAAACCATTTGACCTACTTTTTAAAAAATTGACATTGTTCCTAACTTCTAAATGGTAAATATTAGAGTTTTCATATTGCACATGAGCATTTCTTGTGACAAGATCTTTCTACCTTTCTTTGTACCAAGATATTTGTCCTTGTGACTTTGGCCATCTTCGGAATTGGCCATTATCAGGGGAATTTGTGTTTCACAAACACATCTTGTGAGATCTTGTAAAGATTTCCATTAAACTGCAATTATGGTCTGACGGACTTAAAAAATGCAATAGTGGATACTTTTTGTTAATTATTAACTCAATAAAAAAAGTACCTGTGATTGATTCATTGTTTGTTTGTTTTATGTCTCTCACCAAATGTTACCTAAAAGTGTCAGATCCATACAAGATCAAATCTATATTGCTTCTTTTTTCTTTTTTTTTTTAGCTCACCTGAGCTTTTCTGATCTTTTACCATTTTCGACTTCTTCGGAACCACTGGGCCAATTTCAACCATACTTGGCCAAAAATAGCATCCTTGGGTGAAATGGATTCAAATGAAGGTCAACACCTTTCTCCAAGGGGAGATGATAGCAAAAATACATTGACATATTTTTAAAATCTTTGGAACCAGCTGACCAATTTCAACAGAACTTGGCACCAAGCATCCCAAGGTGAAGGGGATTCAAGTTTGTTGAGGATTGCTCAGGTGAGCAAAACCTGGAACAGTGCTGCAATAATGTGTGCAGCAAGAGAGCAAAGAGATTTATTTCAAACATCCACATTGAATGGCACCGAAATCAAATTATATACACTAGTTATTTAAAGAATTTACACAATAAAAACTTTCTCAAGACTTTTGAGTATCTACTGGCATTTCTGATTGCAACATCACATGGTTAAGTTTATCAAAAGTACCATCACACTTATATAAGTTCCATCACATTTATATAAGTACCATCACATTTATATAAGTACCATCACACTTCAATAGTCTCATTACACTACCATTCTTGTACATGAAAGGTGAAGATAATGAACAGTGATCAATCTCATAACTCCTATGTTTTTATTTATGCCTGCTACCCCTCTTGGGGTATAGGCCGCCGACAAGAGATCTCCAGGCGTCTTGATCCAGGGCCTTCTGTTCAATCTGTTGCTAGTTGTATCCCATTTTCTTGGTGTTGGCCTCAAGGTCTCGGTGCCTTGTGTTTCTCAGCTGGCCTCTGTTTCTCTTGCCTCCGGGATTCCAGGTCAGTGCTTGTCTTGTGGTGTTTGACACTGGCTTAAGGAGTGTGTGACCAATCCACCTCCAGCATCTTTCCAGAATCTCGTCTTCTGCAGGAAGTTGGTTAGTTTGCTGTCAAAGGTCTTTGTTGCTGATGGTTTTCTGCCAGGGGATTTGGAACATCCTTCGAAGACAAGAATTTATAAAAGTCTGGACCTTCTTGACTGTTGCCACCGTTTTCCTCCAGGTCTCAGAGAACTGACTTGAAATTTGAGTGGAATAGCCTGATCTTGGTCTGCAGAGTTGGCTTTTTGGAGTTCCAGATGTTCGTCAGTTGTACTACTTTTCCACTCAGTTTGTCAATGATAATTACCAAGTATGTGAAAGATTCCACCTCTTCTAGTGCCTCATCATCCAGCTTATTTGGTTCACTGCTGACAGTGTTAACCTTGAGGATCTTGGTCTTCCCCATGTTGAGGTTTAGGACTACTTGCGCTGAGGTGGATGCTATGTTGTTGGTCTTCTCCTGCATTGGTTGTCGGGTATACGACAGTAGTGCCAAATCATCTGTTAAGTCAAGATCGTCAAGTTTCTTGGAAGGTGTCCACTGAATTTCTGTTGTTGTGTTAACCATAAACATCTTCATTATCCAGTTGATAATTAGCAGGAAGAGAAAAGGGGAGAGCAAACAACCTTATAGAACTCCGGTTTTCACCTCGAAGGCCTCTGCATGATAGACTGCTCTGCAGGTCATCCCGTCATAAGAGTTCTTGATGATGGTAACTGTCTTACCTGGCACCCCATAGTGCTGGAGTAGGTTCCCCTATTCAGACTATCAAAAGCCTTCTCATAGTCTACACAGTTGATGTAGATTGGTGAATTCCATTCCAAGGACTTCTCAACAATGATGCAGAGGGTAGCTATCTGGTCTGTGCAGGATCTGTCTCCCTGGTCCCTTAGGTGAGCAACTACTTGGTCCTTAATTCATTTAAGATGATCCTGTAGACCACTTTCCCTGGTATGGACAGGAGTGTAATCCCTCAGTAATTGGTATAGGTCACCCTTCTTAGATATCTTGATAAAGGATTCTGGCTTCCAGTCTGTTTGTGTCTGCTCCTCCCAGATCTTGGTGGTGTGTAGGTCCGCCTTTAATGCTTCTGCTGGAATACTTTCTAGGCCTGCTGCTCTTTCGTTCTTCAACTGCTTTATTGCCATACAGATTTGTGGATGTGTTGCTGTCTATGGGGAGGTGTTCCTCTGCTGGTGGTATGTCTGGCGGATTGGGTGGTGATGGTCTATTCAGCAGCTCTTCAAAATGTTCTTTCCATCAGTTGTATTGTTGTTTCTCTCCCATAAGTGTCTTCCTATCTTTGCTTTTCACTGGCCTTTCTGGCTTGTTTAACGTTCCAGACAAATTCTTTGTGATGGTGTACAAGTCCTTCATGTTTCCGTTTCTTGCTGCTTCTGATGCGAGACTGTTTGTGTAACTTCTCTTATCATCTCTAATACTTTTCTTTACTGTCCTGTTTGCTTGAGTGTATTCCTCTTGTGCTTTCTTCTTCCTCCTATCTTGGATCTTATTCATCGTTTCTGCTGACAGTCATTCTTTATGCTGGTACTACAAGTCTCTGTCACTGCTTTCTTCACGTTATTCCACTTGCTGTTGATAGCCTCTTCTTCTATCAGTTCCTGCAGTACTTGGAGCTTGTTTTTCAGAGCAACCTTTAATTCCTCTCTCTCTCTTCTGTGCATCCTTCAGAACATGTGTTGTGTCTCTGTACTGCTGGTCCCATCCAATCCTTCTTTAGCTTTAGTTTGAGACGCGCTACCTGTAGGTGGTGATCTGACTCGATGTCGGCTCCTCGCTTCACCCTGACACTTTGTAGAGACCCTCTGAATTTCTTAGTGATGCAGACATTGTCCATCCAGTTTTCACTGCAGCCGTCAGGGTGAAACCCAAGTTGCCTTGTATCTTTATGTGTGTGTAGATGCTGCCTCCGATCACTAAGTTGTTGAGAGTGCACATGTTAGCAAACCTCTCCCCATTTTCATTTATCTCGCCAAGTCCACAAACTCCCATCACCTCTTCATACCTGGACATATCATTTCCTACTTTTGTATTATTGAAGTCTCCCAACAGAATATTGACATATGTCTATTTGAGAAACTTTCAAGGATGGTCTGCAGTCTATTGTAGAACCTATCTTTAATATCATCAGTGCTGTCGTTTGTAGGAGCATAGCACTGCTCTACATTCATCATTATCTTTTTCTCCTTTTTCCAGAAAGATGCTGTAATGATCCTTGGGTCATGAGCTCCCCATCTGATTTATGCTCTCTGAGCTGTTTTAGACAGCATTAGGGCAACTCCTTTGGTGTGTGGAGCATATTCTTCCTCGTGTCATGAGTATAGCATCATCTCATCAGTCACAAGTTTTTTGTCTCTGTCCGGACTGTGTCCATTGCGTTTCTCTTAGTTCTAGCAGGGTTATCTAGTAATTCTGCTGCCACTTCTGTCTTGTCTGCTTTGTACATGGTTCTTACGTTCCATGCTCCAATGTTGGTCGCCCTGGAGGAGAGAACGGTGGTCAGACTTGTAGCTTTCGGGTCCCGGTTTTCACCACGGCATCATGTATGAAAGGTGAAGATAACGAACAGTGGTCAATCTCATAACTCATATAAGCAATACAAAATAGAGAGTTAGGCAAACATGGACCCCTGGATATACCAGAGGTGGGATCAGGCACCGAGGAGGAGTAAGCATCCCCTGTTGACTGGTCACACCTTCTTGACGAAGAACCATTTCTTCCCAGGTCTAAGGTGTCTTTATCTCTTAGGCGTTTCTGTAGCTTGAATTTCTTTTACGAAATGGGATAGCAGGCCCTACGCTGAACCCTCCTCCATTTTCAGCCGGGCTTGGAGCCGTCCTTGGCGGAATTCATAACTCCTATAAGGAATACAAAATGTAAAATTGGGCAAACACTGACCCCTGGATATAACGAAGGTAGGATCAGGTGCCTAGGAGGAGTAAGCATCCCCTGTCGACCGGTCACACCCGCCATGAGCCCTTTATCTTGATCAGGCAAACGGAGTAATCTGTAGTCAAAATCAGTATGCCAAGAACAGCCTAACAGTCAGTATGAAATACTTCAGACATTTAATCATTAAACCCGCATTTTCTAAAGAAATTTCTGGTATATTGTTACCTTGGTCCGTCCGTCTGTCACACTTTCTTCTTCCTCAAATTCCTCTTTTATTTATTTTAAGCAATTACCAATCAATCTTTTTGGAATATGATAGGTTCTGTCCTGTAGATGTGTAATAATGTTTCGGAATATTCAATTTTACACTGGGGCTCAAATGGAGATCGAAAAACGATGTTTTCTCTAAAATTAAAAAACCTGGTTCCCAAAATTCCCTTTACAATAATTTACGCAGTAGCCATGCAAATCATCTTTTGAAAATGATTGGTTTTGTCTTGTAGATGTGCAATAAGTTTTCTGATAAGGTAGGATCAGGTGCCTAGGAGGAGTAAGCATCCCCTGTCGACCGGTCACACCCGCCATGAGCCTTTATCTTGATCAGGCAAACGGAGTAATCTGTAGTCAAAATCAGTATGCCAAGAACAGCCTAACAGTCAGTATGAAATACTTCAGACATTTAATCATTAAACCCGCATTTTCTAAATGAATTTTCATTTTCATCCTGGGGGTTAAAAAAAAAACCTATGCTTTGTTTTTCTTCAAAAATCTCGTGCAACCAGATGTTCGGCTTCGTCCGGTAAAGACTCACGACAATGTCAAATGTTTCATGCGTTTTACGCAATAGCCAGATTATCTTTTGGAAGATGATTGGTGTTGTCCTGTAGATGTGCAATAAAGTTTCGGAATTTTCATTTTCATCCTGGGGGCGAAATAGGGTTAACAAACGACGTTTTTTCGACCAAGAAAATCTGGTTCAAAACTCCTCTTACATTTTACGCAGTAGCCAAATCATCTTTTGGAATTTAATTGGTGATGTCCTATAGATGTGCAATAAGGTTTCAGAATTTTCATTTTCACCCTAGGGGCCATAATTGGAAGTTGGAAAACGATGTTTTTCCAATTTGAAAAAAAAAACCCGATCATCATGGGGAGAAGATTCGTGATGTCCCTTACATGTGCAATAACTTTTCTTTTTCACTTTGAGGGGCAAATGGGGTGTAAACGACGAACAAAATCCTGGCATTTAGTGCATTGTGTCATGTACAGCTAGAATATATTTGCTTTAAGGGTTGAAATCTAGACCATTTTAAAGATATTGGAACAATCCCGGGACACTTGCCCATCAGAATACTCAATGCATCTTGATATGTGCAGCAGGAATATCTATAGTTTAGGGGTCAGGACCTCAATTGTTGTAAATATATTCTAACAATTATGAAATATGGTTTGGAATAATCCCCAGAGCACTTGCTCAACAGAATACTCAATACATCTTGACATATGCATTTGGTGTAGGGTATGTTGTATGGTAACTATTGTGGCTTCTTTGTAGTTACACCAAGTACGGCAGAGAGTATTTTTAAAGGCAAACACTTCTGAGTGGGCACTACTACTTTATGACAGCATATAGTTGAAAAATTGTATTTGCCCCAATATATGGTTTAATTGCAACATCTGAGGCATGTCTTATAAGCATTATTGATGCAAGTTTCATCACTGCAGAACGCAAAGGAACTGATCTTATTCAAAGTGTGTGTGACGGTGCATGTTGTCGTCCGATGTTTTAGGTACGGATAGTTTAGAGTTCCCACAGGAATACCTACATAAACATTGGAAATATTTAATTATGTAAAATACTTTCCACCACATAATCTGTATATTTAAAGTATTTTACACATCAAATTTGTCTTTTATCCATTGAAATACGTCCCCCCTTTAGACCCTTAGAAACATTGCTTACATTGTAACATAAAAACAATTTTAGACAATAAACAATATAAATCAATGGTTAAAGTTACTCTTTTTTTTATTCAGTAAATATTTTCTATAAAATTACATAATGCATTTTTAATCATGTCAATATAATTACTATCTATACATATATACATATGGTCTACAAAAAATACTCCGACACTGTAATTGACCAACACATATAAATTAGTAATACCTAGGTATTGCAGAATTTGTAACCAAGAGATTTGAAATGTTTATAATATCAACACATTGATGTAACAGAGGAGGCATTTCCTCTCATATATACAGCCATCTTTCTGTTACAAAATATACCAACATAGGTAAACAACTATAGGATGTGTCTGTGTACAGCGACATAATTTCTGTCAGGGACTTTCTGTTCTAGGATCATGCAATGCTTTACACATACTGTTATTCTAGAACATGTAAACATGTTATATCATCACAGTTCTGCATGCTGAACAACACTGTTCACAAACTGTAAATAATTCATTCATATAGTCAAGTACAACACCAGTTTTACCAGGGCCGTAAATTAACCTTCAATTTGGAGGAGGCAGGAAATTAGGCGGGGGGGGGGGGGGGGGGTCTGGGGGCCGCCAGACGCTGAGCACATTTTGTGCACACTGAACACGTTTCGTGCAAAATCCTTGATTCTAGGGCCTTCTAAGATGTTACTTGACTAACTCATTCTAAAAGAAAGATTTGGAATGCTTTTTAAGGGAGGTATCATGTTCTTAGTTATTGGAAACAACATAAATTCTAATGAACTTTAAATTTTTTTTGGCTCAAAAGTTGGAGGAGGCAGCTGCCTCCTCCGCCTCCAGGTAATTTACGGCTCTGTTTACTCACTCACACAACCCACACACAGGCCAGTTACAGCTACGCCATATCATTAATAAATATTGTAAACATCAAAGATATAAACTGGAAGAGAAAAATATCATGCCTAATGAAAGAAACAAAGTATATACCCAATTTATAAAAGACAGACTAATTCAAAGATCTATAGCAGTAATTGTACATAACCTTTTTAATGATTTTCTATCAGATATTGTACTTAGTGTAGAAAATTTAAGGAGGAACTCTACATTGTCATAATGACTGTCTTCCTTTTAAAACATGAATGAAAATATAAATATCAGCCATATTTGTCAATTCCGTAAAACATCAACTACCTAACTGAGTAGTTCAGTATGTTATCACGTTGATTACTGAACTGTAGGTCGCAGGTTTGATTCCAACAGGGGTTTTAAATTTTTCCAGACTACTTTCAACTCAAACTGCATTTTTTGACTAAATAAAGTAAAATTTGAAAGTTTTCAATTTCAAAATATTGTTGTACATATTCACTTTTCATCCATATCAAATTTCTCTGGTGTAGCATTCCTCCTAAATACATTTGGATTGTCTCTGAAGACCTGATAACATTGTTGAAACATGGCACAAAAACTCGTCATTCCAAACATTTAATACTTGGGTGTTTTCATGGCTTTTAAACAATCATTACTGTCTCAAAAGTTAATACATATATAAATTCATGTAGATGATATTAAACCCCTATATCATTCATTGTGCTAAATACAGAAATCAGATGACCAGCTAACCTGCACACATTTCCTGGGTTACTGAAATCAGGTACAACATAGACACATGTACATATGGAACTGTCCATTTATAAAATTTAATTCTCCTGCAATAAAATGTACAATAATAAAAAAAAACTTTCTGAAAAGATTTCTCCCACTTCAAAGAACATATTGCATACAGAACTCTGTAGAATGAGCTGCGAATTGACTGGAATGGTAATTAAAGCATGTACATGTACTTAGATAACAGTCATATTCTGAAAATAAAACCAATAATTTGAAAATAATCTGCTTATAATTCCAATGTTATTTATTACAATTGTTTTGATTGGACAAAAATAAAGTTAAATGAGAATTTACATATCAATAAATCCAAAAACACCATGTATACATGTACGCGCCTGAAAACAAATAACATAGTGCGGGAAAACAATTCAAAGATTTGAAATTGATAATACAGGGAACAAATTGGAATTAAAAGAATCAAACATTCTTTTTGAAAAATTTATCGATGCGTAAACTCTGATGCGTATATCTGTGACGTGCCTCTTCTAAATAAAATCTAGAGTAGTACAGGTCTACTAGGCTACTTTTCTGCGCATCTGAAAGTATGTCATTCATTATGTGGTGATGAATTTTTCTATATTTTACTTTCAACTATAAAATTACTGTCCATGATAAATCATCCTTGAATACTAAATTGATAAAAAGGAAGTTTTATGGCAGAGCTTTTTGTATTCATTATCAAAATTATGCATTAACACACCAGATATGTAACTTTTTTTCAACCTCTCGGTCACAAATTTTGATTGCATAAATTGTGCTGAAAAGAACTAAGCTCTAAAATAAATAACCCGATGATAAAAGGGCTTCACCAGGAAGTGTACCTTAATCTAACAAGAGTACTGCAAATGGTACATCATATGCCCACCAGACAGTGATGACAAAATTTCAGTGCAATGTCTGTATCCCTAACGAGAAAAAGTCTAGGAAACGATTTCACCTACTTTTAGCCCCAAGTAGGTCACGATGCACCAACTCGGCTGAAATACAAACTGAATCTGTATTTCTCTGAGAGGAAGGTTGTGACAACATTTCAGGGCAATACCTGTATCCATAGTGACGGACGTAATGTGTCCCGTCTGATGACCGGCGTATAAAAATATTGCCTAATTGATTAACAATGAACCCAATGGAAGAAACAAATGACAATTTTTCATGAGAGCTCTAGAAGAAAAAGGTGCATAAAACAATTGTTTATCAAAATGTATAAATAACTATAGGTCATCCAGCAAAAGCTAATAAAATTGAATTTATCTCATATTTTTAAATTCTACAAAACTCATAGTATTCAAAACTAATCGTCTCAAAATATAGTTCTTGACGGCATAAAAATCAATTGCGGGATTCAAAACTATTCACCTTCAAATTCTTAAATCTACAATATCTTGTAGGATGTTTCTCATGTCCTCATGGTACCCTAAAATAAAATCTTGCATAATCTCAACAGCGTAAGCATCCACCCCCATCACATCCAGCATACTACTGTCTGTTGGGTTTGCAGTGGTCTCACTGTGTTTGAAGTGTACTGTTATGCATTTGGCTGTAGGATGATGCTGTTTATAATTAGAAAAAGCTGACTGGATTTCTTGGACTTTTGATCCAGGAACTCTGTCTGTTATCAAGATGATAGCATCAAATGGCTCTTCTCTTCCTGTGGCATAGATGAATGGTGCACTAAATGACAAAGGTTCATTTCCTTCCTCTCGTATAGAAGCAATTCTTTCTAATGCAGTTTCAACATCTTCAATACCCTGATCATGTCTTGGAAAATCAAATCTTCGCACCAAATGGCCAAATGTCACAGTTTCAGCAGCTCTTTCATTTTCTGTAAGCATCATAGCTAAGGCGGCAGCAGCTTGCTTGCAGGTGAGCCACCGTTTTCCAACAACATTTTTATCAAATTTCATTTTGATATTAATTGCAAGCAACAATCTTTTATCTGTTGAGGGACGTACTGATAATTTATTCAAGTATGCCTTGTAGAGGGCCTTCACAATCCTCTCATTAATGGGCCAGGTCCTTTCGTTACATCCTTCCCCTCTTCTGTAGCCAGTTAATGCTGAAATGATATCTATGGGATGCAGTTTGCTACCATTAACAATATCAATGTTAGTAAGTCTTTCACAAACCCTATTTTCTTCATCACTCCCTGGCATAAGAAGTTCCATGGATCCCGCTTTTCCCAGATTTCTAATTAAAGCCATTAATGGCATTTCTCTCATCAACAGAGTTTTCCAAACCCTACTATGTTTCAACCATTTTGCTGGAATGTGTTCCCATGAAAGATCCCACTTGTTGATTGCATTCACCACAGAGTCAACGTCAGAATCGGGGACATTTTTTAAACTTTCAAAGTCCGTGAAATATTCCTTTATTCTATCATTAATCTGCCCGTTTGTTAGCACATTTTGAAATATTTGATTTGCTTTTGAAAGCCCTTTAACAATATAACAAAAAATATAATTCATTTCTTCATTTCTAGCTTTTGGATGACATGCCTTGATGATTCTTTTGTGGGTAAATTTGTTTCGACATTGATATTTGGTGACATGCTTGGCTAAAAGCATAATATCTTCCTGATATCGTGGATTAGACACATACCACTGAGCAATCCCTCTCCGAAATTGTCTTGGCCAACTTCGTAATCTAATTTGTCTTGCAATCCCTCCGACTCTTTTGTATCGTCTCTGGCTTCCATTTCTTAGGTAACATCCACATTCCACTTCATCTATTTCTGCACAGTATGATAAAAACATGCAGAGCTGTGATGGTGTGTTGCAAACATATCTTATGGCCTCCAGTGCTTGCTGTCTTACGTTTGACATGTTGCATTTTGCACAAATGGCCAGTGTGTAGGCCAGCGGATAGAACTTGCAGCATTTATCTTTACTGTCTTTAATCCACTTTACAACAGCTTCACCTCTTCCTCTTTGTATCAATCTGAATAATTTCAAACAAAGTTAAGTACAAAGATTTGTAAGAACAAGAGGCCCATGGGCCACATCAATCACCTTGGCCCATATTTAAAGATTTTCTCTATATATATATATTCACATGTAAAACTTTGATCCCTATTGTGGCCCTGACCTACCCCCTGGGGCCATGATTTTTACAAACTTGAATCTGCACTATGTCAGAAAGCTTTCCTGTATATGTAAACTTTTCTGGCTCCATGGTTCTTGAGAAGATTTTTAAAGATTTTCCCTATATATTTGTATGTAAATCTTTGATCCCCTATTGTGGCCCCATCCTATCCCCCAGGGGCCATGATTTTAACAAATTTGAATCTGCACTATGTCAGGAAGCTTTCATGTAAATTTCAGCTCTTCTGGTCCAGTGGTTCTTGAGAAGAAGATTTTTAAATGACCCCACCCTATTTTTGCATTTTTGTGATCTTTGAAGTGGGCATGGCCCTTCATTTGAACAAACTTGAAATGAAAGCCCTTCACCCAAGGACGCTTTTTGCCAAATTTGGTTGAAATTGGCCTAGTGGTTCTGGAGAATCTTAAAAGTTTACAGACAGACGACGGACAACGAGTGATCAGAAAAGCTCACTTCAGCTTTCAGGTCAGGTGAGCTAAAAAAAAATATGCAGGACAAACTGTGCTGTCCATTGAATTAACAATGCAGGTCAGTCTCAGCACAATTTTCAACCCAAGTAATTAAATATGTGTATCTATATCCTTTCTATTGGTTAGTTGACATAGAGCAAAAACTTGTATTCATAAATTCACATCAAATACACACAACACTTGTTCTCTTTTAGAAGTAAACAGGCATTGCCTCTAATATCAAATACACACAACAGTTGAACACTATTCTATCATGAAACAAATGTCTTGCTTTTTAATAATCTAATATAATACATTTATTGCATGATAGTGAGGGAGATATGAAGATCTTTATTCACCCAAGAAAAATCATATTCCCCAAGGGCAACGCCTGGGAGGAATATGATTTTTCTTGGGTGAATAAATCTTCATATCTCCTGAACATTCATGTAATAAATTGTTTATTATACCGAAACAAAGCAAGACTCAAAAGTGCATTTGAAATTGGAGTCCGTTCATCTATACATTGTATGTAACTGAGATCGTCCTAACGGTAACACCACGCCATCAAAGTATTACGGTAGAAGGTACAAACAGCGAAATACAGTGATATGATAACCAGTTTTTGTATTTCCATTCTCCTTGAATGCTGATTTACTTGCTTGTTTTTGTATCAACCAAAACCATGCGATTCAACTGTGTATCAGAGACCAGCATATTTGCTGCCTTGCGAACTATGAAAGTAGAATGACTCGGAATTATTGTGACGTCACAATACACTTCATCTACCTTGACGTCAAATTTATGGAAAATGCACGAGGCTGCCCAAGGGGTAAATATGATAGGGAGATATGATGTTTGAGAGGGAGATATGAAGTTTTGTCATCCCTGGCATGTGACCGTCTAAACCAATCAGATTACGCGTTGCCTAGAATTCTCATACCGAGGTATAATAATAGCCTTTATCATGTTTATTATGTACAAATATAAGATGAAATGCAGGATGAAAAATGAATCAATGTCAGAAAGAAATCTCCGATAAAAGTATTAAAATATGTCAATGAGCTTTTTACACAAAATGCTGTCCTTAAAAACATTGGTGAAATTAAGAATGACATTTATCATATGATAGGAGACTCTTTGTAATATATATATAGATATTTATCCCTTGTTATGATGTTTGTATAAATATATAGATATTGATATGTATAATTAATACGGTACATGTATATATGGAAATGACTTTTTGATATGCATCATGAAATGACTTTTTGATATGCATTATGAAATGAAATTTCATGATTTTTCTGATGTATGAAATGAATTACGATTATTGTGATGTATGTATGCATTATGAAATGAATTTTTGTGATTTTTTCTGATGCATAATGATTTTTGTTTATGTATGAAATGCAATGATTATCATTATGTATGTATGATTTCTCTGATACATGATATGCAAAATGCATTACGATTATTATGATGTATGGATTATGAAATGAAATTTTCTGACGTATGATATGCATTGTGATTTTTATGATGTATGCATGAATTATGAAATGACCATTTTAATAAAAGCAAAAAAAAAAAAAAAATACACCCAACACTTGTTTTCTTTTAGAAGTGGACAGGCATTGCTTATACACAGGTCCAGTACAATCTCTATATTTAGCTATATAGCTTTACTGTATGACTTTTTAAAAGTTATTTGAAATAGCTGGATTAAGCTAGTTTAGATTTTCTGAAGAGCAATGACATAGCCAAAAAGTCGCATAATAATTTTTGAACATGCTTATACTTTTAACTAACCTAATTTAGTAGACGATATTTGACGGTTGATTATGGTCAATAAATGGACTTTATTTCCAGTTCACCATGACGATGCAAGAGGTAAGACCTTGACAGAGTTTCTTGTAAACGGTAGGGGTCTAATTATCATATTTTATTGAACTTTTCTCCGAAATTTTCAAGCGATGCAGCTGGTAAAAAAGAAAACCAAGATGGCGGCGTGATATATCTTGTGAATATTATGTTAACAGGAAGACAATTTTTTTTTATTATAGATAAATCAAGAAGCATAATCAATATGTTATTTCAGGGCTCGCGCTGCCCATCGCATTTGTCGCATTTTGCGATTTTTCAGAAAAAAATGCAACAGAAATTCCGGAAATGCGACACGGACATTTCGTATTTTAGTATTCGTGTGCCATTTTGAATTTCAGCTGTTGGCATCCAAACAGCCTCAGGGCTCGCAGCAGGGTTAAGGTGTCCCGAGTAAAGTTAAAATAATCATCATAAAATGTACCTCGGTGCACTTCATACTATATGATGTCACAATATAAAAGTACGTCACGACGTACAGGTCTATAGTTGTATCGCGGGGAAAATGTCATAATATTTTCTCGCTATTTATTGCCGTTATCTAGTGTTCAAGCTGTATGTGTTTTAATCTGTTTGTCAGATGATCCCCCCCCCCCTAAATTTCTTCAATAATATATAAGTCTCATATATTTATATATAATATGTGAACGAAAGACTGTAAAGTAATCTCTACATCACTTTGTGACCTTGATATCGCCCCCGATGTGTATAGTCATTTAGAATAAAGAAAGCCAACGCATGTACATATCGACTCGTTACAGGTGAAAGATGACGATATTTTATTTCGACCTAGGCATATTCAGAAAGGTAACTAGTTGCAGATTTAGGATTTTGATACGGAAGGTACAATATTTTGCCTCGTTTAGATACGATTTGGATGTGAATGTGGAAAATGCCCAACATTTGAGTTGAGATTATGGAAATTGCTATATTTGAGAGGATATTGTATCGATCCGTATCACTCTTTAAATTTACTATATTAATGTCGACATATCAAGCCCAAGCTGCAAATGGTTTGAGTCCATCTTTCACCTGGAACGAGGTGATAAACAACTAAAAGTCTAGCGGATAAAAATAGCTCTACGTCACTTGTATGACGACGTAATAGGTAAGCAGAGGATTTCCCCACGTGATACGATGTTTGTTAATGTATTGACAAACGATTTTTACCAAAAATATGCGACGCTTGAAAGAATTTTACTTTTATATGAATATGCTGTTATTGCTTGTTATTTTACCCGGGACACCTTAACCCCGCTGTGCTATTTTACCTGTGCAGAAAGTGGATACCCTGTCGCATGGGAACAATAAGACTTAGGGACGTCTTGTTTATTTAGCAGTTTACACAAAACAAAGGGTTGATCTCTATGTGCAGGTAGGTGTGAATGAAATGAACTTTGCGCGTGCCAGTTGCCTACAGTACATATCGTAAATATAGAGATACCCGAGTCATTACTGGGGAGCTACCTGTTTTGTACTAGATGGAATAAAAAGCGTGTGATTGTGCACATAAGCTAGTCAATGGAAGATACTTCCATGTTAATAAAAATATATAAAATTTAATTTGTCGGTTCATCACAGTACGAAAGCGATTTCATCTAGAAAGGTAAACTAGAATGTTCAGCTATATTTTCTAATCCATTCGACGTTAGTACAATGTATAAATAGAGGAATGTTGGGAAATTGCATTATTCTTTAGGTCTTTAGTTTGATCTATTTAGAAAATGGCCATGAGGAAACGCAAAACAGTAGGTTCTTCTGAAATTGTTATCCTGTCATCTTTTGACTTCACATCATCTTAAGCCATTTAAAATTTGTTTCAGACTTCATAAAGTCCCTTCTCCTCTACATGATGAGATTCACCAAAGGACCACTTTGTCATTCTGGATTTCAAGATGAAAACAAGATTCTTCAGTGAAAATGTGATGTGAAACTATGATCATGTATTATATATTACAGTAATTAATTTTCAGTAACTTTGTCATCAGTGACTTTTTCTAGACTGCAAATTTAATGAGTAATATATGTCATTTACACCACTAAAATGATTAATAAACATTTAGAAACTCATTTCTTGTCTTTATTTAATATAGCCAGTTTATATGCTATGAAATACTCCTCTTTTTTTCTCGTATGAAATAGAATTGAGTCAACTTAGCCAAAAACAATATTTAGAAATAAAACCATGATTGTGCTGCAATGTCATCAGACTGACTAAAAAGCAATCTGCTGAAATACAATCGATTTTCACAATATCCTAATAATTATAGTGATTTGTGATAAAAGCTAAACAAAGCTATGTTGTATACATTGTGTAAGAATAATCAGAGATATGATATGTTGTATATGCCTCTTGAATAATATACATGAAATATAGATCTACAGTAAACGTGTATGAGTCGATGCACGCGCGTTAGGTTGCGACACAAAATTTTGGTCCAGTGTGAGCCCTGTATTTGGTCCGCGTACTTAACAATACAGAGTGAAGTGTTATTACCACAGTTGATTGTGATTTTCCCTACCAGAGCAGACATGTTCCACGGACCAGTTCCTAATACGCCGCTGCCCTTGGGATAAATCGACTCAAGCTATCGACTCGCTGTCTTCTACATCGAGGAACTTGCCTTGCTGTATACACAGACCAAGTGGTGAGTTTAGCTAGATAGCCACGATTTACTATAGTTATCATGGTTATATATAAAGATATATTTTATAGATGGTCGGCACACAGACTAAATAGTTACTAGTACTTATATCAGGGACCTATGTACTTAGTATATAGGTTATGCATGATTATGCTAGTTCAAATAGCTTTTATAAAGCTATATAGCTTAATATAGAGATTTTTCAGGACCTGATAAATCCACTTCTATAAAGAGAATAATCCAATACTATGAAATAATCTTGGGAAAACAAATCGAAAGTAGACCCCCCAAAAAAATCCATAGATGTCATTAAATGCATGTGTATACCTGTCGATTATAGATGCCTCAGTTGTTATTTCGCATTGACTTGGTCTGTACACACTTTTATCAATACCGAGATACAAAAATCTCCACAACAAACTTTCGTCGTCAACATGATCCGTCTCGACTTCCATTCTTGCATCCCAGCCGCGCCGCGAGCGCGAGCTACTCGACTTAGCTGATTCCTGAGCCCGACTTGAATCCCCCCCCCCCCCCCCCCCTTCTTTTCTCGTTGTTATTTTTTTTAAGTAGGTACTCTAATATTACTGCCTAGCTGAAACAGGGGTTTTAATTTTTTTTCAGCCGGATTGCTTTACTGCAATTTTTTTTTTTACTAAATAAAGTAAGTATCGATACAGATACTGATAAAGTATAAATTTCAAAATATCTCTGTTGTAGCATATATCCTCCTTAAAATCGTGAAGCAAAGTTATGAACATATTCGCTAAGGTGTGTCCCTATCTCTTTACTCCTCCTTACTCGTTACTTCACATCACTCGCATAGTCTCCCATTGAGAATTCGACGGCTCTGTCTCCCTTCACGGAGATTTCACAATAAATCTGATACATTTTGTCCGATGCAAGCATCTTTGTTTACACACTCGTCGTTAAATAAATGTGCATTTGATATCAGTATCAACGCTCCTTTAAAAAGAAAACGTGCGATTTTAATTTGATGAAGCCTTACTGGGGTATGGTAGCACTGAAAGGTAGGTCACGCGTCATCCTCCCGTCCAAAGTCTCATTTTTATTTTAAGATATATCTCTCTAAAAAAAAAAGAGATATCTCTTACACTTAGAGATCACTTTCACCTTGATAGATATCTCTTCCACTTAAAGAGATATCTTTTATACTTTAAGAGATATCTCTTTCATAGAGATTTCTCTTTCACTTTGAAAGATATCTCCTTCACTTAAAGATATATCTTTCTAAGAATTCCCAGAGAGATATCTCTCAAAGTATAGGAGATATATTTCTCAAAGAGAAAGAGATATCTCTTTCCAATATTCTTTTATTAGATTGAATACTTAATTAAAGCTGTATGACCCGATGTTCATGTATTATTTTTGTACATAATTACGTTAAAGCAGATTAATTACTTTATAAAGTTATTAACTTTCCTGTTTAAAATTACATGCTTGAAAACATCTGCATGTAAAAGAAAACAGTGCGAATATTATTTAGAAAGTAAATATAGTGGGTACATATATAAATCATACCATAATAGACGTCTATGAATAGACCCACGCGCGTCAGGGGAATCCCAACATGATGTATTAACTCATACGCAACTGTCTAGTTTTAAGGCTGAAAGAGCGTAAAACAACGAATTACTAAGAGGTATTTGATATTTTTATTTCTATTAAACTTATGGTACGGTACTGTTATAACATAATACACAGCTTTACACAGATAAGACCACCGATGATCTGAAAGTTTGAACTGGCCACGTGACTGTCATTTGAAATGGCAGAGTGGCGCGGTTATTTGTAAACATCGATTTAAAATCAAATAATTTGGGTTAAACAGGTGAAATAACTTATGATATGTCGTACAGCCTGATAACTACACACATGCGATGATTTAATGGCGTTTTTACGAGATGGAAAAAAATATTGTAATTCGGACCATACAGCTTTAAGGAATTCTCCCTAAACCGGAAACCCGCCAAAGCAAATCTTACCATGATGGCTGAAGATTTTGCGTTTACAGCATGTTAAGTGTATACAAGTAACGAAAAACAAAGACAATAAATTGATAAAATATGTGAGCTACACTGGATTTAGCCTCTCGGCAACTTGATAATATTACCCCAACCACCTCCTCAACCTTTTCCGCCATTTGTACACTAGAAGTATTTTGATTGGTTAAAAATAGGTTTACATCATATCAATGGCAATGCAACAGGGAGAAGTCATTATGATCACCGGGGGGGGGGGGGGGTTAAGAGATAAGTTAAAGAGGGGGTTGCATTATAACGGGAGGGGAGGGGGCATTATATGGAGGGAACACTGTATATTGTTTAACGTCCCACTCAAGAATATATCACTCATTGATGGTGAAGGGCTGCAAAATTTAGGCCTTTGCTCGGTTCTCACGGCCTTTGATCAGAAAATGATCTTTATTGTGCCACACCTGCTGTGGCACAGTCCCCCCCCCCCCCCCCGGTCCCATCCAAAGGATTTAGTGGCTGCTTATGACAAGCAAGGGGTATAGAGGACCTATTCTAACCCGAATCCCCACGAGACTATAATTTATATAAAATATATCATAAAATATGTTTATAAGATATTTTATAAACTACATGTATAGAGTTTATGAAATATCTTTTCAAAAATCCTTTATGAGATAACTTATAACATATATAAAATATTTGATAAAGTTTATGAGATATCTATCAAATTTTGGTACCGTAAGCTTTACTATACTGTAACGTGTAGTGGTCACCCATCCAAATGCTGATCACGCTCGCTGTTGCTTAACTTGCGTGATCAAGAGAGAGACTCTACCACATCACTAGAAAATCTAGCTCTCAGGCGAGGCAGTATAAGTTCTCCCATATACTGTCCGCTACAATACCCTATTTGTAATACTTGCATGTTAAATACTCGAATCTGGTTGGCCAAGAAGCAGTTGAAAAACACAATGTTTCCCCCTGAGAATATAGAAAGCACGCGCTCTTGAAGATAGGGTGATGGTATCTAGCAACGGGTAACATTACTTGACAACAAGTGGTATTATAAAAATTATCACGTGTCAAATTTTTGCACGTACGGTTCGCCGTAGATTGTTAGAGGACGTCGTTTGAACGTTTGTAATAAACGCGAATACCTGCATTGATATACAAAACATCGCACGACAGTGATTGATCAAATGTCAACAGACGTAAGCCTTTATAACTGACGTTCAGTATTGTATGCAATATTCATATAATACTATTTTATCTGAAGCTTAGAACCGCATCGGTATTGTTTGTCGCATCAAACCATGCAGTCATTGCATGCTCTCATCAATATTGAATTAATTAATGTGCTCTTCAAATCAAGTTATTGCTCCAAAAAGAAAAACCTGTTTGAATGAAAATGAAATGCCGAAGTGCGTGCGTACTAATTTTTCCCAATTTTCCGACTTCTAAGTTTTGATTTTTTTTTCTACCGCTAAGGCCTAACAGAGAATTCAAGTCCGGAACAGAGAACATGTGAAATAGATTAACAGTGAGTTTAATGATATCCTTGTGATAGATCCATGCAATATTGATAAAGTTGTGGAAATGATTAGTCTGTCATATATGACAATTGGAACTACTCGGCCTTTCTAGTTACTTTTTAGTGCAGCGGAAATGGCCGAGTAGTTACGATTGTCATATATGAATCGAAAAGTTAAAAGTCGATCCAAGCGTAAATCGTCACCGGTTCCGGCATTTACACGTTTTCCTGAAGTGAAGTGGACTTATAGCTACAAAGCTGTAGATCTCCTAGGCTATGCCCGTCCACTTCGATAAAGAGAATAATATATTACATACGTAGTTAAGCTTCCTCAAACACAAACAAATGAAAAAGATTCAATATAGATCGGAGAGGAACATAGAACTATTCGTGGTTCGAATTTCCCGGTACATCGAATTACCGTGATTTACCGAAATATTTATTTTATGTTTGGGTGAACAGTTAATGATTGTTTTCTCATGATAATTACTTGCAAGCTTATTTAGACGTTTGATATTGGGAATTACACGCAAAATATAGATTTGTGTTCTCTACCCACAAGAAAAGCTGAACAAGTAAGTTTTTCCTCCTCGCTAAAGATAAAGAGAAAAAAAGCAATAGCATCTGCTTGGATCAAAAGGGGGGATTTGATGAGAAAATGAACAATTTACTTAACAAAATTTATTATTGTGAAAACGTCACAAGTAAAGATGGCTGGATCATTTCCCTGCATCCAGTGCAAAAAAAAAAAAAAAAAAAGGCTGTCATAATGACACAATTCAGTGTTGCAAATGTAGCGAATGGATACATATTCTGTGTATCCCCATCACTGCCATGGCCGCTACACAACTCGGAGCTTAGTCTCAAGCACACCTCTCGTTTCCGTGTAGCATAAAACTAAGCTTGAAAATAATGTATTAAAATTAATATAATTTAATTCATCAAAAGATTAATAGCAAAAATTGTTGAGATATTAATAATGGTCTTTGCCATCAGTTATACTTTATGATAATATACGAGAGTTACGGTCGTTTCCGGTGTGAAATATACAAGAAAAAGAACATAAATTATTAAATACTTGGTTTTATATAAAAAAAAAAAATTCTCATAGGCCAACAAGTATTTTAATCACAATAATATGAATTGAAGAAAAACAACAACCACGGCGTGTATTTCGTTAGGTTAGGGGGTATTCGGTTTTCGGGGGTGGGTGGGTGGGGTATTTCGGTAATTCTAGTTACCCCGAATTTCCTACCATATGTACATTTGACCTTGACCCAGGCAACTATGGTCATTGATGCATGATGGGCATTATTGTAAAGAAAACAATATCATCTGCTTGGACCAAACTAATTTTATTCTCACAATTAAAGATTAAAGGGGAGATTTGGTGAGAAAATGAACAAAATTCCGCGTATTGTAAATAGAACAGGTAAGTTTCTACATCACACAAACAGCGTTCACACATTATTGATTTGCTGACTTTTGACGCCTCTAGGCCTCCATACACAATGCTCCTCAGTATATATCTGTTTACATCTGCGCTGCACACCTGACATTTCAGGATGGGTCAGCTGGTCAGTTAGTAAAGAAGTGTCTAGACAAAGTGACAGATGGAGGCACGATCCGAAATTCCATCTCATCATGGAGGAATTTTTCTTGAATTCTTGCGCACACTGAAATTACTTTTTGCTTCAATCGTCGTCGGCATGTGGCGATTTTTTGTCCCCCCTCCAAGGAAATCCGTTTTTGGAGAAATTGTTTTAATTACGGGCTCGGGGTCAGGGATTGGGCGTCAGTTAGCCAGGAATTTTGCCAGACTGGGGGCAGTGTTGGTATTATGGGACATAAATGAAACATCTAACACCGAAACTTCTGTCATCTTACAAGAAGAGTACCACGCCAAGTGCTTTACATACACCGTGGATGTGGGGTAAGTACCTTAAACCGTTAAAGCTCTCCTGGCTATATCCATGTCGGGCTTTCAAACTAATTAGAAAGAGAAGAAAGTTACTGATTGCATGGTACCATACAATAACTTTGACCCGATATTGTCATCATTGATCAGCTTATAATCAAAGTAAGGGTAACATTAATAATTTAGTGTATAGGGATTCTCTTTCTTGTTCATAACATTTACACAACCATAGGAAGTGAGTTTCATTTTCTATGTTATTACTATTGCACAGTTTACAAATTCTATTAGCATGCTACATTTTTCACAATTATACCTTCTTTTTTTTTTGCAATGCCATAATGTCTTCCTTTTTCAATATTTAGATTATGAGATGAAGTTCTGAATTTAGTTAAATATTTCTTATATTTGCTATCGATAGGTTTGCACAAGTAATATTTAATATAGAAAGTGTCAATGAGGTGTTGATATAAGAATTCCTGTAGACATTTTACAAATATCATTAAATATGTACATATCAGTTTATGCTGGTCCAAACAAGATAAGCTAATTACATACATTAAGTAAAATTAGATGTCTTATCTTAAATTAGGCCTGCTATAAATATTTTATTCAAAACTACAATTTTTCTAAAAGTGATTGAGATTTTTGTTCTAATTGTTGTCAACAATTATTGTTGTGTGGTTGTGCTCAGAAGCTGAGGAGCTAAATCTTTCCTAAATAATTATTACTCCATATTAGCTTATTATCATCTCAGAATTCTCAGTGAAGATCGATAATTAACGTGTGTGTGTGTGTGCGTGCGTGCATGTGATTTGAGTTTGTCCCAATATATATTTTGCACTGCAGTGTGCAGACTTAGAATATAAAAATACAGGGTATTTTTTGAAAAGAAGAAGAAGAAAAAAAAAACCAGTAAGAACAAAAAAAGTAAACCAAGGTTGACTGCAGTTCATGCTGCTATACATTAGTGGAGGTGTCACGATACCATCTTGAATTTCATTTACGGAATTGAACATCTACTTTTGCAGCTGCACTATTTAAATGTAAATTAATTGTTCATGCTTCAGGTCAACATAAGTTGAAATTCACGTTTCATATTGTAAAAAAGAAGAATTGTATCCTATGGAGATGAATTAGAAACAGCTCTCAGCTGGACATGAATTTTAACACTCTAACAATGTGGTGCATGGTGGAACCTGATTCAGTCCCTAGATTTTTTTCACCTCAATTATTCACTTTTTGTGTTAGATCAAGTTTCATGATTTGTCTTTCACTATGGGTATCATATTTCTACAAGTATTTTTATTCAAAATGAGAACCCTGTAAATGTACATGATTTTATGGCAAGCCATTAGACTATTTATTCTAAAAATAGAGATACACATAGAGAGATACCTCTTTAATTTAAAGAGATTTAACGAAGAGAGGCATCTCTTATTGGAGTGTAAAGAGATCGGTTGAAGCCATGCAGACAGATGTCTCTTTAACCTGGAAAGATATCTCTTTAACTTAATACTAGATATCTCTTAATCATTAGAAATATCTCTTTACCATAAAAGATATTTCTTTCTTGATGTAAATGAGTTATCTTTCAAAGTTAAAATATATCTCTTACATTTTGAATGCGTATATGTCATCACTGCACTGCTGTAACTCTGAGCAGTGCACCAGGGACTTTGTTAATCCAGACACTAATTCACAGAGGTTTAATTTTTACATCACTGATCTGGACACTTTCGCATCTGGATGGTCAAATTTTACTTCATTGATTGTTAAAGGCCAAATAAAAAAATATGTGTAGTTCCGGTTACTGGATCGTCCCTAGTTTTTACCCCCGACCCTAAACTATTTTTGACTATTTCCAAAATCAGTTACCGTATTTTGCCAAATATAATGCACTCTTTTTTCAAGATTTTCTTTTATGAAAAGGGGTACATGATATATTCCACTTTACATATAGGTTTTTTTTACCTGTTTTCCTTCAGGTGAAGCTTGACTGTAAGTTCATTCATAGCCAATATATATAGATACTGCTAAAATGCTAAGCTGTAAACATAACAACTACAGGCCTCTAACATTAGACAGAAAGTGACTTAGAACTAAAGAGTACTTACATAAACAATATCGTGCAAATTTTAGGTTACTGTTTGAATATACTGAGCGATCATGCACCTTCCTTATTTTTGAAAAAGATGGATAGATTTAAAAACTTGGAAGGGCTTGAAAACAGTGCTCTTTTTTGTTGTTGTATTTATTTTTTTATTTGAATCAAAACTAGGGTGATGATCGATCCCTACCAATTTTGATAGGTATATATCACACCATATATAAATGGTACATGCAAAGAAGTGAAAGTAGAAGAAAATTGTGTTTCCAATTTCCATCTAAAATCTATCATTAAAAAAAAATTAATTAAAAAAATAGAATAAATTCCCTACCTACCTACCCTATTTTTCAAGGGAGTGTAACCGGAACCATACATATTATTTTATTTGGCCTAATAATGTTTTAAAGGTGTATCTCGGACAATTTTGTCAAGGTGTAAATGAGAAGAAAATGTAAGCCCTGCTGTCTAATTTTTTAATAAAGTGTAAACACACATGCATGTATCCCATCAACACCTCTGATTAGGTTTTTAACTTATCTTTGTGTCAAAGTGTCAGGTAAACAGTGCCTGCTGATCTCAGCCGCATGTGTCAGTTTGTGTACGTATCTGCATCCGGGATACAATATGTTAAAACAGTAAACAAATCTGTAGGAAATCTGATTATCTAGCCTGTTAATTAATAAAATGAACATGCATACATGTAAAATGTGATCAGTTGTGAGTTAATATTGGTCAATTCACATTTGTGACAGGCTTTCATATGTTTGTATACATGTGTATGTTTGTGTACTATATGTAAAGCGTGTGTGTGAGCGAGAATTAATACAGAACACCGGTAGTTGTGAATCTATTTTTATAATGACATGCAATAGTGCAATGTTCGAAATTGGTTTAAAACTTGGTATAGACCACGGGTCTATGCCAAAACAAGATGACATAGACCTCATAGAATTGGCATAGACCGTAACATTGGAACAATTTTAAAAATAACACAAATTTAAAACATTGTTATTTTCTTCTAATGTACTTATAGTAAGCATATTTTCTTTAAATTTCCATAACAGTGTCCTCCTTTCCTCATAATGTTTATCAGACGTCGACTTTTGGGATAACTCTATTGCTTTAAACCTAGAAAATCAGCATAGACAAATTGGTCTATCCCAATTACAATTGACATAGACCAGTGTCATTTGACATAGACTCGGTCTATCAGTTTATGGTTAATTTCGAATAAGTGCATGTACAATCGGGATCCATTGTCTGATGAGTGAAACACTGCAGTATTGTGTCTATCTGACAATGGATATACTACAGTCATTGGTACTACTGTGTCTATCCAACAATGGATACACTACAATCATTGGTAGTATTGTGTCTATCTGACAATGGATACACTACAATCGTTGGTACTACTGTGTCTATCTGACAATGGATACACTACAATCATTGGTAGTATTGTGTCTATCCGACAATGGATACACTACAATCGTTGGTACTACTGTGTCTATCTGACAATGGATACACTACAGTCATTCATACTACTGTGTCTATCTGACAATGGATACACTACAATCATTGGTAGTATTGTGTCTATCCGACAATGGATACACTACAGTCATTGGTACTATTGTTTTTATCCGACAATGGATACACTACAGTCATTAGTATTATTGTGTCTATCCGACAATGGATATACTACAATCATTAGTATTATGGTCTCTATCCGACAATGGATACATTACAGTCATTCGTACTATTGTGTCTATCCGACAATGGATATACTACAGTCATTGGTACTACTGTTTCTATCCAACAATGGATACACTACAATCATTGGTAGTATTGCGTCTATCTGACAATGGATACACTACAATCGTTGGTATTATTGTGTTTATCCGACAATGGATACACTACAGTCATTGGTACTATTGTGTCTATCTGACAATGGATACACTACAATCATTGGTACTATTGTGTCTATCTGACAATGGATACACTACAATCATTGGTAGTATTGTGTCTATCTGACAATGGATACACTACAATCATTGGTACTATTGTGTCTATCCTACAATGGATACACTACAGTCATTGGTAGTACTGTGTCTATCTGACAATGGATACACTACAGTCATTGGTAGTATTGTGTCTATCCGACAATGGATATACTACAATCGTTGGTACTACTGTGTCTATCTGACAATGGATACACTACAATCATTGGTAGTATTGTGTCTATCCGACAATGGATATACTACAGTCATTGGTAGTACTGTGTCTATCTGACAATGGATACACTACAGTCATTGGTACTACTGTGTCTATCCTACAATGGATACACTACAATCATTGGTAGTACTGTGTCTATCCGACAATGGATATACTACAGTCATTCATACTACTGTGTCTATCCGACAATAGATATACTACAGTCATTCATACTACTGTGTCTATCCGACAATGGATATACTACAGTCATTGGTACTACTGTTTCTATCCGACAATGGATATACTATATAGAGATTATTTGGTACTTGTAATTGTTTTAGGATTTTCTTTAAAAACACAGAGAAAAAAATTGTTCTTACCATAGTTCAATGTATGATAATTCATTTCCACGAGCACATATCTGTAATTTGATTTTGATAATAAGTTCTGTTGCAAGGGTTTCATTAATCCTAATGTGGGTGCCAATGTAACAGAGCTAGACTGAATGCCTCTACTGAGAATTGAACCTGGGACCTCAAGCATAACAGTCCTGCTCTACCAATTCAGCCAGAGAGTTAACCCATTATCCAAATTAAAAGGCCATTGTTTTTAACTCTACCACATCAAAATGATAGCTTGACCAGATGAACAAGTAGTATTAGAAGACAGACAGATCAGACGAGACTTCCCATTGTACATGCATTTTTCACTTTTAGTGTTTTGAAATGAATTATACATGTAAAACATTACCAAACTTATGATTTACTAACTATGAATGAACAATTTTAAATATCACAGAGTATTGAAATCAAGATATTGGTTACCGACTGATACGAAAATGTAAAAATGTCATTAACGTCATGCTATATTTATGTTGCAACATTTAATCTTTTTCCATTTGTATCGTTTAATTTTTCGTGTGTGTTGACTATGAGGATTTAGTTTATAGAGATATCAAATTAAAAGCAAACACATTGGAAATGTAAATATTTATAGGTTATGATGTAAACAATGCTTTTGAAAAAGATTTAGCCTATGGGTTGATAATCGAACCATGGTTTAAACCAATGAAATCCTTTGTAACAAACCAAGTTGTGGACATCTTGTTAAATATAGTGGCCTACGTCTATAATTTAATGGTCGGGAATTCCGAGAGAAATGAAAGTGGAATATATATAAATATAAAAGATAAGTTTCATTTTTGAAAATATACATCATGGGGGCATGAAATGCATCGCTTTTTACGTCAGCACACTCCATGAAATACGCCAGCATGAGGTGTCACAGTTCATATCCTCATGTGTTTTCTAAAATGAAATTAATATGTCTTTAAGTAGATTCTGCTGAACTTTCCCTTGCATGTCAATCTTGTGTTTAATTAGTCCTGCATGGAAATAGGGTAACCATTTTAGTGAGCATTTGGAACATCTCGCTTGTTTCAATACGACACAGGCTAAATCTTGACCAACGAAATCCTTCCTAACACAAACAAAAATAGAAAAATCTCTCAGATACAATACAAATGAAATATTATACAATATATTGTCAAATGGAAAATGTACAATACAAATGAAAAATTGCACAATGCAACTGAAATATTATACAATACAAATGAAATATTATACACTAGATTGTCAAATGGAAAATGTACAGTACAAATGAAATATTATACAATACAAATGGAAAGTATTACAATGCCAATGGAAAATATACATTAAATAAAAAATGTAGAATAGAAAATGAAAATTACCCTCATGAAAATATTTTGCTGAAAATTTGCTGAAAGATATCTGAAACAAATCTGAAATGTTGCTTACTGAAATTTTTCTTGCTGAATCAATGCTGAACATGTTTCAGCATATATGCTGAAACACTTTGAGCATTGCTGAAACATTTCTTAATTTCTGAAACATTCAGAGAAGTTGCTGAGACTGTCTGAAACATAATTAGAATTGCTGAGTCCCATCTGAAACATTCAAATTGCTGAAACTGTCTGAAACTCTGCAATATTGCAACTACTTAATCATGCTGAAAAAAGACGAATTCCTTGGAGATAATTTATTTAAACTATAATCATAATACATGACATGGCAATGAAATCAACCCATAATGGACATTATATAATACAAAACAAATTAAATATGCCCATGTTTGTGTCTGTGTATACACTTTAACACTTCATCAAAAATATGTCTCGATCATGGTCATAATTCAATACAAATGGAAATTATATACAATACAAATGAAAAATGATACAAATACAGATATTGCATTGTTTGACATGCCATATAGTCATCAAGCTGGATGACTCATTTTTCTTGTTGATTTTTGTTGAAACTATAAAGTTGCTCCTTTGTATATATGACTTAATATCTGACCGTCCCTCAGAGTTCTAAATAATCACGACTTGTGAATGATGTTGGAGTATTATTCTTCAGGGACAAAACCCAAATAAAAAAGACTGCAGAGAAAGTGCGGAATGAGGTGGGAGATGTTACCATTTTGTTGAACAATGCTGGAGTTGTGTCAGGGAAGAAGCTGATTAATATGCCCGATGAACTGGTGAAAAGAACATTTGACGTAAACCTCTTGGCGCACTTCTGGGTAAGCAGAGAACAATTTGATGAATGTTAAGACATTTTAATTTGTGAAATCAGGGACTTTAAAATCAATAAAGAAACAGTAATGATCACGGAGGGAAATCTGCTGAGTGTTAAAAGAAAAGGAAAATACTGATGTGCCATTTAGTTTGGGCATTTAGGGAAACATTACAAGTTGAGAGATGGTAAAATTTCACAAGTCCTATTAAGGAGACTCTTACATTAGTTTTCTCTAAATCACATGACAATGACATATTACTATAACATTATCAATATACTCTAGTTCTTCTGGAGTCTATTCAGAGTTTTCCTGATTCAAAATAATATGTCTGTCATCATTTACATTTTCAACTTCTTCCCTAGAACCACTCATGAATTTTTAAAAACGAAACTCAGCGAAAGATATCCTTAGGGAGATGGCTCTCAAGTTTACTAAAATGAAAGGTCATACTTCTTTCCAAGGATAGATAATTGGGAAATAGTGAAAATATGTTATTAATTTAAAAAAAGATTATCTTCTTGAGAATCACACTTTAAATTTTCCGTATAGTATAGGTTCAGGTTTGTTTAGACGACCATAACCCCTTAATTAGGTCAGGAAGGGACCATAATTAAGGTGTTAAGTTTTACATAAAAATATGTAGATTATAGTGTATTGTACAGTGTATGTAAATTATAGTGTATTATATGTAGATTATAGTGTATTATATGTAGATTACAGTGTATTGTATGTAGATTATAGTGTATTGTATGTAGATTACAGTATATTTTATGTAGATTACAGTGTATTGTATTATAGATTACAGTGTATGGTATGTAGATTACAGTGTATTATATGTAGATTACAGTGTATTATATGTAGATTACAGTGTATTATAGATTACAGTGTATTATATGTAGATTATAGTGTATTGTATATAGATTATAGTGTATTATATGTAGATTACAGTGTATTATAGATTACAGTGTATTATATGTAGATTATAGTGTATTGTATATAGATTATAGTGTATTGTATGTAGATTACAGTGTATTATATGTAGATTATAGTGTATTGTATATAGATTATAGTGTATTATATGTAGATTATAGTGTATTGTATGTAGATTATAGTGTATTGTATATAGATTATAGTGTATTGTATGTAGATTATAGTGTATTGTATGTAGATTATAGTGTATTGTATATAGATTATAGTGTATTGTATGTAGATTATAGTGTATTATATATAGATTACAGTGTATTATATGTAGATTATAGTGTATTGTATGTAGATTACAGTGTATTATATGTAGATTATAGTGTATTGTATGTAGAGTATAGTGTATTGTATGTAGATTACAGTGTATTATATGTAGATTACAGTGTATTATATGTAGATTATAGTGTATTGTATATAGATTATAGTGTATTATATGTAGATTATAGTGTATTGTATGTAGATTATAGTGTATTGTATGTAGATTATAGTGTATTGTATGTAGATTATTGTGTATTGTATGTAGATTACAGTGTATTATAGATTACAGTGTATTGTATGTAGAGTATAGTGTATTGTATGTAGATTATAGTGTATTGTATGTAGATTATAGTGTATTGTATGTAGATTATAGTGTATTATATGTAGATTATAGTGTATTGTATGTAGATTACAGTATATTTTATGTAGATTACAGTGTATTGTATGTAGATTACAGTGTATTATAGATTACAGTGTATTATATATAGATTACAGTGTATTATATGTAGATTACAGTGTATTATATATAGATTACAGTGTATTGTATGTAGATTACAGTGTATTATAGATTACAGTGTATGGTAAGTAGATTACAGTGTATTATATGTAGATTACAGTGTATTATATGTAAATTACAGTGTATTATATGTAGATTACAGTGTATGTAGATTACAGTGTATTATATATAGATTATAGTGTATTATATGTAGATTATAGTGTATTATATGTAGATTACAGTGTATTATAGATTACAGTGTATTATATGTAGATTATAGTGTATTATATGTAGATTATAGTGTATTATATGTAGATTACAGTGTATTATAGATTACAGTGTATGGTATGTAGATTACAGTGTATTATATGTAGATTACAGTGTATGGTATGTAGATTACAGTGTATTATATATAGATTACAGTGTATGGTATGTAGATTACAGTGTATTATATATAGATTACAGTGTATTATATGTAGATTACAGTGTATTATATGTAGATTACAGTGTATGGTATGTAGATTACAGTGTATTATATATAGATTATAGTGTATTATATGTAGATTATAGTGTATTATATGTAGATTACAGTGTATGGTATGTAGATTATAGTGTATTGTATGTAGATTATAGTGTATTGTATGTAGATTATAGTGTATTATATGTAGATTATAGTGTATTGTATGTAGATTATAGTGTATTGTATGTAGATTATAGTGTATTGTATGTAGATTATAGTGTATTATATGTAGATTACAGTGTATTATATGTAGATTATAGTGTATTATATGTAGATTATTGTGTATTGTATGTAGATTACAGTGTATGGTATGTAGATTACAGTGTATTATATATAGATTATAGTGTATTGTATGTAGATTATAGTGTATTGTATGTAGATTATAGTGTATTATATGTAGAGTATAGTGTATTATATGTAGATTACAGTATATTGTATTATAGATTACAGTGTATTGTATGTAGAGTATAGTGTATTGTATGTAGATTATAGTGTATTGTATGTAGATTATAGTGTATTGTATGTAGATTATAGTGTATTATATGTAGATTATAGTGTATTGTATGTAGATTACAGTATATTTTATGTAGATTACAGTGTATTGTATGTAGATTACAGTGTATTATAGATTACAGTGTATTATATATAGATTACAGTGTATTATATGTAGATTACAGTGTATTATATATAGATTACAGTGTATTGTATGTAGATTACAGTGTATTATAGATTACAGTGTATGGTAAGTAGATTACAGTGTATTATATGTAGATTACAGTGTATTATATGTAAATTACAGTGTATTATATGTAGATTACAGTGTATGTAGATTACAGTGTATTATATATAGATTATAGTGTATTATATGTAGATTATAGTGTATTATATGTAGATTACAGTGTATTATAGATTACAGTGTATTATATGTAGATTATAGTGTATTATATGTAGATTATAGTGTATTATATGTAGATTACAGTGTATTATAGATTACAGTGTATGGTATGTAGATTACAGTGTATGGTATGTAGATTACAGTGTATTATATATAGATTATAGTGTATTGTATGTAGATTATAGTGTATTATATGTAGATTATAGTGTATTGTATGTAGATTATAGTGTATTGTATGTAGATTATAGTGTATTGTATGTAGATTATAGTGTATTATATGTAGATTACAGTGTATTATATGTAGATTATAGT
This sequence comes from Ostrea edulis, assembly GCF_947568905.1. Taxonomy (NCBI): domain Eukaryota; kingdom Metazoa; phylum Mollusca; class Bivalvia; order Ostreida; family Ostreidae; genus Ostrea; species Ostrea edulis. Next base: position 14,695,387 of record NC_079169.1, read on the forward strand.
GTATTATATGTAGATTATTGTGTATTGTATGTAGATTATAGTGTATTATATATAGATTACAGTGTATGGTATGTAGATTACAGTGTATTATATATAGATTACAGTGTATGGTATGTAGATTACAGTGTATTATAGATTACAGTGTATGGTATGTAGATTACAGTGTATTATATGTAGATTACAGTGTATTATATGTAGATTACAGTGTATGTAGATTACAGTGTATTATATGTAGATTACTGTGTATTATATATAGATTACAGTGTATGGTATGTAGATTACAGTGTATTATATATAGATTACAGTGTATGGTATGTAGATTACAGTGTATTATATATAGATTACAGTGTATTATATGTAGATTACAGTGTATTATATGTAGATTACAGTGTATGGTATGTAGACTACAGTGTATTATATATAGATTATAGTGTATTATATGTAGATTATAGTGTATTATATGTAGATTACAGTGTATGGTATGTAGATTATTGTGTATTGTATGTAGATTATTGTGTATTGTATGTAGATTATTGTGTATTGTATGTAGATTACAGTGTATTGTATGTAGATTATTGTGTATTGTATGTAGATTACAGTGTATGGTATGTAGATTACAGTGTATTATATATAGATTATAGTGTATTGCATGTAGATTATAGTGTATTGTATGTAGATTATAGTGTATTGTATGTAGAGTATAGTGTATTATATGTAGATTACAGTATATTGTATTATAGATTACAGTGTATTGTATGTAGAATACAGTATATTTTATGTAGATTACAGTGTATTATAGATTACAGTGTATGGTATGTAGATTACAGTGTATTATATGTAGATTACAGTGTATGGTATGTAGATTACAGTGTATTATATATAGATTACAGTGTATGGTATGTAGATTACAGTGTATTATATATAGATTACAGTGTATTATATGTAGATTACAGTGTATGGTATGTAGATTACAGTGTATTATATATAGATTATAGTGTATTATATGTAGATTATAGTGTATTATATGTAGATTACAGTGTATGGTATGTAGATTATTGTGTATTGTATGTAGATTATAGTGTATTATATATAGATTACAGTGTATGGTATATAGATTACAGTGTATTGTATGTAGATTACAGTGTATTATAGATTACAGTGTATGGTATGTAGATTACAGTGTATGTAGATTACAGTGTATTATATGTAGATTACAGTGTATTATATATAGATTACAGTGTATGGTATGTAGATTACAGTGTATTATATATAGATTACAGTGTATGGTATGTAGATTACAGTGTATTATATATAGATTACAGTGTATTATATGTAGATTACAGTGTATTATATGTAGATTACAGTGTATGGTATGTAGATTACAGTGTATTATATATAGATTATAGTGTATTATATGTAGATTATAGTGTATTATATGTAGATTACAGTGTATGGTATGTAGATTATAGTGTATTGTATGTAGATTACAGTGTATGGTATGTAGATTACAGTGTATTATATATAGATTATAGTGTATTATATGTAGATTACAGTGTATGGTATGTAGATTACAGTGTATTATATATAGATTATAGTGTATTATATGTAGATTATAGTGTATTATATGTAGATTACAGTGTATGGTATGTAGATTATTGTGTATTGTATGTAGATTATAGTGTATTATATATAGATTACAGTGTATGGTATATAGATTACAGTGTATTGTATGTAGATTACAGTGTATTATAGATTACAGTGTATGGTATGTAGATTACAGTGTATGTAGATTACAGTGTATTATATGTAGATTACAGTGTATTATATATAGATTACAGTGTATGGTATGTAGATTACAGTGTATTATATATAGATTACAGTGTATGGTATGTAGATTACAGTGTATTATATATAGATTACAGTGTATTATATGTAGATTACAGTGTATTATATGTAGATTACAGTGTATGGTATGTAGATTACAGTGTATTATATATAGATTATAGTGTATTATATGTAGATTATAGTGTATTATATGTAGATTACAGTGTATGGTATGTAGATTATTGTGTATTGTATGTAGATTACAGTGTATGGTATGTAGATTACAGTGTATTATATATAGATTATAGTGTATTATATGTAGATTATAGTGTATTGTATGTAGATTATAGTGTATTATATGTAGATTACAGTGTATTGTATGTAGATTATAGTGTATTATATGTAGATTACAGTGTATTGTATGTAGATTATAGTGTATTGTATGTAGATTACAGTGTATTATATGTAGATTACAGTGTATTGTATGTAGATTATAGTGTATTATATATAGATTACAGTGTATGGTATGTAGATTACAGTGTATTATATGTAGATTATAGTGTATTATATGTAGATTATAGTATATTGTATTATAGATTACAGTGTATTGTATGTAGATTACAGTATATTTTATGTAGATTACAGTGTATTGTATTATAGATTACAGTGTATGGTATGTAGATTACAGTGTATTATATGTAGATTACAGTGTATTATATGTAGATTATAGTGTATTGTACAGTGTATGTAGATTATAGTGTATTGTACAGTGTATGTAGATTATAGTGTATTGTACAGTGTATGTAGATTATAGTGTATTGTATGTAGATTATAGTGTATTATATGTAGATTACAGTATATTGTATGTAGATTATTGTGTATTGTATGTAGATTACAGTGTATTATAGATTACAGTGTATTATATATAGATTACAGTGTATTATATATAGATTACAGTGTATTATATGTAGATTACAGTGTATTATAGATTACAGTGTATTATATGTAGATTATTGTGTATTATATGTAGATTATAGTGTATTGTATGTAGATTACAGTATATTGTATGTAGATTATTGTGTATTGTATGTAGATTACAGTGTATTATAGATTACAGTGTATTATATATAGATTACAGTGTATTATATGTAGATTACAGTGTATTATATGTAGATTACAGTGTATGTAGATTACAATGTATTATATATAGATTACAGTGTATGTAGATTACAGTGTATTATATATAGATTTACAGTGTATTATATATAGATTACAGTGTATTATATATAGATTACAGTGTATTGTATGTAGATTACAGTGTATGTAGATTACAGTGTATGTAGATTACAATGTATTATATATAGATTACAGTGTATTATAGATTACAGTGTATTATATATAGATTACAGTGTATTATATATAGATTACAGTGTATTGTATGTAGATTACAGTGTATTATAGATTACAGTGTATGTAGATTACAGTGTATTATATATAGATTACAGTGTATTATAGATTACAGTGTATTATATGTAGATTACAGTGTATTGTATGTAGATTACAATGTATGGTATGTAAATTACAGTGTATTATATGTAGATTACAATGTATTGTATGTAGATTACAATGTATTATATATATATTACAGTGTATTATATGTAGATTGTAATGTTTTCAAATCAGTCGTCTATCCGTCTGTCTATAAACTTTTCACATTTTCGACTTCTTCTCCAGAACCGCTGGGCCAATTTCTACCAAACTTGACCAAAGGTATCCTTGGATGAAGGGCTTTCAAGTTTTTGTTCAAATGAAGGGCCATGCCCCCTTCAAAGGGGAGATAATCACAAAAATGCAAAAGTAAGGGTGGGGTCATTTAGAAATCTTCTCAAGAACCACTGAGCCAGAAGAGCTGGAACTTACACAAAAGCTTCCTGACATAGAGCAGACTCAAGTTTGTTAAAATCATGACCCCCGAGGGTAAGATGGAGCCACAATAGGGGATCAGGTTTTACATACAAATATATAGGAAAAATCTTTAAAAATCTTCTTCACAAGAACAACTGGGCTAGTAAAGTACAAATTTACAGGAAAGCTTCCTGACATTGTGCAGATTCAAGTTTGTTAAAATCATGATCCGTAGGGGTAGGATGGGGTCACAATAGGGGATCAAGGTTTTACATACAAAGATACATGTATAGGAAAAAATCTTTAAAAATCTTTCAAGAACCACTTGACCAGGAATGTACAAACTTACATGAAAGCTTTCTGATGTAGTGCAGATTCAAATTTGTTAAAATCATGACCCCCCCCCCCCCCCCTGAAGGGGGGGAGGGGGTAGGATGGGGCTGCAATAGGGGATCAAAGCTTTACATACAAATATGTAGAGAAAATCTTTAAAATTCTTCTTCTCAAAAACCACAGGGCCAGAAAAGTTTACATTTACATGAAAGCTTCCTAACATAGTGCAGATTCAAGATGGTAAATATCATGGCCCCTAGCTGTAGGTTGGGACCACAATAGGGATCAAAGTTTTACATGCGAATGTATAGGGAAAATCTTTAAAAAATATGGGCCAAGGTGACACAGGTGAGTTATGTGGCCCATGGGCCTCTTGTTTAACAAAGTTACAAAGTAAAATCATCTGATGGGGTTATTTATTGAAAAATACCTGCAAGATGTCAACAGAGGCAAACTGGATAGAAGGTTTTTTGTAATATATACAGTTTATAAGCTTTGAACATATTATGCATTGTTCCACAGTGTGTTTTATGAATTGATAGATTTTTTATTGTATATTTTGTAGACTGTGAAGTATTTTCTTCCATCCATGCTGAAAAATAATCATGGCCATATTGTCAACATAGCGAGCTCCACAGGACTAGTGGGTAGGTCGTCATGGGTTTGTGCAGGACATTGTTATGGGTCAGAATAAACCCTAATAACTCAGCAGAATTCAATCACAAAGTCAATAGAAAATTAACATGATTTATGTACATTTATTGAAAATAGCATTATACTATATATACACAATGAATGATTCAGGCAAATGAAAAATATACTGAATAAAACAGTGACTGCAGATCTAGAAAGGGGCTGTTACAGGGTTGCAACACCCCCCCTCCCTCCCACTTTAACTGAAAAGTTTAACCAAAAAGTTATTTTGTACCATTTTATAGGATGCAACTGTTCTATTAGGGTGGAAAGTCGTAACTTCTCCATTTTGAAAACTTTCTGGACTGGCCTCTGATATGAAGTTTTAAATTGAACTTTATAATGATCTGATTATATTACCCACAGCACAGTACTAACTATTGTGCCAGTAAAAATCATGTTCGATTTTTGAAAAGACAAGGCCTTCACCCAGAATAGATCAGATTAAAATGTAAAATTTAGAATAGATATCAAAGTAGAAATTACTTTGGACCAGTGAGTTACAATGCTAAGCTGTGAACATTTTGAGTCAGTTGTTATGGTAAAATTGATGGCTTAGAGATGAAACTAATCCTTAGGCTCTCCTTTCAGGGCTTAACAAACTCACAGACTACAGTGCATCCAAGTTTGGTGTGGTTGGTTTTACAGAGGTGCTTAACTACGAGATAATCTTCTCAGGATACAGTGGTGTTCACACCACTTTAGTATGTCCGTCTTATATTAAAACTGGCATGTTCGCTGGGTGTAAAATGAGGTAGGTGAGAAGAGAAAAAAACATTTGATAGGTGGTAGATTGTTTTAGTGTATTTTGATGATTTTTTACTGTGTTCAGTCTCAATTTTGTTAAGGTTTATTTTTTGCTATTCTCATATTTCCTGATATTCACTCCATAACCTGTAAGTATCAATTGATTATTTTGACCCTGATTTACAGGACTAGCAAATATTATTATTTCATAATTTGAAACATTTTACAAACAATGATCGATGCAAATGGGTGAAGTTTGAAAATGTGCAAAACTGATATTGCACATATTTATATAAGTGCCAATAATTTTTTATTTTCTAAACTCAAATAGAAAATTAATAACCTAAAACAACAAATTAACAAATTTCTACTTCCAACTCGGGTGTATCATATTCACCAGTATAAGTAAATCACTAACTGTAGAATACACACCATAGTGAAGGAAATATGTTCTAACCAACCATTATAATAGTATTGATTAAATGGCACTTCCAAAACCTGGAATCATTTTGTCAACTTTATTTTCTCCATACTGCTAATATGTGTACCATACATATCTTTGCAAACTTGTAATCATTTCAAAATTCAAAACTGTTCAAATTGTCGTAAGAAATTATTTAGATTCTTTTGTACTTTATATTTTGCAGATTTCCAAGGTTGATTCCACCTTTGGAGGTAGGACAAACCGCTGATAAAATTATGCAGGCGATACTGACCAACCAGCACATTGTTTGTATACCACGACTAGTTTATTTTCTGACCTTTTTAAAAATGTAAGTATCACAGTAATCAATGTTTTTCTTAGTATAATTTTTAGATAAAACTATTTTTGATTAATGGTGTCTCGGTTAAAGTTAACATATTTAATGTATAACCCTTAAGGTAACTCCATACTCGCAGTTTTATCTGATACAAGTTTGGAAAATGTATTTATTTCCATTCATTCGAGTTAAAACTAACAAATTATCAAATAAAATACATATGTCATCACACTTTTTAAGATGTGAGACGTACATAAACAGAATCATATATCACCGTCAGAAAATTGCAATTTTCCTTAAACAGTGTTATCAAAATTTCATACAAACTGGTTATGATGATAGAGTAGCATTCATAACAATTTCATGAAACTGTATCTTCACAAAAATATACAAAATGTCTGTAAAAATAAAGGAAATCTATCGCATAATAAATCAATAGAAACAGAGTTATTGCCCTTGGATTCAATAATTTAAAACGTATCATTGATTATTCATCTATAACTAAGACTTTTAAAATAGTTTATTTTAACAAGATTTTTTTTACAATAACTATCGGAAAAGACTCCAACAAAATTTATGTTTCTATCACGCATAAATGTAAATAAATCATAGATTTTGCAAAATCTGATGACATCACAGGAGGGTGGAATTACTTTAAAGGATAATGAACAAGTTTGAAGGATATCTTTATTGTTAAATAATAATGAGAGTGAAGTAGATGAAATTTAGAAATTTACATGACTGGTAAATGATTAGAAGCTGACTTTTTTGCATTAATTTTGAGACTTTTTTTGAAGAGTTATCTGCCCTTTGTAAAAATAAGAAAAACTCATTTTCTAAAAATGTGTGTGGTAAATGATAAATTCTATTTTGTATTTTCATAGAGAGAAAGTGTATGTAACTTTCTATCAAGAGATTTATGTGTCCGAGAATATAATTTCTTTTAAAGATATTTTAGTAAGACTTGCTCTTCCCATTTCTAGGTGAAATGAATCAAACAGTAAACAAAATTATGAAAATTCTTATGGTGGATCATTTTTATTTGATGAACCCTTCAAAATGATACCATGATTGCTAAAATCCCACCATCCATGTACTAGATGTGAAATATGGTCATTATACATTGAATACCTTTAGTTGATTCCTTTTCAAGGGAACATTTTTGATGATCAATATTTTGCAAGCTATTTTAACTCAGTAATCTTGAAAATCATTCCAGATTTGGATATTAATAGGTTTGACCACAAATCAAAGATCCATTTTACCGTCTTCTCTAACGTGTCACCAATAAAACTCAGTTTGCCGACATTAAATCAGCACTACAGTTGTCACAACAACAAATGAGAACTTGTTCCTTAGATATTAAATACCTTGAGGATGTGGCATATATCAGAACATATATTTTGTCTGATTTAATTGATGGGTCAGTATATGTCTAGTTTTATTGGTGTGTCAACACATATCTGGTTTTATTATTCTGTCAACACATGTCTGGTTTTATTGATCTGTCAACACATATCTGGTTTTATTATTCTGTCAACACATGTCTGGTTTTATTGATCTGTCAACACATATCTGGTTTTATTATTCTGTCAACACATGTCTGGTTTTATTGATCTGTCAACACATGTCTGGTTTTATTATTCTGTCAACACATGTCTGGTTTTATTGATCTGTCAACACATGTCTGGTTTTATTGTTCTGTCAACACGTCTGGTTTTATTGTTCTGTCAACACCAGGGCTTTCAACAAATTTAAAAGTAGGAGGCTGAAATGAAAAAGTAGAAGGCGATCCAATGCGAATGGCACAGCCGTATCGCACGCTGAGCTATGCTCGGCGCCCTTACGGCCTGGGGTCTGGGGTAAATGACGCAAAATCCTGCATTCTGGCGGTTTCCTGGCACTTAAATGCAGCTTTGAAATTGTCATTTTTTTGCCTGAAATTTTTACTTTTGCCATGAATTTATTGTTTCATATGTGAAATTTTCTGTTCATGCAAAAACTTTAAAAAATTCAACATTTCAAAGTACTAATTTTGATGCAAAATGAAAAATAAAGTGCATCAAGATAACTACATGTAATTATTTTTTGCAATGCTGTATCAATCAATTTTTAAGTGTCTTTGCTTGAATCTCTGCCACCCAAGAGTATAAGCAGATTAAAGTAAAATGTAAGAAGAATATAGATCACAACCAACACCAGTTTTATATAATAAAGCATCAATATATATTATATTTATAGTTGTTCTAATTACCTGTATTGTCAGCTTTCGTTTCCTTATTTAATGGATACATTGTATGTTATAAAAAAAAGTTTACATGTATTTAATCATTATTTTTTATTGAATTGCAAATAAGAGTTGCACTCCCAATATTTTAAGAATATTCTTCACCAATTAACACAACTCTATATTTCTATTTTCATTTGGTCCCTTAAAGTCTGTTAACTTACACTGGGAGTAATATTTTTCTCCAAGACTGACATGAAACCCATTGGGACCTTTTGCTTTTGCTCACCCCAATATTTTTTAAATAAAACCCAAACAATCTTTATTACAAATTAATAAGTAACATTTAAATGACCTATAATTTTATTTTTCCACAAATTCAAGTTAACAGCTACAGATTTGTTGGTAACATAGCGAATTTGTGCTGAAAAATTCTACTTTCGTTTTTATTTAATACCACATGGGCATTTGCAAATTAAAAAGAATAACAAGTCTGAAATTTTTCCTGATTAAATTCTGTTTTCGCTTTAAAATTGTTGATTGATATTATACTTGTGTCACTTTCACTTCTGGCCTTTTTTAAGCCGAAACTGAACAGGGTATTTGTTCTCTTCATTCCGTCAACATCATTGATTTTTACGTTCAGGACTTGTTGTTATCTTTCGGAACTTCTCGTCCGTGTTGTCACGAATTGGGTAAATCCGAGGCTTTCCGACTATTGCAATTGACGTATTATTTTCTACACCAACAGACGACCAATCAGGTGCCGGTATTTACCTGAACTAAATTTAGCGCAAGTAAACACGTTTTTACATCCTAACGGCCGCGATTTCTGAGTCTACTAAAGTTTGGAAGATGTTTAAAGTTTTATAAAAGTTTTTCTCATTGGACATACATTTTTGTCACTAAAGTAGCCGGCACCTAATGTTACTATAGGCGGCGGAAATCCGCCGTCTACCGGCTACTTTTGAAAGCCCTGCAACACGTCTGGTTTTATTGATCTGTCAACACATGTCTCACTGGTTTTATTGTTCTGTCAACACATGTCTGGTTTTATTGGTCTGTCAACACATATCTGGTTTTATTGATCTGTCAACACATGTCTGGTTTATTGTTCTGTCAATACATGTCTGGTTTTATTGTTCTGTCAACATGTCTGGTTTTATTGATCTGTCAACACATGTCTGGTTTTATTGTTCTGTCAACACATGTATGGTTTTATTGGTCTGTCAACACATGTATGGTTTTATTGATCTGTCAACACATGTCTGGTTTTATTGGTCTGTCAACACATGTCTGGTTTTATTGTTCTGTCAACACGTCTGGTTTTATTGATCTGTCAACACATGTCTGGTTTTATTGTTCTGTCAACACATGTCTGGTTTTATTGGTCTGTCAACACATGTATGGTTTTATTGATCTGTCAACACATGTCTGGTTTTATTGGTCTGTCAACACATGTCTGGTTTTATTGACATGTAATTTGATGAGGATTTCTCCACATAAGGTTACTTGTAACCCCAACCCTCTGATATGGTTTCCACAATGTTATTATCCCAAACTTTGATTTATTTGACTTCTTTCTCTGCCCACAGACTTGCAATTAGGAGATTAAAACACAAAATGATGTTTAATGGAAGCAGACCTGTATGATTTTGTCTGAATTATCTGTCCAATTAAACTGGGACAAAGTACAAAATGTGTGTCAGTTTGATGAACACTAGTTCAATCTGGTCTTTTACTACCACTTGTATGTGTAATCATCATAAAATATTGATCGTCATCAAGGTCAAAGGTTGCATTGGCTGTTCTGTTTAATGTAATGAAATGGTCATCGATATGATATTTCAGTACTTAAATCATGTTTATATTTTTGAAAAATACATAAAAATATAAACAATAAAATGACTTTCTTTGTTGTTTAATCAGGTGATGAAGGTAGCAATCATTGCTGAAATTTTTTTTACATTACCCGCCTCTGCAAGTTATGAATTTTTTCTGCAATGCTAGCTACCTTCATCACCTGACAAAACAACAAAGCAAGCATCTTATTGTTTAAAAGGTTGTAAGTCTGTAGGCTTCAGTTGGGAAACTAGATTTCACAAGAATGATACCTGTAGTGCAACACAGTGACTAAAAGAATGATACCTGTAGTGCAACACAGTGACTAAAAGAATGATACCTGTAGTGTGTGCAACACAGTGACTAAAAGAATGATATCTGTAGTGCAACACAGTGACTAAAAGAATGATATCTGTAGTGTGTGCAACACAGTGACTAAAAGAATGATATCTGTAGTGCAACACAGTGACTAAAAGAATGATATCTGTAGTGTGTGCAACACAGTGACTAAAAGAATGATATCTGTAGTGCAACACAGTGACTAAAAGAATGATACCTGTAGTGTAACACAGTGACTAAAAGAATGATATCTGTAGTGTAACACAGTGACTAAAAGAATGATATCTGTAGTGTGTGCAACACAGTGACTAAAAGAATGATATCTGTAGTGTAACACAGTGACTAAAAGAATGATATCTGTAGTGTGTGCAACACAGTGACTAAAAGAATGATACCTGTAGTGTGTGCAACACAGTGACTAAAAGAATGATATCTGTAGTGCAACACAGTGACTAAAAGAATGATACCTGTAGTGTAACACAGTGACTAAAAGAATGATATCTGTAGTGTAACACAGTGACTAAAAGAATGATATCTGTAGTGTGTGCAACACAGTGACTAAAAGAATGATATCTGTAGTGTAACACAGTGACTAAAAGAATGATATCTGTAGTGTGTGCAACACAGTGACTAAAAGAATGATACCTGTAGTGTGTGCAACACAGTGACTAAAAGAATGATATCTGTAGTGCAACACAGTGACTAAAAGAATGATATCTGTAGTGTAACACAGTGACTAAAAGAATGATACCTGTAGTGCAACACAGTGACTAAAAGAATGATATCTGTAGTGTGTGCAACACAGTGACTAAAAGAATGATATCTGTAGTGTGTGCAACACAGTGACTAAAAGAATGATATCTGTAGTGCAACACAGTGACTAAAAGAATGATACCTGTAGTGCAACACAGTGAATTGTTTGGGGACTCTGGGGCTTCTGGATTTCTTCATTGTCTTTTTTGTGTTGGATGAAGTTTCAGTTTTGTTGTATAGAATGTGTTCACCATTGATACGTTGAAGTTCAATTTCAAAGTTTACAGACACCTTTCCAGATAGGAACAATATGAACATACTGTATTCTCACAATAGAGTTAGTGTGACCACATCATGAGTTGATAGACAAACAGATATTGTGTGACTGAATATACACCATTATATATTTGCATGAAAAGGATGTTCATCAAATTAATAATTTCCTGTCTAACACAGATCATGTAAAGAATTGTCTGTTGGCAATGGCTTTCTGAGAATGAATTTTCATCATGAGACATTGATGGTATTGCCGAAGCATGTTTCTACACTATTGATTATATTTTCACTGTATATTGTCACATTAATTCTAAGTGATGAAGCTTTCCTTCTTTTTACACCCACTGACAATATGGAGGTGATTGTGAAATTGTCATTCAGTCACGTAATTGTAAAATCATGACAGACATCACAAGGAACATCAAGCTACGGCAATTTTTTTCTTCCTGTTTTTCATTCACATGCAAATAGCCTTTTTAAACCACAGATTGGACAAACAAGTGTTTTGTGTGAGAAAAAGGCTTTGATCTGTTCACCTGAGCTTAAATGTCTTCCATCAATACATTGATTAGCCTATATATACTTTGTTAAGATGTGGTAGAAATCGATGGTTTCCAGATTAAGTAATACAAGTAGTCTGAGTACAGATGTACCATCTTCATAAACACAAAATGTCTTTTGAAATACATGTCATGCTCAAAATATTTGTGGTATGGTTTTGTATATTCATTAAATTGTCATACAGCTGTAAGAAATCTGTGAAGGATATTCTAGAAACCCTTGTTTATGTATATGAACAATTTTTATGCTTATCATTGCACAGACCATAAGATGAGAAGTCTTCAATACCAACCTTAACCTCCTAGGCCTGTCTGCAGACATACAGACAGACATGGTTTGTCCATTTCAAAGATATATAAAAACATACACATTTTGGATATCCCTTCAAACTTATTGTGTGGATACTGTTTCTGACCAGCATTCTGGGCTTTAGTGACTATCGGGTTAAGAATATTGTTGTGGTCATTGTTTACACATTATGATAAGTGCAATACATCCCAGACTCGCTCACATTACTATGATCACCAGATGCTTTGTACAGATCATGGCTGTTGTATCTGATCTACAGTTTCTGCTGTGTCTGGATACAAGGAAAGAATTCAGGTGTTTTCCCAGCTTACTTCAAATGATATATCAACAAAAACTCACTCATGGATGTAGGGGCTCTGTTTGATGTCTATTACCATCTTATTAAAAGACAAACACAAAGCTAGGTGCCATTTGAGTATAGAGAGTGTGTTGAGTATAATGTATAATACATTACATAAGAATTGCATGGGTTACTAAGATTTAGTATGTGCACTAATTTAGCATAAGAATTGCATGAGTTACTAAACTTTAGTAT